>NC_056478.1:10372686-10719193 GCF_008729295.1 Plectropomus leopardus | reverse complement strand
TTCTATTTATCCTTTTTTTAAATGTGATTTTCTTGTAACTTTTCACTAATTTCTTGTCCATTTTTGGGGCATTTCTTGTTAAGTTGCTCATTGTCATCTTTCCATGTTTTGTAAAGAAATCAAACCTATTTCCGTAGGTTTCAACAGGTTCAACAAATGTAAATCACAGTATCCCAAAAATTAAGCAAGAACTCGATACAAAATATCTTGTTTTGTGTGACCAAAGGTCCAAAACCTTATGATTATTTTACTTGACTGATAAAACAGAGAAAACAGAATCTGTACTACATAAATATGGACTATGTTTTGCATTTTTGCTTAAAAAAATAATTAAATGCTCAATTGATTATGAAAATAGTTGCAGATTCCTCTTCTCTTGGTCCACTATGAATTGACTAATTGTTGCAGCTCCAGACAAACACACAGATATTGTATAATATCTGTAAGTAAGTTAATATCAGCTGATAGTCCCCTCTGTCTCTCAAGCGCATCCTTGTTGAGGTTTGGCGCTTCTCCGCCTGCTGTTGTGGAATTTAATTCTCATTTGTCACAATCCGTCACCTTGAATCAGTCCCAGTCATTCACCTCTTAGATACTGCACAATTCGAACAAAACACACAAGTTCAGAATCTGAAGAATGGCAGCAGTAAATGCGCAGGAATTACTCCTAATCTTGACAAATGTTTGTGTACTGGATATTCCCCCTGCAGCGTTTGTTGTGGCTGAGTGTTGTCAGAGTTTGTTCACTCCACCTAGGTCTCAGTTTGTGATAAAAATCTCCCTCGGGAATACTTGTTACCATAACAACTCAAGTGCCAGCATGACAGTGTGTGTGAGAGTGGCAACAACAGTGTGTGCCTGGGAAGTGTCGCTTTTGTTCACTTACCTTCACTTTTTTGGAACACATAAAGGACTTCATGGCCGTCAGTGATTTTGATTAGTGGCTTTCGTTGTTTAGTGCGGAATATTTGTTGTAATATTTGTGCTCTGTTTGACAAAGAGGACCTATTATTCTTTCCACTATTTTCTGTTATAATGTTACAATTTTTCACAACTATTTTGAAAGGTAAATGTATGTAAAATTAAATCACGTGAGCGAAACATCAGGCTTTACTTTGAACACTGTGTTTTCAAAGTTTTTTCCTGCTTTCAAGTCAAGCTTACATCAGCTTGGGACAGATTTTTTTTTGATATGGCCATGCTACTGCAGTTTAGTTTAATCTTGTTTTTTTGCTGTGTGCCCCTTTGTAACAGTCTGTTTCCTCTTTATAAAATCTGAGGTTTTTGTGGTTCTGTGAACACAGTGCAGGCGCAGCTCTCTGTGACTTCTTTTTCCTCGCAGCAGCACCAGTTTGTGACCGGCAGAGCGGATAATAATGTATTAATCTGTTCAGAGCTGATCAGATTGATGGATGCGCGGAGCAGCTGCTGCAAGTAAACGTAAACTTTTAGAACCGGCAGAATGACCGATTAAGTGTGACTTTCAACACGCCTTTCTGTGACGCTCTGCTGCTCCATCTGTGACAACAGTACGCTCTGCACTCCACAGTGTGACAGACACCGTGTCGACACCTTGCGCCCCAGAGCTTGGGTGATGGAGAGACTGTGTGCTTCACAACGTCACCCTCACATAGGGTCATAGCTTCACGTGTGCAGTGAGGGAGCAACACATCCTCAACACACCGGCTGTTACCTGACAGGAAGCCCGGTGTGCCTCCGACTGCTTGACAGCAGTTGTGACACTTTGTAGTTTGTAAAGTTAGAAGAAAAACTCAGACAGTTATGCACTGCATTACATTAGTCTGTTGAATTTCGTTGTTGGTCTGAAATGATAAGTGTCCTCATGGAAGATGTTAAAATTCACCTGCCCTGTGCTGCAGGACAGAGCTCTGCTCACAGTGGGGTTACGTTCCGGTGCTGCTCACACCAACGCAGAAATGATGCGACACAGTCAAATTGATCATAACCGTTGGGTAAAACGATCATTCCTGTCACTGTGTGTGTGACAGGCGCAGCAGCCGGATCACAAACACTGACATGACACTTGTCCTCTGCAAAAAAAAAAAGAAAAAAGAATACCTGAATGCCTAAACTGAAAACCAAATAACCTACCCCATTAACAAATACTGGAATATCTGAATATTTATGTCCAGCCCTAGTTTAAATGAAAATTTTTATCTTTTAATCCAAAATACCTCTTCACAGACTTTCTCTATGAGCCATTGTTTGGGGTTTTGGTGTTTAAGTGTTAAGAATGAAACTAGAAGTCTCACACACTTGTTACCTGAAGTCGACTGGAGGTCACAGAGACTCAACAGTGACACAGAAACACAAAGCTTCACCACAACCAACCAGTGCTATTTATGGTTTCATTCATTTTCCAGATTTTCCTTTTTTTTGACATTGCTGACAAATATTTATGCACAGCAGATTTTGCAAGTCTGTCTGAGCGTTTGCAGCAATCTGTAATGTATATATGTCACTAGGTTGACTCATTGTTTCTTCTGCGCGAGCCAAGGAATGTATCTGTGTATCCACAGCCCGAAATACTTCAACCCATGGATGTGTTTTTTTTCTCTCTCATAAGTAATCTTAAACTTCACCCTCTGCCTCCTCAATCCCCTCTTGTCAGGCCTCCCACACCCAGGTGATGGTGCAACATGCCGGCCATGCTGCGCACTCATCTTCTCTCTCTTTTTCCCTTTCTCTTACTACACACACAGTTACACACAAACACACCCACACACACACAGCCTTGCTGGGGAATTCACGGCCTCAGGCTAACAAAACACAACCCTTTTCAACAGCGGCGGAAAGCCCTGCAGAAACCAACACAGCTCAGCAGACTAACAGCATGGAGCTCGGTTTATGAGAGCTCGTTGTGACGGACGCTGTTGTGAGGTGGGTGAGTGGCAGTCATATCTACCTCGCAGCTAATCGGGGGTTGTTTTAAAGTATTTAGCTGACTCTGTGTCCGTTTGTTGAGTCAACATGCCTTCAGATGTTTGATTGACGGGGCAGAATATTAATGTGAGGAGAGTCAGACTCGTGTTTGAGTGCTCAAAGGTGAGAGAGGATTTTCCTGATTTTTTCATTTGATACATCCGTTGTCACCCTTCTCAATGTCAGATGTAACCTGACAAATTGAATCAAAGTTTCGCAGCTGGCTTTCAGCTTTTTCACCCAGTGGAAAGATTTCGGTTGACTGTTTCCAGGTGTGTAGCTGTGGCTGTGATTGTGTCTGCGTTATGAAGTTTTTACTTTGTAACCGTCACCTCTTTTTTTAGAGCTGCTGGAGTTGATTGGAGCAGAATTTCCTTTTGCTGGAATCTATTTTTTATGAGGCGTTAATGTGGTTTCTTGATTATTTTCTTCCCCCTAAAATTTACAAAAAAACAAACTAAGGCCTTGACAGTTTTTGAAAATAGACATCAATAGACATTGGTCATTGGAGGGGCTTGAATTTATTGTACATTTATTATGTTGATCTGTTCTGTACACACGGCATCTATTGCACGTATGTCCGTCCTGGAGAAGGGAGTCCTCCTCAGTTTCTTTTTCTGAGGTTTCTACAATTGTTTTTCCTGGTAAAGGAGGTTTTTTCGGGGGGGGGGGGTCCTTATCCACTGTGAGGGTCCAAGGACAGAGTGATGTCATATGTTTTTTGGACTTTATAGATCTAATTGAAAATGACATTGAATTGAAATGACTAATTCTCTGGCTCTTTGGGGCATGCTAAATTGGCCCACAATGAACTTTGACCTGAGTAATCTGCACTTTGGGCTGCCTTTGGAAAAGAAATATTCCGTATAAATAAAATTTGCCTTGTCTTTTGCCTACGGTGGTTAGGCAGCGGTAGGAGTTTTGGACAAACTAATCATAACAAACAACAAAGATCCATATATGACTTGGGAACCCAAAATTCACTACCTTCACTTACATACCCGGACGTTGTAAACTTAATTGTTTTTGGACTGAGTGCATTCCCTGTGGTAAATAATAGACCACCTACCTTGAAGATGGCACATCAATCTCTTTCAGCGCGATGTAGGCTATTTTCTCTTGACACATTTTTGGAAATGCTGCAGATGTACTTTCAAGAGTCGAATAAAAAGATTCACAGCACTCTGATATCTGTTTGTTTGTAAGTGCTAGCACACTGCTTTGCAAACTTAGCACAAAGACTGAAAAAGAGGAATCGACTAGCTTGGCTCTGTCCAAAGATAACGAAATTCACCTACTAGCACTCCCTAAGCTAACTAGCGAATAGAGCTTTGATCGGACCCAAAAAATCAGGCATGACCTTACATGAACCCGCACAGTCTCTGTTCAAGTGCGACCCGAGCCCCACGAACAGCAGCAGTTTTGGACCTGAGCCTGATAAAAAACCTGAATTTTCTTTCTCTCTTTGCCTCATGATACAGTCCTCCACTCCTGCCAAAGTGGTATTTAAGCATGAGACAGTTCCTAACCATTTCATAAAAAATCTTAAATTTAGCAAGAACCTGACCCAATTCAAACCAGAGGGAACAGTGACAAATAGCAGCCTGACCCCATCCGAACCTGTCAGGTCCGGTCGGGCTCTGTCGGGTTCGGGCAAAGAGTCAAAGCTCTACAAGCTATCAAGCTGTACTTGTTGTTTTAGTCTATAACAAAAACAAAAGAGTAAAAATGAACTAACAATGATTCAAAAAGTAGCTGCGCTTGGCTTAGAAATAGTATGTAATGAAATGTAAGTAATGTTTGTGTTCAGGGAGAGTTTTCTTTGTTGATGCTGATGCCTACAAGTCTCCACACTGTCAGAATTTTGCTGTATGAATCACACAGGCCCTCACTTGAAATCACGGTTAGGAAGGAATTTAATCAGCGGATCTCAGAATCAAATGATATGAGTCATTGGCACCACATGACACAAGATCACAGCTTGAATGAAGCTTTGACTGACTGCAGTACTGTGACTAAATTAGTCACAGAACGGTGTGTACTCTTTGCTGGGTATCAGTACTCACTACCTTTAAGGAATTGAATTAATCCAGTACAAAGAAGTATTAAAATATCTCCAGCAAAACCTGAATTTGATCCTTTTTTGATTTATGTGACATGTGAATGGCCCAATGCAACAGCTTCAACGACTCACTGGTGAAGTCAAGCGCAATTTATTTTGTGCAGAGTTAAAAAAAAAAATCTTAAAAGTCATTAAATTAATTCGGATTAGATTTTGGTGGTCAAAGGTCAAGGTTAGTGTGACCTTACATTCGTTTCATTCCTGTGAATGCAATATCTCAATAAAATATTCAGGGAGTTTCCTCAAATTTAGCACAAATGTCGACATGTAGACTTAAAGATGAACTGATTAGATATAGGTGGTCAAAGGTCAAGGTCACTGTGACCTTGTCTGTCTCACTCTCGTGAACACTATCTCAACAAGGCCTTGAGGGAATTTTTTCAAATTTGGCACAAACATCAACTTGGACTCGGAGAATGAACTGATTACAGTTTGGTGGTCAAAGGTCAAGGTCATGGTGACCTCACAAAAACATGTTTTTGGCCACAACTCAAGAATTCATACACTTAAACATACACAAATGTCAAATAGCATATAATGATAAAGTTGCATATTTTCTGCAAAAACACTTTTCCTGCCATTATGCAAAGTTATATCTCAGGATCAAATGGGGAGACATTTGGTCAGATACTGAACTGGTGACACTAATTTTCAGTCCCCGCCTTGAAACTGTGCTGATTGTATAGATCTTTCTTGCTGCCGGGGGGAAGTTGTGTGTGAAGTATCCATGTTTTCTCAGACATTGATTTAAACTGTAACTTGACTGGTTCACGGAACATTACAACCACCAGGTGGTAATTTCATTTTTTTTTTTTTGTGTTAAAGACACATCGTCACTACATTATTCTTTGCTTAACCTCAGCCACAGTCTTTAAAACCGGCACCTTATTGTATTAAACAGGCTTTTCTCTTTCTTGTTTCTAAATCTTAATGGAACTCTTTTTCCTTTGTCTGTCGAAAGGATGTTTTGGATATGATGGTGCCCACCCAGCCGTGACAATGTATGAGGTGATGTCCGGGGACACCCTGGCTTGGAAGGTGCCCAATCCAAGACCCAGCAGCACAGACTCCACCCCCGACTCGCACGTCAGCGGGGAAGGAGGGCCCATCAAGATCCTCAAAGTGTGCTTCTGCACCAACAACACTTTGGGCAAGAACTTCAAGCTGGTGAAATGTGACAGCTCCTGGCAAATAAGGGTGAGAGTTATCCAAAAATCCAGATATGAGAAAGGAGGTGAAGTGTCAGAAGACTGTGATTAAGAGGGGAGTTGTGCTTTTCTGAGATAGTTTTGATAACTTACTGAAGGAGACCTGTAAAAGCTGAAGGTGGTGTTCTGTATTTGAGCCAGAAATCTGTTTTATTTGGCCTCCTTATCATGCAGGGCGGTTTATAAATCCTTTATCAGTTATTCTCTTTAAGTGCACAGCAACAGGCAAAAACAAACGTTCCCAGTGCTTCCTCTCATCATTGCATTTACAGCTTATTTGTTAGGCCTTACATGCAAAGATGATGCAAACATCAATCACAGAGTGCTATAAACTTCTGAAATCTTTTAAAATGGCACATACTGTTTCTCTCAGGCCATCATTCGATCGATTCTGATCAGCGGTCGATTGGGGCCGAACATCGAACACACGGGATGCTACGGTCTCCTGCTGAAGCACCTGAAGTCCGAGGAAATTCACTGGCTGCATCCAGACCTGACTGTCGGGGAGGTGGAGCAAAAATATGAGAGCAATCACGTGGAAGCTGAGTGGAGGTAAAGATCGATTACCTGTGTTTTTGTGTCTGTTTTAATCTTGTAGAGCGATTATTTGAATGTTTTCTGTTCAGAGACATGTATAGCATTTTACATGTAAAGCATGGCATTTAAAGAATGTGAGTGGTGTATCTGTTTTCTTTTTGAATGCAGGTATGACCTCCGTATCAGATACGTTCCTGTCAACTTCTTGGAAAAATTCAAAGATGACAGATCAACGTTAATGTATTTTTACCAACAGGTAACAAGCTATAGTGTTTTTTTTTTGTTTTGAACTATTTGGTTGGTGTTTAATTCATGATTTACAGCCAATGGGTATTTGGCAATAAAAGGTGTTATTTTCATACCACATAAAAGAGCAGCTGTCAGTGTGTCCCACATTGTAATGACAAAATGAAACATGTTGAGAACCTGAATAGATGACATATAGATTATCAGTATGTAAAATTAGGTGCTTTAACTTTTATTTTTTTTTTTTTTTTACTGAGTTCAGTATTATGGTGACTTGATGGAGCTGGTTAGAGTGATACTGAATAAAATAGAATAGAATAATACATGTGGTAAACAGCGTGCTCTGTAGTGAGTTTAATGTGTGTATTTTAGAAAAAAGAAAAGAGAAAATTACCCAAAAATTTGTAAAACCTACAAAAAACCCCAGAAAATTAGCACAAAAGCCCGAACAAAGTTAAAACAAGGCAAACAAATAAAAGGGAAATGAATAAAAAACATCTTAAAAATTCTTTAAATCATTTTAAATATACACTTTTATGATATTATAAATATAGATAAATGTATAATATGAATCTATAAAAAAATATAAATAGAGGTTAGTTTTCAAGATTTTTCACTAGCTTTAAATTTTTTTTTACTTATCTCTTGCCAAGTTGCTCTTGGCCTTTTTCCCCATGTTTTCGTAAGAAAACAAACCAATGTGTTCAGGATTAAAAGTAAATACTTGTGAAAGGTGTCCGAATGCAGCACAAGAAAAGTGATGTTGTTCCAGGTTGCAAAGGGTTAAACCCTTTTTAAAATATGAACAATTACATTCTAAGACTGAATGCAATATTATATTATTTTATTTAATATAAAATATCGCCATATTTCCCACATTTGGCCAACGGCTGATGTTGCACAGTTTGTCATACGCCAATTCTTCGTTGCAGTTCTAAACCAGTAGTTGCCGACGGCTGCACAGCACAACTCGCTGTGTAAGCTAATGTTTCAGAGCAGCAAAAAATAACTGATATTTGGGAAAAGTGCCGTGTCATCATGGTGTGAAACTAAAGTTTATTAATGAGTTACATGTTACGGGATTGATGCACAGACTTGCATATTTGCAGATACTTTATCGAGCATTTTAGGCAGCATTAAAGGCATTTCACATACCGGTATTGGTATTGGAACAACTATAGTTAATAATTGTGTGCAAGTGTGTAAGAGTAGATCATTAAATGAGTCATTGTTTTGGATGAAAAACATTTTTTGTGTATAAATGAATAGTTGCTGAGATATTTTCTTTTTCAGGAGGTTCTACAAAGACATGAATGCAAAAGGTCTTGAGAAAAAGTCCAACTTTGAGCTGCTAGAGTGAGTTTTAAAGTTTCTTTATCTAAGATAAAGATAAGATAATCTTGTAACTTTGGTGACATTTAATTTGTTACTCTGTATTTGTTGATAGTTAGCCCCCAGGTAATGAAAAACTTCCACCATCATCCTCCAACATGTTTTACTCTTTTTTTTTTTTTTTTTTTTTTTTTTTTTTAATTACTTCTATTTTTCTAAATTTTTCTTGGCAAATGAAGAAAAGAAGTGGGCCTGGACCTCTTCTTTCCTCAACAGCTGATTAACAGCATGAAGGTAAACTATCTTAACCATGATTTCAGTTCTTCATGACTAGACAGGCACAAATTATTTTTTCCTATTTAAAGGAACATTTTGAATTTCCCTACTTGTGATCCAGTCAAAGCAGCTACGGAAGTTGATCCAGCAAACATTTCAACGGTATGCAACACTCAAGGAGGATGACTGCATGATCAAGTTTTTTGAGACCCTCAAAGACTTCGTCAATTATGATGAGGAGGTTTTCCGGTGTGAACTAGTGGTGAGTAGCCATTATGGTCGTCATTAAATATCATGAGCCCTCAACCTTTATCTACTCTTTTTTCTTTTGCATAATTATGAAAAATATTTAACCTCTCTCACTTGTCAACAGCAAGGTTGGAGTCTAGCAGTGGAGCTGGTCATCGGCGGGAGGGGGATTCGACAACGCACACAGAAGAATTCAGCAGTAAGTGTGGTTGAGATTCAGGGAACTTAGAGGGCTTTGGCCTTTACTCATTTAGTACATTGTGTTGTGTTATATATCTAATCTATATAGTCTATTTTCAGGACTTTTGTGAAAGGAATTAGGGTCCTGGTTAGATGGTAATTGAGATTCATCAGTGTCAGGACTGCGAACATGAAGTCAAAGCCAGCAGCCGGTCAGTTTAGCTCATTATAAAGACAAGACACACGGCGAAACATATCCTGGCTCTGTCCAAAGGAAACAAAATCCACCTTTAAAGCCCATACAGCAGGGTTTCCTTAACTTTTTTTTTTATTCTGAAAGTTGTATAAATTAAGTCCCCCTGGATTTTTCAACATATTTTGTAAAGAAACTGATCTCTTGCTATCATATGTTTAAAACAGATGAAATTGCTCCCAACATAAATTAATTTGTTGCATTTCCCTTTTTTGCCTCAGCCTGTTTTTCTAGCTGACTTCAAACAGATCAAGAAAATACAATGTTCATCTCTGAGTGACAACAAGGCTCTCATAGACCTCAGCGTAGAGGGGGCCAGACAAGTGAGTACCACAACATCATCTAACTGTTATACAATGTTACTTTGTACAGTGTTAAGTTGGGATGTAAGACACTGGATTTTTTGCCGATGTACGCACGTGTTAACTTTGTCAAAATAAAAATATCAGCTTACCAGAAATCAACATGTTGGACGATTCCAATATGTCATTTTAAAGCCAATAACTGCTGATGACATGTTAATATTATTATGCATCCTTAGAATCACATCAGCAAAATATAGCAAATAGCAACTAAAATAGCAAAAAAAAAAGTGTTTACTATAGAGAAATCTGACTTGGTAAATGTGCTTCATGCCCCTTTTTTTCTTTCTGATAGTGTCTGTCGATCAATGTGGCCACGATGCCGATGGCTGAGAACATGATGGACCTTATTGATGGCTACTGTCGCTTGGAAAAGGACACAGATGAAAGTGTCATCTACCAACCAAACAAAGGTGTGAACAGCACAGCCACTTTCTCCATGTGGTTAAAGATGTTTTTAAGTGTGGAGGACTTAAAGTTTGTACAGAAGACTTTAAAATTGTATTCTTTGAACTTAACTGTAATAACTGGGACTCTTTTCTATCGTAGAAGCCAACACGCGGCTCGCCCTACCTGAGCTTCCTACAAAGTGAGTAGATTTTGGCAGCTTTACGACTCTGTATGATTTGTGCCCTCTCTCGGCCTCGGTGTAGCTGCAGAGTCCAAGCTGTTCTAATACCCTTCGGTTATAATATGAAATGAAAAGTTAGAGTTATTGATGAGAGAGGCTGTTTTATCGAATCATTCTGTCAGCGCTCTGTGGAGCCATAAGTTGCAAATTTATGAGCCGGACTTTCACTCATTCTGTCTTCTCTCCGCAGCACCAGAAACAGCAGCTCGCTCAGACACAGCATGGGTGAGCCGACAGTTTTCAAAGTTCTCCATGTTTAATACAACACACAGCATCTTAATGCTTAAAGCATCCAATTTTATCTTAGAATAACAAGTAAAAGCGTGTCTTTCTTCATGTTGTATTTTCAGGGTCAGATATCTATTGTGAGATTCTTGATGAAAGGCCGACGTCAGGTTTGTTGAAAGTTTGTATTCATCTATTTTTGAAAAATATTAATTGTGACTTTACTTTTGAACTTTAATGAACGTGAATCTTGTTCTTCAGTTGTGAAGTACGGGATTGACAGAGGTGACATTGTTCTTGGCAAAATCCTTGGTGAGGGTTTTTTCGGGGAAGTCTACGAAGGAGTTTACAAAAAAGACGTAAGTGTATCCCCTTGTTTAAGTATATCAATAACAACAGCAAAACACGTTTATAACTTTATACTATTATTGTGGGAAACTTGTTGGAAACACATAAATCAATGAAATATATAATTTACCAAGAGCTACAACTGCTGCAGAAAATTATAAAACTTATAAAATAATGGATGTAGCCGCTGTGATGCCACCCACTTTGTTTGTGGATTCATGTTTTGAGCCTTGAGTTTGGCATTTTGGCCATTGCCATGTTGGATACTTGGAGCGAGATGCGACCACATTCGGGCGAGAAGGTGGAGATAAACCTAATGTTAGCTGCAGGCTTGGTCAGCACAGTGCATCTACCACATGGATGTATCAAGAAAATTGGATATAGTGTTGAATGGGGGGCCTTTTTAGCACCCCACTGACTTTGATAAGGATGAAATTATTTAATCTTGACGCTTTACTAAACTTTCTAAATGTTATCAGACTGAATGGATTACATCTTGATTGTGAAACGAGTCATTATTCAAGGTTTGAGTGCTCAAAAAAAAGTATTTATTGATTTACAGATGCCTCTTTCGCTAAGCCAGTGAGAAAAAAAAGTATTTTTGGGCCCCATGCAATCACGTGATGGTGTAATTACACTGTTTTGCCACTACAAACATTGGCCCTGGAGGACTTCTGGGGACCTGATTTACAGCTGTGGTTAACCGTGATAATACCAATTTATGCTGGCTAAAAACATGATTAAAACCATTAAAAGAAAATGTACCTACCAGAAATACTGAATATCTGTCTCATTTAAAGGGTCTTTTAGTACAACCACATTCTAAACAAGACTTTTTAGATGACCGAAACTTTGGTTACGCCTTATGTTTATTTCTGTTGCAGAATTGGGCATTTTAACATGGGGGTCTGTGAGAACTGACGATATTTTGGAGACAGCCTCAAGTGGCCATTAGAGGAATTTTATGCCACTTAGGTGTCTAAGCCCTGGAGATTGCAGCTTGCATTAAATATGTAGTTTAAAAAAATATATTAACCTTATTAACTGCATGCAACAAACATTTGTCATTATTGTTAACAGAGTGGCGAAAGGGTTAATGTGGCAGTAAAGACGTGCAAAGACTGCTCACCCGATGTGATGGAGAAGTTCATGAGTGAAGCAGGTAATTTCAAGAAATGTAGTCAAAACAACCAAATAACTGTGACAATAATGAAGACACCAACAAAAAAAAAATGGGAATTGTGTGCGTTTGACAGTAATTATGAAGAACCTCGATCATCAGCACATCGTCAAACTGATCGGAATCATCGAGGAGGATCCTGTGTGGATCGTTATGGAGCTTTATCAGTATGGAGAGGTTAGTGCCGACCTTAATTTCACTGTTTCTGTTGTAGTAAGATCCTTCCGTGCAACTGAACTGAGACTGTCTGAGCAGTTTCATACATGTGTGGTTTTGTTGAGTCATCTTAGCATGAAGGTAAGACAGAGACTTGAAATGAGTGCAGTGAATTTATGAATCACTTTAATGTTGGCTTTGCAGCTGGGGAACTACCTAACTCAGAACCAGAAAACACTGACAAACACAACTCTGGTGCTGTTCAGCCTGCAGATCTGCAAAGCTCTTGTCTACCTCGAAGGGGTCAACATGGTACACAGGTGAGAGACTCCTTTTATTTTTGTGTCATTATCCAGGAGGAGGAGATGCTGTTGTTATCTTTTTTGTGCTCTTTCTATCACAGGGAAAATTGCTTACATAGAACATATAGTATCTGCATTTAAATTCAACCCAGTTGCCAGAAAAAATGTTGGCAATGTACTTTTCTGCAAACCACAGACACAATACATTTTATATATAGCGAGTACATTCAAACTTATATGTTTATATAAGGAAAAGATGTTTTTTTTTTTTAACTAAAATACCTCTGTTCAGTGGCTAAAAGTTGTTGGCAAAGCAGCCAGTGACTGAAAAGCCATTTTTGTTGTTTATTGGTCTTAAAACGTGGTCTGCAGCTTGATAACTATCAGGCCAGCTGTCACACCATACACCATCCCCTTTGACTCCTGATGACAAAGTCAGCTCATATACTTTGTCACTTTAGAAATTTTAATGTGATTAAAATGACAAATGTAACATATCTGTGGTTTGCAGAAATGTAAAATGCTAACATTTTTTGGGACTTTGCTGTTAGATTTTTTCTTCCTGGCTGAAAGAAGATAGATGTAATCATGACTCTGATCAATTTCTTCTATCAGCTGACAAATCCTCTTTAAATTAATGTAAACTAGAGTAAATTTAGCTATTGGGTCCCCTAAAACATTATGCATCCAACCAAGGCATTATGTGGATGACAAAGTCTTCATTTTGGCAGCACTAAGTCACCATGACCTGCTAACCCGCACTGATTTTGCATGAGGTGTTAATGTTTGCACAGCACATCTTTGCTGGAACTCTCATCATTTACTCAGGCAGGACATTACATAACCTGAATCCTTTGTTACTGTCGTAAGAAAAGAGGAACAACCTGCTATGTTCTGGGCTGATCACAAAAAGTCACACTATGTTCTTGAAATAATTTGGCAAATCTGAGTGTGATTTACTACACAGTGTTGATTCACAGAGACGGTGAGGAAAAAGTTGAAAGTATTATTGAAATATAGAGCTAGAATAAGAAACCAAAAAGCCAAAGCAGCATCGGAATGTAAAGTAGAGTTATATGAAAATAGGAAACTTTAGTTTAAACCATAAATATTTAAAGAAGGGCACAACATAATAGAAAGTCGATGTGAGATGACAGAAAACACGTCAGGCAGTTGTTTCTGCAGAATCTTATCATCAGGTTTCAGGCAGCAAAGCAGCAACCCAGGATTCAATCTCCTGTGAAGAAAAAAAACATATACAAAGGAAATTACTTTCTGCCTGTGTGGAAAAATGCAAAGATTCCTTCTGAATTATTTCCTGCCAAAACTGTGGCAGCACTGCAGGGATCAAGAGGCTAATTCAGGCCAATAGGAGAAAGCTTAAGGCCATTTAAAACACTCTGCTTGTGTTATTTACATTTTGTCGTCTTCATCTGTACCACCATGAACGTAGGTTTGGTATTTTTCAACCTGGAGCCTATTTTCTCATGTTTTTGTGCAGGAGGAACAACAGTTTTTTAAATTGGTCCAATAATGAATAAGACTGCTGCAGTTGGCTGGCTTATTACTGAAGCAGTTTCAAAAACGTTTCACAAAATCATAAGAAAGTTGGTCAAGGTTTAAAAATACAGTAGTTTGCCTTTAACTTTTCTCTCCGTCTTATTCGTGTTTTGTCACAGAGACATCGCGGTTCGGAACGTGTTGGTCGCCAGTCCGGACTGCGTGAAGCTTGGAGACTTTGGTCTGTCGAGATACATCGAGGATGAAGAATACTACAAAGGTGATAGAGGCACTTTAGGAAAACAAAAGCTGATTTGACTGTTGCAATTTTATCTCAGTCATCTGTTGTGTACATTTTAATGCATATAATAGAAAGACCAGTAAAAAGTGCCGTTCAGAAAATACTGACAACAGAATAAAACGTCTCTCACTCCTTTGCAGCGTCTGTTACCCGCTTGCCGATCAAGTGGATGGCCCCAGAGTCCATCAACTTCAGACGGTTCACCTCAGCCAGTGATGTGTGGATGTTTGGTGAGCTTGTGATACACTAACACACAGACGGTACGACAGCTCTGTGCAAAGACATAAAGCGTGTTCCAGGCACGAGACAGGAAAGCACACTAACTCACTTACACACGGAGGGAAGCAGGTGGCTGGTTAATCTTCACCCCAAACAAGCACTGCACGGTTTTATGAGATGGTAAAAATATATTTGATATCAGAACAATGTGGAGTCTCCAAAGTAGTGTAGGCACACAGACGAGCAAACAGGGATGACGAGTCAGAACCCCTTAATATACATTTCTATAGTGTGTACAGGGTCTCCTGATTACATGATTATCAAGTTACAGTATTATGTAATCACCTGTATGTCCACCTGTCTTCAGTCTTTAGCCAAATCAAGGCAGAGCAATTTTATTTCTAAAGCACATTTCATACACAGAGGTAGTTTCAAGGTGCTGTACAGAGAGATTAAAGATGCAAAGAACAATTCAATTCAAAGTGAAATTTGAAAATATCATGAGAGAGATAGAGAAATAGAACAGAAAAAAGCTCTTTAGGTGCTCTTTGTGTGTTTTTACTTCTCTGGAAGTGGAGAGAGAGGGACTCTGAATAATTACCAAATATTTTATCTTTTCAAGGGATAAAAAGGTAAAAATGGAAACATATAGTATACTTAACTTAACAGAAAGAAATTGGCAAAGCTACTTTGATAGTGTAGCTTTGCAAGCTACCAATGACTTCACACTGGAAGAAGTTAATTCTAGTTTATTTCTCCTTTTTAAAGAGAAATGAAAAACAAATTATGAGCAGCAGAGGGAAAAGGAGAACAAAAACTGACTAGATCAGTAGCATGGCGCGGTCATGAGAAATGGTCAGTAGATGTGTAAATAATAAGGAGCACAAAGGCTCTTTTCTTACGTCTTTGCCATTTTGTTTCTTTGGTTTGTCATTGCATTGCTTGGTAGCTGTATGTGTGTGGGAGATAATGAGCAGAGGACAGCAGCCGTTTTTCTGGCTTGAGAACCGAGACGTGATCAACCAACTGGAGCAGGGAATCAGGCTGCCTAAGCCAGACAACTGCCCTCCTGCCCTCTACTCACTGATGACCCGCTGCTGGTCCTACGATCCCCGAGAGAGACCCACCTTCACTGAGCTGGTCGTCAAAATCAGGTACTTCTTTATTCCTGATAAAAGAGCCGTTCTTGCTAAATGACTGATAGCACAGAATGAAAATAGTTTGAGACCTTTTGATGAAGGCCCAGATACAGTGGATCTACAGTGTTGACCTTTTTGTAATGATTTTCCACTCTGTGTTGATGTATGACAAAATAAAAAAAAAAAGTGATATAGAAGACGAAACCACTGATCTTTGGTTAATTTTTAACCCTTTGAAACCTGGAGTGGCATCACTTTTTTTGCTGCTTATGAGATGCATTTCACAAGTATTTAAACCTTTGAAACCTAAACTAATTAGTGCAATTTCTTTAAAAAACACAAGAAAAGAGGCAATGAGCAACTTGATAAGAAATGTTTCATGTTTTGCAAGAAATTAGTAGATTTAGAAAATTATAAAAAAAAAAATAATAATAAAATTAACAAATCCCTGTAACAGTTTCAATAAAATAACTCATTTGCCTTGGTTTTTTTTTTTTTTTTTTACTTTAATTGTTTTGCCTTATTCCCATGTTTTTGAAAGTAAACAAGCCAAATTGCTCAGATCTCAAAGGGTTAAATTGTTTAAGTTAAGATTGGAGATCAGCAGTGCACTTACTTGCAATAACAGCCAGTTAGATGTTTTTGTACCTTGTTTACTGAGGACTGATATAACTTGTGGTCTGAAATCTTCAGTGATGTCCACCACATGGAGAAGGAGCAGGAAGTGGAGAGAGAGAGGGACAGAGGGCGCTCCACAAAACTTTTCGACACGAAGTTCAGCTTTAATGAGCCTCCTCCCAAGGTACACATCCCTGCCACTTTTATCTGTTGTAAAACAGCACATAAATGTTTTTTTTGTTTTAATTTGATGAAATAAAAAGTAATTTTGCTTTACTTTTGAATATTTACTGAAGCCTTCAAGAATGAAACCGGGGCGGTTCGGGAACACGCTCAGTATTGGTCTACATATTCAGGTACAGTAGCTCTGACCCGTTTCCTCCAACATGACGGGCTTTACTTCCAAAATAAAGTTATGTTGTTAATGTATGTATACTTGTGTATCATCTGTGCAGCTGAATGAGGCTTTGTGTGCCAGCTCCCCTGACCTGGCCAGCCCATGTGAGTACCAGTCCCCCGTCGACTCCATGAACACGCTTGCGTTGCCAGCCAGCTCCCCTCGGCGTCGAAGCATGGTGGTAAGAAAGACTCAGCGCTTTGTCAAAAGTCCTGATCTTGTCTGTGTGCTTGTTTGTTTGTCAATTTTCTTACAGTTAATTTTCTGTAATCAAATGTTGAATAAGTGGGAGTTTAAGATGAATGCATAAAGGAATACTTCAACCCCCCCAAATGACCATCATGTATCTTAAATACTCACCCACTGTTACATTGAGTTTGTGAAGAAAATGTTTTTCTTTTCTCCAAAAACCCACAAAATTCTTGATGAATTCACATCATAGAGTTCTGCACTTAACAGCAAAACTAAATCAAAACATTTGATTACAAACCCTCAAATACATAGTGCAGTATAATTCAAGCTATACGCTCAGCACCTCCCAAACATACAGCACTCTCTGATGGGGAACTGAACTAAAAGTGAAACTTAATTTTGCTCTCTGCAAAGCCAGACTCCAGTGACAAAAACAGTAATTTGACCTCACTGAACACGTAGCCGCTGGTCTACCTCTGCATCAGTCTGTAGTTTGTTCTCTGTTATTGTGTGACTTTAGTGTTTTTAAAGTTTTAGTTTGTATTTATTAAAGTCACACAGTCATACAAACAAACTACAGACTGCAGTAGACCAGCAGCTCCCATGTCCAGTGAAGTAAAATTACTTTTTTTTCCAGTGGAGTCTGGCTTTGAAGAGAGTACAGGTAAGTTTCACTTTTCGTTCAGTTCACTGTTGGAAAGGGCTCTCTGGGAAGTTATGAGGATAAGACTGGATAAATGAGAATTTAATTATACTGCACAAGTTATGTGAGAGTTTGTAAACTGATGTTTTGATATAATTTTGCTATCGTTGAACCTGGATGACTTCAATCCAACAAGAATTTTTTTTCCATTTTTGGATTCTTCATTCACCATGTAGACATACGAGGAAAGCAAAGCTGTCTTAATGAATTCATCATAGAACAGCGTGACTAATTTATAACCAAATGGTCATTTTGGGAGGTGAAGTATTCATTAAAGAGACCAGAAAAGACTCTGCGTGGTTTTAATCCATCATTCTTCTGGCACACTTATGTTTCTAGGAGGGCGAGTTTTTCCGTGTGGAACCAAACAGCAGGGCGGACGCCACGCGTATGTGGCAGACGGAGCGACGGCAAATGCAGAACACTCTGCGCCAGCAGAAAGAGCAGATGATGGCGGATGAAAAGTGGCTGGAGAAGGAGGAGAGACTCCTGGTGGGAAACAGAGCATCATTAAGTTTTGTCAACCCCCTCTCTGTGTCTCTGTGTCCCCCCACTCAATTCAACACGGCCCCGGAGGCTTCGTGGAACAAGAGATCATTAAACAATATCAACCCACTCGTTCACTCTCGACGCCCCGCTAGCCTTAAATTGAATGTTCCCCTGATAACAGTTCCAAAGAGGGGGTCCATATTATATAAAGTGAAAGTGCCTGTTCTCTTGCAGGACCCCATGGGACCAGACACTCCTGTCAGTCCAGCGGTAGGTGTCCTCCTATGCAAACTATGATTTCAGACTCGGTTTGTCTTAAAAATCTACTTGGTTTTTGGCAGTGTATCTCAAATTTCTGAGCCCTTTTTGTTTTCTTTGGCAACAAAATCTCCTTTTTCCCATTTGACAAATGAGCAAATGTTATCAGTATGATGCATGATGATGATATTTGAAGTGCAGATTGTGCAATGATTACAAAAACAGCTACAATCACTGACAATTATATTTGAGAAAATATTTGAAACATTTATTTTTTTTATCTTTCAAGGGTAACTTTTTTTCCAACCTGAGCCCTTTCTTTCTTGTTTTTTTTTTTCTGAGGTAACTAAACATTTTTTGAAATTGGTCTGGCATTGAGTGGAACAGGCTGTAATTTAACCACTTTGGGTGTGTTTGCACAGTTTACGTCCTCTTAAAGGGCTTGTTTTTGCCAATGAAAGGCTCAGATTGTTATTATAAGTGTCTGACAAATTTATGGAAATATTTAACCAGAAACAAACCCAAAATATTTATTTCCAAATCGACCAAACTCCATTTAAATAAACAGTAGAAGTAAGAGGCACACAGTAAAAGTCGGCAGAAACAACATAATACTTACAAAAAAACATCTTGGTTAGTCTTTCACTGTTTCAACAATTACCAGTTCTAGTTTGGATGAAATAAACTCTTAATTCACCCAGTTAGATATGAAAAGATGCTGGTTGTATACACCTTAACATTACATTTTTTTTAAATGGAGTCTGGTGAATTTGGCAATGGCATTTTTTTTAGATGCTTAAACAAAAAGGATCATACTTTTTACCAATAAAAAGGTCTATTTTTGTTGGGATTTTACATAATGTTGTCAGACACCTATAGTAACAATTTGAACGTGTCGGTGGCAAAAACAAGCACTTTTTGTGGACGTGACCTGACAAAATAACATTGGAAATTAGGGTCAAGGTTGAAAAATACAGATTCTGTAACCTCTGAAGTTACCCTTTTAATTCCAAACTGCTAAAAAAGGTGTAAAGAGGGAATTTTTAGGGAAAATCAAAATTTTATGACAGAACAGAAGACGTTTTGGCTGCTTTAAATTCTGCTATTTCCCAAAATCACATTTGTGCACTATCATCTGAGGCATCTTGAAAGTCTAGACAGCATTTTTTTCTAGTTCTCATGAAATTTCTCTTTTTCTATTCTTTTAGTCACCTGAAGCTGAAGCAGAGAATGGTAAGTGCTCAAAAGAAATTTACATTTAATTCATTCTGAGTACTATAATCTCTTTTTAAACCCTCCAGCCTTTCTTTTCTCTCTGTCTCTCCCTCTCTCTTTCTGTCTCTCACATTGTTCATCCTTCTTCCCTGCAGCACCTCCAGAGAAACCCCCGCGGCTCACGGCACAGGTAATTATATTGGTCCGTTTTTTGGATCGTAATATTTTTTTAGAAAACTGAAAAGACCATTTAATTTTATTAGCTTTGATTTCTAGATAAAGATAATTTCTAATGAACTCAGCCATCTCAAGAAAGTGAGATTACCGTTTAATTGAAAGGGTATTAGTGCCACCGTGCATTTAAAATCATGCCCAGTGATCCTTTGTGTGAAGTAATCAGGATGAATATATTCATTATTAAAACAGATTATTCCCTCTTACACAGCCCGCACCCACAGCTGAGCTGGACCGTTCTGACGACAAAGTGTACCAGTACGTCATGGACCTGGTCAAAGTTGTCGTCCAGCTCAAGAATGACATCCCAGATGTGCCGCCGGAGAATTATATCACCATTGTGAAGGTGAGACAAATTTCTTTTTTCTTTTTTTTTCACATCAATTTTACAGCTTGTTGCTGCTTTAACTGCAAATTGAAGGTGTGTGAATTGTAATGGAAAACAGCCCTCCTGAGTCACACAGCCGATTAATCCTCAGCATTAATCTCTGCCCACAGTCCGTTGGGATGGCTTTACGAGACCTGATTCGCAGTGTGGATGACATACTGCCCACCTTACACGAGTCTGTCAGGACTGAGGTGAAGTATATTGTCTGCAGCTTGTTTGCTGTGTTTTCTCATCACATTACTCCCTCTGCTTATTGATTTTTTTTTCCCCTTCCAAGCTTGTTTGTCCCTGAAACAAAAAGCGACAGAACTCCTCTTCAGACACAAAGAAGCAAAGAAGAAGCGACAATTTAATGTTTACTTTTACATCAGTTTATCAGTTAGGATACAAATACATTTTAAATTTGCATTTCTTGCTTATTAGAAAAAACACTAGCTGATAATAATACTCAGCCGTTGGTTTGTTTGTGTCATTTTGAAGCCTCGAGTTTGGCATTTTGGCCATAGCCATCTTGTTTTTGTGGAACCAGTAGTAACCATTTTTGGATAAGAGGGTAGAGCTGTGGAGGAGTGAGGGTGAATCTGATTCTTAAAGGGATACTTTGCCAATGCTAAACTGAAGTAAACTTTGCTCTTTCTCACCAGTGCCCAGATATCCCTCAGTGACGACCAGTCAATCAGTCCATTGACAGAAAATTAGATGCCAACTATTTTGATAAACTTTTCATTTTTTTCTGTATTTTTTAATATTTTTGAGTTTTATTTATTTTTTTGTTCAAATGAGTTTTTGGGTGGGATTTTCCTCCTTTTTCTATTTTTTATTTTGAAGTTTGGGGTATTTTTTTTTTCCAACTGTTTCTAATTTTTGGGAGTGTTTTTAATATTTTTTTTTAGGATCTTAAGTTTTTTTAAGGTTTTTTTTTTAGTTTTTAATTTGGGGCAATTTTCCCATTTCTTTTTTTTTTTTTTAAATATATTTATTTGATTTTGAGTTTGTTTAGGTGTGTTTCTTTTGTTTGTGTATGTGTGTGTGCGTGTTTTTCTGCTTTGGATATTTTTTAGTTTTCATACTTTTTCATAATAATACTTACTTTCATATAAGTTTCCTTTTAACAGATTTTTCACAGTGTGGTATTAGTACTTTTACTTACGAGAAACATCTGAATACTTCTTCCATCACTGCATAAAGGACTATATGTGTGCAAAATGTGTGGACAAGATCACATGCCCATTTTACAATGCATATGAGTTAAAATTAACAAATCCCCTGTAACAGTTTCAACTAAAACGTTTATAAGCTTCACAAAGAAAGTACCCATGCCTTTTTATCTGGATTACACAATATCATATAGGTGCATTTTATCCCCACAGATCGAGGGCACCCAGAAGCTGCTGAACAACGACATGGCGGAGCTCATCAGCAAAATGCGGCTGGCTCAGCAGAACGCCATCACCTCTTTGAAGGAGGAGTGTAAGAAACAGATGCTGGCTGCAGCTCACACTCTGGCTGTGGACAGCAAGAACATGTTGGATGCTGTGGACCAAGCCAGAGTCAGGGCCAACTTGGCTAAGCCAGTGGGGCCCTAGTAGACTGTAAGTTCTCTTTTCAGTGTCAGGGATCCTACTAGGGCTGGGTTAAAATATTCGATCGAGATCAGTCTTTTAATATGTTCCTTTTCCCAACTACATGTGAAGCTTTCACCCCATTCATTTCACTGGTATTAAACGGCCCCCCCCAGTGTTAAATTATTAAAACTTTTAGTATTGAAAAGCTCCGATGTTAGCAGCTCTTTTATCTGTAACTGCTGAATTACTTTTTAATGTTTCGGCGTAATTTATTGTCATACTGCAACCTCTCCTACCACTGTCACAGGAATAAGATTTAATTCATTGACAATTTAGATTAATTTCCAGTAAGCTATGGAGTTTTTATAGTGACATTGCAGTTTAATATAACAGTTGCTGCTCTAGAAAAAATATTTTGTTAAAAAATATGAAATTCTAATCCTTTTCTTTTTTTATAAATTCCATTTACAATTTACAGCATTAGGTCTCTGAGAATATCTTTCAAAATCAAGCAAAATTGTTAAAATAAGCTTCAATTTGAAAGAAATTGCAAATTGAAACAGGATTCAGGAGATCAGTGTCAACGCCCAGCCCTAGTTCCTACGCAGCATGGAATTTATTTTGTAATTCCCAGGTCTGAATCATTATGGAAAAAGGAAAGAGAGTACGGAAAAACATTCCAGTGTTCCACTATTTTCAAAAATAAAATTCTGAATTTATAGAGTGTATTTCATGCCTTCTGAAGCAGCGCAGCCAAAATGTTCACCACTGTGTGAGTGAGTGCCGACCAGAGCGAGCTAATGTCATTGAAAGCAAGGAGCGAAGTATAATTGCAATAATACAGAACTGCCTCTACGCCTCTCAGCCTGCAAAACAGCTCTGCCCCAAGCGCCTGATAACTGAACCAAATCCAGACACCCACGAACAAATTAGCTTGAACGGAAATGCAGCAATATCTCTGAGTTGCGTATATTCAAAGCATCACAAATTACCAAATATTAAGCTTGTCTGAACAGTTATATGAGTCATGCAGTTATGTAGTCATCAGAAAAGTAAAACAGACTACCGTCTCTGAGTAAAGGCACACACATGCTGCGTGCATTCTCACTGCCATGCACAAAGTGAATAAATAAGGCTGCGCAGACGCCATAAAATGAAATTATTTAACTTTCCTCCGATTTTAGCAGTTGTAGTCAGATGCCAAATATGCTGAAAAATCAACAGATTTGACTCTGGAAAAGAGTAACTTTGAAATGGAACATGTGTAGGAGCCCTGCAGTTTACACACCAAGCTAATGATTCACATCTGTCAGTCAGAAATGACATTTGCACAAAGTTGAGCATTTTTATTGTTATCAAACTGTTTTAATTCGGCCTGTGGCAGTTCTTCATTATACCTGTAAATGTTTCTAGTTGAGTTTAAAAATGTTGTGAAAAACTTTGAAAAAAAAGAAGTGGCTGTGTACTTAACAAGATAGTATGTACACTGAAATTTATGATGGTCTTTTGGCCTCATTTTTACGATGCTGTCATTTCAGACAAACTCACTTTAATGGAAACTGTTCTCATTTGTAATTGGCTAGTTATTGTTTTATACTTATTTTGTATTTTTCAACCTTGACCCTGTTTTTCCAATGTTTTTGTGTCAAAGTGACTAATTGAAACAATGAATTTTGAAACTGGTTCAATATTGAGTGAGAATGTTGCAGCCAGCAGCACAAAACAGGCGGCTACATTACCATTGGGCGATTACGCACCGCCAATTTACGTCCATTAAAAGAGCTTGTTTTCTCACTGACAGGCTCCAAATGTTACTCTGAGTATCTGACAACACTACGACTACCATCATGTAAGATCCTGTAAGATGTAAGCCAAACCCATCAAATTCCATTTAACTCCATTTTTTATCATTGTAAAATAACAAATTGACAGAAAAAAAACCTCACAGAAGCTGCCTAGGGTTTGTCTTTCCACTGCTCCACCAATCACGAGCTCTGGTTTGGTTAAAATAAACCTTTAATTCACACAATTAGATGAGAAAATATGCTGGGTCTATGCACGCTAAAAATACAATTTATTTAAATGGAGTCTGGTGTGTTCAGCAATGGCGATTTCAGAGCCGTAAAACAAAAAGGATTTTACTCTTTAATAAGAAGGTTTTTCCTTGAAGGGAGTCCTTTCCATAATGTCAGGCACCTATAATAACAACTGATCCTGACAGTGGCTAAACAGAAGCACTTTATATCGGATTTAACGTGCCCGAATGACCTGAGTGGTTAACTTGCAGCCTTTTTCACAGCTGCCACCTGCAGCACTCTCGCTCAATACTGAACCAATTCCAAACATTGCTGTTCCCATTACTCACTTAAACACAACATAGGAAAATTGGGTTGAAAAAAAAAGTTTCCCTTTAATTATCTGCTCAGAAATTATCCTTGTTAATATAAAATCGTATGGACGTACAATCAGTTTTACAGCAGAAGAAAGTACTGCAAATACAAACAGAAATAAATGGTTCACTCTCTCAAACCTGTCAACAATAACCAGCGTGAAATGTAAAAAACAAAACTGCCATTAATTGCCATTCCACTGTTATATACTATATATATATATATATATACAGTACAAATCTTAAGTTTGACTATGATGCATTGTGTGAAAATTATGATATGAAGATGACAATGGACATGGATTGTCAGATACGTGTTTGATACTCTTGACAGACAAAAGATTTTTGTATTGTGTTCATTATCAATATTATAAAATATGAAATTCTAGCACGTAAATCAAGTGACATAAAAATAAATATCAACGTCTATCTTATTGTTCATGATTGTTTATTTTAACATATCTTCTGTTGCTGGTAATATTTCAATCTATGTTCTGCGTTTAGGAAGGAAAACTTTGGGAACGACACAACCTGTTGCTGCACTTAGGTCATTCTTACACCACTCAATAAATGCTTTTTAGGCAGGTTTTTGAGGTTTCATGATGGTATTTATTACATAGAATGATCATTCAAAAGTAATTATAATTATGGCAGCATGGCCAGAAAGAAAAATCTGTTGTAAAAAAAAAAGGGAAATTTCATCCAGACCAGCACAAATGACCACAGTTAGTGTGTCCAGTATATTTTAGACTCCCAGTACAGCATGCTACTGTCCGTTAAAACTAAAGACATCTGAGAAACGTAACATAAAAGCCATCAAAGTTTTTCAATTCAACACAAACTTAGCATGACAGTGCAATTTCCTTGTCTATATATTTTTTCTGTGTTGAAAAAGTGTGGCTGAATCCGTCTGTCAGCGTCAGCCCAACATTTGAATGATATCTTGGATGGGTTGCCATCAAATTTGGCTCATTAACCCTCTGAAAAAGCCTAGAAATTTTAAAAAGCATGGGGAAAATTAGAAAATATATTATTTTATACATTATAAAATACTTATTCATGTCCATATATATATATATATATATATATATATATATATATATATATTTTTTTTTTTTTTTTTTTTTTTCCTTATTTCTCGCTAATTTTCAGATCTTAAGTTGCTCATTTCCTTTATCCCAAGCTTCAAAGAAATTAAGCAACTTTTCCCAGGTTTCAATGGGTTAATGCTCCCCAGAAGATGAATAACTTTCCTCCCTCATCAAGCATCACCAACAGATCTAAATTTCCACTCAACAGAATTCGAAATGAATTCCTGTCAATGTTGGGCAAGTAACTTGTAATCAAAGTGGTTTCTTATTGGTAATTGGAAAACTAATTACATTACTTTACTTGTAATTAAACTTTATCTGTAATTAGTTACAATTCTTTCCGTGACTTAGCCCACCTTGTGCTGAGACTCCAAAGCTACAACACCTCCACACTTTCACCACTTTTCCACCAAATTAGCTCGGGGTCCTTGAACCAGTTCTCTTCGTGATTCCTGAAACCTTCTTACTATCTTTCAGCCAACATTTCTATCAGTTTTGCACAGAACCATTATCAAGGATGTATCATCAACAGAGGGCGCTGTAAAGTAAAGTGCAAAGCTGAAATAAACAGTAGAAGCAAAATCGAGGATTGCGCTGATTACCTGCAAATTTTTGTTCTATTATTATAAATGTTTTTACCCAAAAAAACAAGCATGGACCAACTATTAATGAGACTACTGCATGCTCTTTTTTTGTCTGACAATTTCTCACTTGACTTCTCCGTCCTCTTTTCAATCTGTCCGGCTGAGAACCAATAAACGGGCTCAGAGCAAATGTATTTTTTAGTTGAATGCTTTGAATGGTTCCAAAGTAGGTGTGGGAAGTGGAACAGAACCAGGTCCATGTTGGTGGAAAAGGGGTGAGTGCCGGTGCCAGTGCTGATCACAGTGTTACCAGGAAATGTAATGTAATAAAGTTACGAAATTTAAAATTGTACTTTCTCAAATAAAAGAGGAAATGAATCACCTTACTAAAATGGCTTACTCAACACTGATGCCATGCTTTTTAACAAGTACCTTTATAAAGTCAGATCAGTGTCAACATTAACTAGAAGGGCACCCGGAGAGCGCAGACCTGCAATGTTAATCTTGCACTGTTTACACAAGTGAAAAATCATTTTTGTATCTGCACCCTTACTCTGATCCGCTCCAAAATTTAACAGGTTCTTTCTTGGCTCATCCTGCTGAAAACATAACTTCTTAGGTGGAGTTAATGAAAGATTCACAAATGTATTTAGTAAGTTTTTAATACATAAAATAACTCTGCACATATTTTTCAATGGACAAAAAAATTGTTGTTTTTATATATATATATATATATATATATATATATATATATATATATATATACATATACATATTGTTTGTATAAAAAAGGTTAAAAATGAAAAGTATTTACTGAAAAGTATTTGCAGTTTTCCTCAAATGTGGCTGTTGGTACATTAATATACAGACTATTTGCATGAAAATCTGTTACTCTCGTGCGAACTTCACACTAGCTAGGTTGTGTTGAAAATGCATAAGAGTACAGCGAAGTTCACACGTGACAAGCAGTTTGTAAATGCAGTTTTAATTACATATATTCATGGATTCAAGTTTACATTTACTTAAAATGAGGAATGTGTGTGTGCATCAGAAACACAGTTGTGAACCTGTTTTTTTATGTGATTATTTTTACAATTAAATACAACTATATTTGTCCAGAGCTGTTTATGTATAAATCACAAAAAACATTTGTAAATCCTTCTGTGTGCATTAATTAATATCAACAGTGATCCGACTCCATACATGTCACCCGAACATGCTAAAGAGACAATGTCCCAAACATTGGCAAGTTAACACACTAACATTAGTATGCTAACATGCAAAATCACGGGTCGTGCTGAACATTAGCATGTTAATAATTGCCGACGGTAGGCTTTTTAACATGCTTATGTTAGTAACCTTACAGGTGAGGCTGAGGAAGTACACCTGAGGCTGAAAACATGATGAGCTGCGTCTGAAACATCCTAAAATGGCCTTTTGATTTTTACCCCACTCATTAAAAGGATCTAAAATAAGCAAACTTCTGGTTTGGTGTTGTGTGAAGAGCGTTTGCGGCCTCGTGAGGCCACTGACCCAGGCTTGAAATAGAGTTCAGCTACATTTTGAGTGTCAAACTTCACTAACTAGAGGTGGTTATGAATTTTTCACACCTTCTCACAAGAGCTAGATCATGCCGGCTAGCCAGGGGGGAAGGAAGAGGCCGATGGTCCCGAGCAGGCACACAATAATGAACATCCACAGGAAGATGCGGTCAATCACCATAGCGACGTACTTCCAATCCTCTTTCACCTGTGTGGAATCAAGAGCAACATTAGGTGAAAAAAGTGAGATTATTCTGATGTCTGTAGTTTCTTACACATCTAGAAGATACGCAGCAACATTATTGTTCATTCGGAGTTGTGTTTCTGGCCACCTGGATGATGTAAGTCCAATATTCCTGAGGAAAAAGGTTCTTTAGCTGCTAGACACCAAACTCGCAGGTGATCTCGAACTGTGTGTGTCTGCTGTTTGGTTCTAAGCAAGTACTGCAACATGCTTTTCTTTTCGTTTATCTTTCTATTTTTGTTTTTTTTTTATGCAATTTTTTAAATATTTTATTTTAGCTTTTTCTCTATAAACAGGTGCCTGCAAACATGCAGACCTCTCGGGAAAGCTGCTCAGCCCTGTAGCCAGTTTTTCCCAGGTGACCACTGGCAGTATTGCATGAAAAAATATCCCACAATTCACTAGCAAGGACCACACCTCAATCGGAATTAATTTTAACAATTTATTGACGTGAATGTAGATTTGGTATAAACATTGATGTTGAATTATTGGAATGGATGGTTGAGTGCGGTGTGGGGAAGCTTCGGTGGGAATCCGCCGTGGCTCCCGGGCACGACAGATCCCTTAGGACCCTACGGAAGAAGGAGGAAAACGAAAGAGATCGAGGGAGGGAGGGAGGGGTGCAGAATAATGAGAAAAAAGGGGAGATTTAGGAGATATTTAAGTCCGGAAGAGGCACGGTTGAGGTGCGGTAGAGGTGTGGTACTGCTCCTGAAACTCTGCTATATAGCTTCACTTCACTAGCAAGGACCACACCTCAATCAGAATTAATTTTAACAATTTATTGACATGAATGTAGATTTGGTATAAACATTGATGTTGAATTATTGGAATGGATGGTTGAGTGCGGTGTGGGGAAGCTTCGGTGGGAATCCGCTGTGGCTCCTGGGCACGACAGAATCCCCAAAAGCGTGCATTATATGAGACAGGAAAAAGCCGATTTGAGATCTCTTAGGTCGGAACGGACATAACGGTGATAAGCTTGGGAGGACCATCTGCCCATGATCTGAATTAAGTGTTCCGGTATACCGCTGTGGGAAGCTGAGGTGGCAGCTCGGATTCTGAAAGAATGTCCGGAGTAATGCATGGGAGAGATGCCTGACAATGACGGGACCTGACGGAAGTGTTGGTGGAACCAGAAGCCGGTAACCACCTGGCCGGATTCAGATGCAAACAGAGGGTCATCTTGGGATTTGCTTTGTGATGTCTGGAAATGTAAGTAATTGGAGAGAATAAGGAAGGGGTTTAGAACTGATTGAATGTTAAAGTAGAAGACGGGAGTGGGTTGGCTAGATTAGTTGGTTTTGGTTCTTTTTAAGAATAACTGTGGTGTCGTTAGGGAAAAAAGGTCCGAGAGGCAGGCCTGCCGACGTGGATCGTATCGAAGGGTCGAAGCAGTGAATTCTGAGCATCTGAGGAAACGGAAGAAGGCGAGAATGAACATTGCCTCTAGAGTTTGGTTGACGTGAGGTAGCTATATCTGGAGCCGATGGTGTGGATACAGCATGACAGCAGATCCGTGGTTAATGGGAGTCTACGAGGATTTTGGGCTGGTTCTTAGTGTGAGTGGCCTCTGAGCAGTGAGGTGATCTGGGGATGACCATGAGCTGGCCATGACTACCGGTTAGGAGTTTAGAGATGAATGAAATGCCGCTGAGGTAGACTTTGATTGTCTGGGTTTTAATTTCCCAAGACAGAATGGGCGTGGGTGATGAAGCAGGTTAAGGTGATGAGATCAAATGAAGGAAAAGTTATGTTATGCATGTAATGAAAGTTGTGGAAATAATTCCAAGCCGACCGATATGGAGAGAGAGTTGCATGGGGACAGGCTATTGATGATGGTGTTCTGAGATTCCAGATCAGGGGCATGAAAGCTGGGTTTAGATGTTGAAAGGCAAGGTCGAATATGGAGGAACCGGAGTCGGGTGTGCGTCTACATGAGGAGCCAAGCTTCTGAACTTCTTTATTTAAATGTCAAACTACTGCGAGATTGTCTGAGTAGATGAGGACAGATAGGCGACTCCATTCACGGCCCCATAACATGGTGACGACGATGATGGGGTAGATCTCAAAGAGAGCAGATAAAGTGACCTGGCAGTCTCCTTCCAACTCTTGGGGCCATTTGCCTACGAACCATCTTCCATCGTAAAAAAAACCCAAAAACGGCAGATGGAGCCATGTCATCGAAAAGGTTGACGTCCTGAGGATGAGACAGGTGATCGTCTCAAAGAAGGAGATTCGTTCCAATCGCCAAGCAACGGAGCCAGAACCAGAGCTCGCCGCAGCTGGGCGCAACGAGAGAGATGGAGGCTATGAGCGACGGGACGGAAGAAGCGACAGGCAACAGATGAGAAAGGAGCCCTCCCCTGGGGAACAATGCGGATGCAGGCTTCGAGGGTAAGCAGTAGAGGGCACTGGCAGCCCGGTGCCAAAAGCCCCAAGGAGAGCGAACCGGTGCAGTAGCCAATGTCGTACATCTGGGGGCCCCCAACATCTCGGTGCCAGATGCCCCAACGAGAGCGAACTGTCGAAGTCACTGGACGTACAACTGGGGGCAGCGGCACCCCGGTGCCAGATGCCCCAACGATAGCTAAGTGGTTTGGTTGCCGAGCGTGCACGGCCGGGGGCAATGGCATCCCAATGCCAGACTCCCCAGCAAGAGCGAACCGCTGCAGGCGTCGATGTTAAGCAGTAGAGGGCACTGGCAGCCCGGTGCCAGATGCTGCCTCAAGAAAAGGGAAACGGCGCAGTGGGCGAGGTTGTACAGCCGGGGGCGCGGCATCTTGGTGCCAGAAGCTCCAACGAGAGCGAACTGTCAAAGTCACTGTGAACGTACAACTGGGGGCAGCGGCACCCCGGTGCCAGAAGCCCCAGCGAGAGCGAAGTGGTGCGATTGTCGAGCATGCGCGGCCGAGGGCACCGATACCCTGGTGCTAGAAATTCCATCAAGAAACGAATGCTGCAGTTGCTGAGGTTGAGCAGTAGAGGGCACCGGCAGCCCGGTGCCAGGTGCTCCAAGGGTACAGAGCTGCTATGGATGGCCGGGGAGAGCAGGAAGTGGCGCTGGCATCCCGGTGCCAGGCGGTCCAACACGAGTGGGCTGCTCAAATTGAGGAGGGAGAACAGTCAAGGATGCAGGCAACACAGCGTCGAGAATCCCAGGTCAGGTGAGCTGGTGGGAGTGGGAGGGTGCCATGACACATCAGACGCATCAGGCAAACCTGACCTCTGCGGCTGGTGGGACCGAGGTGAAGCGACCGCTGCACCCCCAGCGCCCCGCTCTTGCTGAGGTTTCTTCCTTTTTTTTTTTTTTTTTTTGGGGAGTTTTCCCTTGGGTGATGTGAGGGACTAAGGGCAGAGGGATGTTGTAAACCGTACAGCCCACTGAGGCAAACCATGTTTTGTGAAAATGGGCTCTACAAATAAAACCGACTTGACTTGACACGCCAGAGGCAGCATGTCCCCGCTTCCTATTCAGCACGGTCCGCCGGAAGTGGTTGAAGACGAACCGGCCCTTTAACAGAGGTACTGACGTCATGGCGCACGACGGGAGCCGCCGCGATGACGTCTCCCGGAAGAGCGCCGATGTTGACAGAGCGGCACTCAGATGTCAGGATGTCAAAAAGCTTGTTGTCAGTTCTGCAAAACAGTATTCCCCGGTCTTCGAAGGCGGCCGGCAATCGGGAGACCTCGCTGGAGCGTGGTGACGCCTCGCTCCAGCGCACATCGCTCGACGGCGAGCCGCCGAGCCGGCAGAGTCGAGACATCGGCGGGAGGCCGCCAGTATCCTCCGCGGCGATGGAGTAGGAGAACCGCGGCGGCGCAGGGCTGCACGGGGGCGACCGCGTCCTCTTCTTTCCGCTGAGGGTGGCGGACCAGCAGACGCAGAGGAACCATTGGCCGAGCCGTACATCTATGGTGAGCAGAGAGGAGCCAGGTGGAACATGGACCAAGAAGGGAACCGAGGGGCCGGCGGCCGGTTGCACTGCCGAGGTCGGCGTCTCCAGCACGGACGCGACAGAGAAGTTGTCGGCGTCGGACCCTGAGGACGCCTGCGCGGCCAGATGGAGACGGTGAGGGCCATGGTCACGGCTTCGACCGAACAGGTCGCCATCCAACGGGGACAGAGAGACCGGATCCATAATAGGGGTGAGTGAGCGAGCCGCAGTCGACCGAGAGCAAAACGCTACGTGGTGTGTCGGTACGCGCTCGTGCAGAATAACGAGAAGGAAAGGGGGAGATCGGGTTAGGAGGGTATTTAAGCGCGGTTGAGGTGCGGTAGAAGTGTGGTCCTGCTCCTGAAACTCTGCTATATAGCTTCACTCAAAAAACATTTTCGCCTTAGACCACAAGACATCTGTAAAACTGATGACAGGACACCTCGAACTGCATATAGGATCAATTATGTCTCTTTCTATAATTGATTTTTGATCAATGATGGTTTTATGCTAGCATAAGTTTCCTTGAGCTAAGTAAAAGTGTTTTAAAAATCAAGGACTCACCCCATGTCAAATCGAATTTTTGGAAAAAAAACCCCCAAAAACTTTATCGCATAACCCTAAAGTGAACGAAGAATTCAAAAATATAGTTTTGCTGTTGTTAAACAAGATCCCTCTTTGCTAAAATGTATCAAGAATTTTCTTTTTTTCTTTTTAATTCAAAACCAGGGCGGCACAGTGGCTTTGTGGTTAGCACTGTTGCCTCACAGCAAGAGGGGCCCTGGTTCAAATCCCAGTTGGAGCAGGGTTCAGGGTTCCAGGCGGGGGCCCTTCTGTGCAGGTTATTTGGTGACTCTAAATTGCCCTTAGGTGTGACTGTGAGTGTGTATGGTTGTTTGTCTATATGTGTCGGCCCTGCGATGGTCTGGCGAACTGTCCAGGGTGTACCCCACCCTCCTGCCCGTTGCCGGTGGGGTTTGGCTCCAGCCCCCCCCTGTGACCCTTACCAGGACCATTACAGAAAATGACTGACTGACTAATTCAAAAACATGCAATTCAAGGTACCACAGTGTAGAAGCCAGCTCTCCTTTTCTTGCCGCTGTGTTTTTCGCTGCCCTCTGCAGGCCTGCAGTGTGCCGATGGGGGATAGAAGCCAAAGGACGTCCAGGTGCTGCTGATTGGAGGCGCACTGCCTGTAACGTCTGCTCTTTGTTGCTGCCTTGTCTTTTGATTTCATGCTTATACTACCTTTTATTTAAAGAACCTGGAGTCTCAAATAGCTTCATTTTAAGTTAAACCTTCACCTCAGTTTTGGATGTCACTCTTTTCCTGTTTTTGCTGCTCAAAGCCGAACAGCAATCATCAGCAACCACAAAGAGGGACAAAAGGCTGCTGCACACTGGGTGAGCAACTGACAGGGTTCCTGCAGCTGAAGGCAAGATGGATTTAAAACATTTTAACTTTTTTTAAATCCCACTCAGATTTAAGTATAAGACCAGTTTTCTAATAACAAAAATTTTATTTCGCCCAAATGTTTATTGTAACATAAAACATGACTTTTTGGCCAGTGAAAAAGTTAGATTATGTCAAATGTTGAAAAAAAATCCCAACCCTTTTTAGGGTGGAACACATGTAAGACAATGAACATATATTGTTATCATTAAAGTTATCTCTAAAGTATCTTTACTAACAGAAGTGGGAATATCTGGCATTTCTGTCCAGTTTTCTGGGTGATTTTATGTTTCTCAATCTGCATGTGAGATTCCACTGCTCATGATGAGTTTAAAAAATTAATTTATTAAACTATTTTAACAAACAATAGATGTTATAAATTATTTTGACATTTTACAATGCAGTCTCAGAAAAAAATGAAAAATGAAATCCTACCTCCCATGTCTGAGCATTTTTAGACTTTTGAAAATTTAATTTAAGTCAATTTTATACCAGTTGAGGCCTTATTTTTAGATAAATAAATTCTATGCCTTTTTAAGGAACCGCGAGAACCCTGACTGACATACAAAAGGTCATTTTGTGTGTGAACTATGTTAGTTAGTAGATTTTTAAAATTTTATTAATACTCACACTGAAGTCGGCGTCCTCCGCCCTCAGATGGTCTGCGATGTAGTGCACCCCTTCCAGAGCGCGTATAACGCTTGGTGAAAGCAAGAATGTTGAGTCTGATACTGAATTATCAGCTTTGATTGACCTCTTAGTGAGATTGACTCTGGCCCCTGTTAAATGTCTGTTCGTCCCTGCAGCCGTTTCCTGTCGGTTCAGGCTGTTCTGTGGGTTTTTCTGCTGTGGCGGCGGGGTCGACCCTGGCGGTCTAGGTGAAGGAGGGCGGAAGGAGAAATATGACGTCAGAGTTCCCAGCTCTAAATCCTCATAAGAGCTTCTCTCGGGGTCTTCTGATGTTGTCCCGTCCCTTAACCAGTTCGCCGAGGTGCTGAGGCAGTTTCCAGATTTGTACCCAGATATCCGGCACTGCCGCTGCTCCAGCGCTGCTTCCTGTTGCAGCAGCAACAGCCTGCGACGTCGGCCATCTGGCGCAGGCCGTCGCATGAACAACCACCGTGGGATCAAGTCCAGGAAGACGGAGTGGACCCAGCGGGGCATCTTGTGAGTGCTGGGAGAGCGGTGGTGCACGTTGAGCACAAAGACGGTGATGACGATGGAGAGGGTGACGAAAATCATAGTGAAGAGGAGGTACTCGCCGATGAGCGGGATGACGAGGGATGTGGACGGTATGATCTCAGTGATGAGGAGGAGGAAGACAGTGAGAGACAGCAGCACAGAGATGCACAGCGTGATCTTCTCGCCACAGTCTGAGGGCAGATAGAAAACCAGAACGGTGAGGCAGGAGATGAGCAAACACGGGATGATGAGGTTGATGGTGTAAAACAAGGGAAGCCTCCGGATGATGAAGAAGTAGGTGATGTCTGGGTAGATCTCATGGCAGCAGTCGTACTTCTTTGTGTTGTACGTCCCCACAGCGTTGATGATGGCCCATTCGCCGCTTTCCCAGTAATTGTTTAGGTCCACCGTGTTTTCAATTTTCTCCAGGTCGATCTTGGCCTTGTCGTACGTCCAGGAGCCAAATTTCATTTTACAGTTCTGTTGATCGAACGGGAAAAAGGTGACGTCGATGCTGCAGGAGCTTTTGTAAATGGCAGGAGGGACCCAGCGGATTTTACCGGTGTAGAAAAGGTGAGCCTTCGTCATGTGGGTCACAGCAAACTCGCCATCAGCGCTGGAAGAGAAGAAATTGTCAAATGAGTGATGGAAGCATACAGATGTGAGACATCAGTTTTAAAGGGACACCCCCAGATCATTCATTCACTCATTAGCTGTAACTTATCTCCCAAGGGTTGCAGGAGCTGGAGCTCGCAGCTGCCATTGGGCGAAAGGTGGGGTACACCGTGGACAGGTCACCAGGCTGACACATAGAGACAGACAACCATTCAAGCTCACAATCACACCTTCAGACAGTTTAAAGTCACCAGTTAACCTGCATGTCTTTGGATTGTGGGAGGAAGCCGGAGAACCTGGAGAAAACCCACGCACCACCCATCCAAGATTCGAGCGCTGCCCCATCGTGGATTCGAACCTGAGATCCTCAGGCGACAGTGCTAACCACTACACGACCGTGCCTCCACCCCAAAATCTAAAATACATTTTTCCTATTCCCTATTATTGATAAATGTCGATAGTTTTCGTGTGAGTTGCCGAGTGTTTGAGAGAACCTCTAAGTCGTGATAAGGTTGTCAGGAGTGATGCACAGGAATAAAACAGACTATTTTTGAAGGAATAAGTAGTTTTAATGATCCTGTTTCTACTCTTTACTCAAATATGTTATTTGAGCCAGTAAATGTCTTTTTAAGTCTTCTTTTTACCATTCATGCCTTCTTTAAAGGCAGCATGCTCTAACTACGGGGACTGAGTGTGTGAGGAGCTACTCCATTTGCTTCGAGCAAGTTTCGAGCTGCTTGGAATAAAATGAAGCGCCGCCTTTCTTTTGATCACGATGCAATGATGATGGAGCAAAACCCAGAACAAGAGGCAGCTCTGCGACAAACCCCTGACCTCATCTGGCTACGCTTTTTACACCAAAATCTAAAAAAAAGACAGTTTCATGATGACGTGATTACGGTGCTTTCCAAAAATCACTGAAATATGCGCTTTTAAAAACGCTTCTAACCTCAGCAAGTAGATTGAAGTAAACTGCAAGCTGACGTTAATTATGTCAATTTTTTAAATAATGTTTTTCTTCGATGTTATGATAAGGAAGAGATGGAGAGAGTGGAAAACATATCTCAATTATATGGGCTTTTTTTGCATTTTAAATCAGCTGACCTGCTAATCAAAACAAGCGTTTCTTTTATTTATTTTTGCACTGACTCACACATCCAAAAAATATTAATTGGAGAGTAAATCGTACTTTAAGTAATTTGTACTCCAGCTACTACCTTGCTTTTACTTGAGTAGGTTTCTTAGATACTAATTTTCATTTTTACTTGAGTTATTTTTTCAGGACTACCTGTACTTTTTTCCCAGTAAGGATTTTCAGAATTTCACCCACCACTGACAGAAAATAGTTCCTACATGAAATTGCACCCAACAAAATCTGTGGATTATCTTGAGTAATCGGGTCATGATTTCTGGTAAGAGACATTGATGTTGAGCTTTTAAATGTTTTTTTTTTCTTGGATTTTCAGCATCACAAGCCATGTGCCATCTAGTTCCATTATATTGGAGAGAAGGCAGACATCTCTGCAGCAGATATCTCCAACACTCTACACCAAAATAATCTACACTGATAAACAGCACTACAGGTAAGAGGAAAAATATAGGGCGAACTATCTCTTTAAATATCAGAGACTAAAATAGCAGACTAACAATCATATCCATCGTCTAGTGCCTTACTTTAAAAAACAAAATTATGATGATATCCCAATAATAATCTTCTCCAGTCATCTCTCCTCCATTCTCTGCTGTAATGGTGATGATAGCTCTGCTAAAGTGTAATGAAGTCGTTATCATTTCATCACTTTCGCACCTTTTTTAAAATTTTGCTCAGAGATTGTGATCACACTGGCTCGATGGAGCAGAACTCCATCATCTACTCTCTCGGTTTCATCTCCACATGGTGGATTTAGGAGAAAAGAGAGGTTTCACAATAGATTCACACCAAAGCAATACATGTATGAAGATTGTCTTATTCTGAAATAAATATTCTGTATCAACATACATGGACAAAGATGCACAATTCAAATGCAGTTAATAGGAATGCTTAACATCTTTGCTTAAATAGGAGAGAGGAAGGTTTAATTGATATAATATTTTGCCTGTGTTTTGAAATATGAAGGTGTAGAAATTTAACAGAGGAGCAAAATGCCTCACTAGATGGCGCCATTTTCATACCATACACCATCCAGTAAAGCGGCATCAATTTGAACCAATTTATCATTGTATGGGTGTCTGTTAAATCACCCATTGTCTAATGTTATCAAGTGATAAGTTCAGTATTGCTCTAAAATTTCTATTACCTTTTCAATGCAGAAGAGAAATATTTGATTTGACCTGATCATGAAACGGATTCAATAAAAGTCTCCTGGTGTATGATAGGCATAACACAACATTAAAAAATGACATCTAAAGAGAGTTTTTAGACACAGACTGTAATGTTTGCAAAGACTGGGGATACTGCAAGGTCACTATTTGCAAGATTATAACTAGATTAATTTTTTCCCCCATCCTGCTCCTGGTGGAAAACGTACACCAAACTCCGTTTAAGAAATATGACATTGTAACAATTCCTTACATGTCTGCAAAAACAGATAAAACTTGGAACACAACATAAAAGTCTCATATGTGGACAGAACTCCTGTCAGTTCGGCATTAATATGGTCCATAAAGATAAACTATTTGCGCTCAAACTTTACTCTTTGCATTTTGTTCCCTTAATTCGCTCCATTGGTTGGCTTTGTCATTTCGGTGGGAGAGGACTGTGGAAATGAGAGGAAAAGCGTTTCAGAAATAAAGATTTCTCATTAAAATAAGTGCTGCTTGGTGGATCAGATTGACGCTGAATTAAACGCCAACTTTTGTTCACTCCACAACTCCACCAGTTTCTCCTCCTTTTCCACAGTACAACAGAACCAAAACTTCTCATTGTTGCCCCTCCATGTTTACAGTCTGCTTGGTTTGCTGCTTCCTGTTGGTGCTGGAGAGAGTGCAGTTATTGGTTGTTAACAATGTCCACATCATGGAACTGCACTTTGTGCATGAGCCAAGACCAAAAACACAATAATAAGTTAATAATATTAAACATGATTGATTTTACTGTCATGTCAAGACGAGAAAAAGACTGACTTCAGACAGCTCGGACTAAGTTTTATGACCACCTTACATCTGTATTGCATGTGTTTTGTTTTTTTTTTTTTACCAAGATGTTGTACATTTTCAACTATTGTACATTTCGTATTATTTTTATATTATTCTAAAATACCTCAGAACATCAGGCGAGGAAACTGCAAATAAAAAACTAGCCTTTCAGCCAGCTGGGATGCATTTACATTTGTTTGAATGCTGATTAATGCACAATGACATTTCATTCCAACAATGTAAATTTGTCTGCAAGAGTAAAATCGCTTGAAAAATCGTTTACTAAAAAGCCAACATAAGTCTCATATCACACTAACTTGTTATAGAGGACGATGTCTGGCACCCAGATGAGTTCTGACGGCACTCTTATTGACGTCACGTTGTCGTAGTCTGATGGTCTCCAGCGAAGTTTGTAGTCATTCCACTCCTGAGGGATAAAAACATGTTTGTTTGTTTTTTAGAGCTATGACCCTTATTGTCATGAAAGTCTTTCAGTTCCTCATGAACGCTGTGAAATGAGTGCTGCAGAAGTAGCTTTTCATATTCTTAACATTTTACATCACCAGAGTCCCTCTGAGGAAATAAAATCTCAATAATAAATCAACACTGACACACATTTTTCTGACCTGTTTAAGCCACACGTTGGTTGTCATCATTTGGTTCTTCTCATCCTTGCAGATAGACAGAGAGAGAGAGCGAGAGAGTTAAGGCTGTCAACTCAGGCCAGAGGAATATGTGAGTTCTTGGAGGTTTGTCAAAGCAAACCCAAATATAGCTTGCAGCAACTTTACTTCAATAACTTGATGGATGTGAAGTGTTCTGTTAACAGCTTTGCCTGTGACAGGGCAGAGGGAGCATAATCTAGTTTTCCGAAGTTTATTTTTGCTTCTGTATATGGAAAAAAATGCAAAAAACATACTGAACTGCTGAAAACACATATAGTGTATAACTGTAAAGACGTTTAAAGTTGCGGTGTCAGTTTATGGCAGTGTAGGGAAAGTCTAGCTCAGAGGATGTGGAGTGGGGGTATAAACCTGTCACCGGCCGCCTACTTCACACTTCAAAACCCAAGGTGCGATAGAAACTGGTCTTACAAGACAGACCAGGAACCTGCTCAGCCTTGTAGCCAGTTTTTCCCAGTGGCCACTTGCGTTATGGCAAGGAAAAATCCCCCGTGGCCCAAAAAAGGCATTTTCCCCATAGATTATCTTGAGTAACCAGATCATGATTTCTGGAAAGAGACATTGCTGTCTGCCAAGCTGAGTGCCATCTGGTTCCATTAAAGTGGAGAGAAGGCAGACATCTCTACGGCCGATATCTCAAACACTCGGCAACTCACACCAAAACTGTCTAGATTGATAAATAAGAACTAAAACTAAGAAAAAATGCGTGTGTGACATGCATTTTTGATTTTTTGATAGATTTGAACTGTCTCTTTAAATATTACCTCTTTTACTTTCTTTATAACTTATATAAATACGGCAAAAATGCCTTACGACTCACCACATCAATGAGCTGAGCTATGGACAGTCCGAACTTGACGATGACCACATCGGAAATGTTTGGCACGGGTCTCGACCACTTGTTGTAACCAGCGAACAGCGTCTTGAAGAGTTCATCCTCGGCGTGCGAGTGGGTCTTCTCATGACAGAGAACTGCGAATAAATTATTTCTTTTAGTTTAAAAAGTAACTTCTCTCTTTTAAACGTCAAACATTCATAGAGGACAGATATGATATGAGAGTAATGAAATATATATAAATTGGTCACATTTATTTAACACTGTGCAAATGAAATTCTATTAAACTTAACATCCATCTTTTCTTTTTTTTAATTTAAATATTTATTTTAAAAAATCCATTAAATATTTCTTGGAACTGCAATATGAAGTCTTTCAAGATTTTAATAAGCTTATATGAAACTAAAGTAACTGATGATGCTACAGATGTTCTTTTGACATCAAGGTCATCTGGACTTTTTTAACTATTTTGTTGGCATTCAGCGGTTAATATTTAATGGTATGGTAATGAAAACATGTTGAGTGAGCACTGTGGAAAAGGACAGAGGCAGAGAATACAGGGATCACATCCATGTTCTCTCATCCGTGTCTTCTCTAATCCTCACTTAACAAACTGTAGTAAATCAGGCTGCCATGATATTGTGGCTTCTGCGAGCGAGGGTGAGGGTCTCATGTTTCAGCACAGAAGCCGACTCTTAACATCTGAGACCTTTCTTGGTAAAGTCTTATCGACTTTTCCACATCGTCGCAAATCTTCTGATGTCTTGATCTGAGCCCCTCGTGTGGGTCGTCTGCTGAAACCTCTCGAGGTGAGCAGGAGAAGCAGGAGAAAACATTTCAGCTGCGACCTCTCTTTATCTCTGAAATGTTATTATTATGTATGTGCAGCTTCACGAGGAGACGTGGCTTAATCCAATTGATTTTGAATATGCAGTCTAGACAGATATGCGTACAAGCTCAGGCTGAGTCACTGTATTATTTTTCTGCAGGATGAATAGCATGGAAATGGACAGGAATCCCGCCCCTCGGGGATTACCCCTCCCACCTTCATCAATGTAGTCAGAGTCAATTACACACATCATTGCCTGCTTGTGTTAAGTGGAGGTGAGCTAATTTCTCACTAGTGAAGGGTGTTTATTGTCGAGCTGTCTGTCACTCTGCGTTACAGCTGATGCATGAAACAATTAACTCACAGTTTTAAGTTGAAGCAGAGGGTGACGATACTTTGTGTACAGTTGTGTATACTATATTATGACTACGGCTGGCAATATGTTAATATTATTTCAAATATTATAATTAGGGGTCAACTGATATTTTTTTTCAGGGCCAATACTGATTACTAGTGGCTAATGAGACTGATAACCGATATGCATTTACAATGAAAATATTTCTGTCAGTATTTAAAATATGGAATGTAACACGCTCCAACACAAAACTTTGCTTTAATGCCTTTAGCAAATGTTAAAACTGAAACTTTCAACATCATATACAGCAAGTTCCCAGCAACTTTTTGTTCATTAAGTTCAGTGAAAATTTAACTAAAAAATTAATAAACAAAAATAGCTCCCTCAGGCTTTACAGAGTAATAGTTTTTCCCATGCTGACACGTTCTTTGCACTTTTTAATTAATTTTATCAGTGATCACTAAAATAAAATGCTGATACAGATAATTGGCAAAATACCCAATACTGGCTCCAATAATCGTCTAGGCCAGTAATCTGTTGACCCCTGATAATAATATAAGACTAAATATCATCTTAAATTTGGGATAAAGTAATGCCGTAATCTTGTGTTTTCCTGGCTTTAAAGGTTGAATAACAGTTAAGTGAACTGAACTTACCAGACTGTTATAGCTGTTTTATTTGTATTATATGCTTTTACCCTCATTACTGATGACTATTTATCAAAATCTCATTCATTAAATATTTTGTGTCAGCACCAATAGTCAACCCTACAATACTGTTCTAGTTTCGATATCAAGTAGTTTTTTGGTCAAAAATACATACTGTGATAGACTTTCTACAAAACATGAATACAAAACTAAGACACTTTCCCAAGTGGTCAAATAACGATGCTTTGTCACGGCCTTCTGCGTCTGATAGTGATGCAAAGGGCAATCATTAGCGAATCTGTAATACACGGCTGAAGCACACTGACTTTTGGTTTTTATGTCAGTTACTCTCAGCGTTAAGTACTGACGTGGACAGATTTACGTTGGAGTTAGTTGAAAGCCTTGTAGATCTCATAAAGACGTCAATATCACACGCTGTCACATCATCTAGGCAGGACGCCTGCCAAACTGCAGACCAATGTTCAAAACCAATAACACTGGTTGTTTTTTGATGTCTCTTCACAATGTTTCCCGTCAGAGTTTGAGCCGAGGAACCTGGGTGTTTTTAAAAATACTATCTGCTGTTCTAGCAGCTTTTGTACCACCAAATTGTGGAGTTTAAAGCCAAAACATAATCTTTTCCTAATCATAACCATTTGATTTTTGTGCCTAAACCTCACAACACCCTCAACACAGTATGTTGAGAAATGTTACAAAATAATGTGCAAATGTGATTTGCAAAAACACACAATATAATCATTTTTTTCTGGAAATTGGGATGTTGCAATAAGCCAATATCTACCATTTTATTGGGCCTGTTCTAGTGTATTATAGAGTATGTGTGAACCTACATTGGTCATTCATTCTCCTGTTAGTAATTTATTATTAATATTATTTAACAATTTCATTAACTTTAATAATTGTTAAATGTACAGAAAGAGAACTTTTGTTATAAGCAAAAATCTCATAGCAGCTTCTCTGGCGAGATCAATATAAGGACGTGTTGATGTAAAGCCTTACACGGAAGCCAAACCTTAAGAGTCATTATTAAAAATCAATCAATAGAGACGTCATTGGGTTTACATGCCATTAACACCCACTCCCTCTGGATCTCTGTTTGACAGGGCGTAATGCAACCCAATGATCCATCAAAGACCTGAAAACCAGACCTTGGACCACCTGCATCTGGCAGCACTGATGGTTGCTTATAGCCAAGGCCACATCATTACGTGACCACGGGTGAGTTGCTGCCCTGACGACCATATTGACACGTATTCACGACCAATAAGTGTAGGACAGTCCAGTGGAGGATAAACAGGTGAGGGCTTTAATGTTGCATGGAGAGCACCTGAGGGAAATCTGTTTGAATGATTTATTGCCTATATGCTAATTCTTTGGCTTGAAGGTCTTTAACAAAGAAAACCTGCACAAATATGCAGATGAAGCCTCTATGTAACACAGCTGCCTCGTGGATATCATGTAAAGTGACAATTTAGGCAAGACATAATTGTTTTAACAATAGTTTTTTGGGGGGAAAAAGAGGCAGTAGATGTGGTACAGAGTATGAATTCAGAGTTAATTTGCCCATGGTGCACTTGGGCTCATCATCTGCCACCTTGAACTAATTTCACTCTGGCAAACAAGCATGCACCAGAGACTTCTTATCTGTTCTCCTGACAGTCAGGGCGGTGCATGTTCATCTGTCCATGCATCTGGGAAGGACCAGATGTGGGGCTTTCAAAAAAAAAAAAAAAAAAAGAATTCGCTCCTGGGCGCCATAGATCAAAGGCTGCTGCCAGCGGAGACTTGAAATGAGATGACACCTCCAACATCCAGCACACTGGGGCCGCGCGTGTTGGACCGTGGCCAAACCCCTTGGCGAGGCGCATGAAACACTGACCAGTTCAGATGTTCGACTCAGCAGCTTCTCAAGCCAGGGGCGCTCTCGTGAAATTGGTGCTGTCAAATATTTAAGAGTAAAAAGTTCACTTAAAAAACAACATGCAACGAATTTTCCGGTGAGCTGGCTAAAATTGTGGTCAGGAAGCTTTCAGTGACATAATGAGATGGCACGAGATCAAGCACCTGCACACCTGATTGCTATAGGATGTCAAGATGGAGGGAGGGGCCAGAAAAGCCCTCTTTTACATAAGTAAAAAGACAACGTATGTTATCTTAAACCTCTTAGTGAGCCCCAGTTTATGCACAAAACTCCTCCTTCCTTTGAGTCATCTCTTTAAAAGCAGAGCAAATAGGTTTAATCTCTTTTAAAAATATGGGGAGAAGGCAACTAGCAATCTAACAAGGCTTGGCCCAAAAATGTGCCAAAACATTTTGGTTAAATGTCACAAGAAAATTACCCGAAATTGAGCAGGAAATAAAACCCAAAACAAACAAAACATAGAGTTTTTATTTTATATATTTTGATATATTTATTTTTTTCCCTCAAACATAATTTTAAATATAAACCTATATAATAAACATAGTTTTCTGGATATTTTTCCATATTATCCCTATTATTTGGGTCTTTTTCTATTAACACCCATTCTTTTTCAAAATTAATTTTTAGGTAATTTTCTTGTCACATTTACTGATTTCTTGTAATTTGTGAGACGTTTTTTTATAAAGTTGGTCATTCCTTTATTCCCTATATTTTTTAAATAAAGCAAATCAATTTGCTTCAAAGGGTCTGGTACACAGTACAACAAAACTGATGCTGATCCAGGTTTGAAAGGGTTAAGAGAGAACTCAATACAATACATACATAAGACCTCCACTGTCAAGCTTGATTGATTTAAGGTCAAACTGAAATCAACTATTATCATCTTAGACACTGTCCACAAAACGGGTATATCCTCTTGAAAAATGTACCCAATTGAAAAAGTCTAATAATAATGACAATGAGGGTAATTAAAATTAATTAGGTTAATCTACATGTTGCCAACAGGAAAGTGCAAGTACACACTAAAAAACAAAGTATTAGGTTTAGAGGCATATCATCAGTGTATTCATAACATCAGAAATGTTGACTTTAATTACGGTTCCCACATATTTTAATGGAAGAAATTCAAAAGTTTTCCATGTTTTTTCCAGGACTGAGAATAACAATTTCATGACCATTTACAACGTATAAGTACACAGAGCATTTGGAGTACATTAGGCTGTACCATTAAGTTTTGAGTACCAAATCGTAAACAAAATGTCACATATGGATGCATATTAGAGCAACACTAAGCCAACAGCTACAGAAGATAAATTGGCCACCATGTTGCTTTTTCGGGGCAAAAAATCTCACAGCTAAATTAAATAACAATTAATTGTTATTAATAATTTGCTGTTATGTTATGTTACCTAGGTTATCTCCAGTGGATTACTTTAACAATTACTTTCATTATACACAACAATAGTCCATAACATTTCCAAAACAAAGATACTCAACCTGCCCATATATGGGCAGTATATAACATGTTTGAAGAATTTTAGACAGTTCTAGAATTTTAGTGCATTTGTCAGATTTTTAGGACGTTTCTCAGATTTTAGGTCGTTTTTCGGCTTTTAGGACATTTTTAGGATTTTGAGGATGTTTCTAGGATTTCTTGTATTTTAGGATGTTTCTGGGATTTTGAGCCTTTCTAGAATTTCACGACGTTTCTAGTAGGCTATTTTAGGACGTTTCAAGTTTTTTTAGGACCTTTCTCAGATTTTAGGACATTTCTTGAATTTTGGGACACTTTTTTTTTTATAAACAAGCTCTATTTTGATGCTGTTTTATGCACTCTGGCACCTTATGTATACCAAAAGTGTATACACCCCCCCCCCCAAAAAAAAAACAAAAAAAAAAAAACAGTATGAATCACTTTACTTTTATTGTGACTTAGAAAATGTTTGGGGGTGTAAATAGTGCTGTAAATTGAGTATCAGATGTAACTAGTTACTTTCAGACACTGTGCAAACCATACTGATACACGAGCTAAGAAAACGTTTGCCGTTAACAGACTGCGCGCGGGGTGACATAAATATTGGGTAGGTGTTTTGACACTGAAAAGTAAGCTTGTATTTTAAATCGAGTAACTTTAAACTTATTCGACGTTTAGAACTTATTACTGTGAGAAAAAAAAAGTTTTTTAGCGCTCTGGTCGTCAGTTAGCAAACATCTGCGTTAAACATGATATTTTGGCGCTGTTACGACGTCGACTGACGTCGTTAAAATATTTAAGAAGCGCTTACCTGACTGACACATGAGCAGCGAACAAAGGATGGCCGTCCTCGCAGAGAACAGGTGGTTGTGTCCCATTTTGCACTCTGTCAGTGAGAAGTTCACCGGAGAGCACGGAGGCGTTTCCGTCCGCTGTCAAAACGTTACCTTGAAACTGTGATTTGTGGGCAAAATCTGTCATCTTCGCGGCTGGGAGGCATATCAGGACAACTTTACCACCGCTGTTGGTATAGCTGCGTTTACAATTGTGGGCGGAGAGTAAGTGTGACGGTACTCGGACTGAGTAACTTAACGGTATTTTCTCTAAAGCATCTCTACATCGATGGATGTGTCACTTATCCCACTTTAGCCCAGTTCAGACAGGATAGGAGCGGGTGATGTACCTCTTGTTGATGTACCTCGCGCTCCAAAACCAATCCGGTGCTGAATCAGGGAGCGGCTCTGTAGCTTACCTTTGGTGTATTTTCAGATTTAAGCTTTTAGAAATGGCTTTACAAAGCAGCTCTCAGGAAATTAACCTACAGAAAATAGTCCGGGTTGTTGTTGAGTATATCATCCAAACAATTCCATCTTTTTACGCACGGTGCCAAGAATTTACGCGTCCTTGGTAACCTAATCTAAGACTTTGTTATCCTTGTAGAAATCTAAAGCTCTTTCCCCCCATGGTTCGGGGCATTTTTAGTGGCCAGTTTGGTCTATGAGGACCGCAAAACAGCATCATCCACTGTGGGAAGACAGGACCAGTCTGAGGACCTCGCGTCTTTCATCTGGTACCTAAACAGTCCCCCCTCCTTCCCCCTTTCTCTCTCTTTCACTCTTTCACACACGCACATAGGGTTCAGCATATAAATGGTACCTTGCACTTGTTGGAAACGATCAATCAATAATTCCACATTGATCCCATATCGCTTGAAAAGAGGAAAGACTGATCGTTTGTTTATTTATTTATTTATTTTTTAAAACATTTAAGGGTGTGTTGTAAGTGACACATGCAGCTGAAACATCCGTGGGGTGTTTCTGTGGAAGACAGCTAGAGGGCAGACTAGGTGAATGAATATGCCCTGTGAAGTCGAGTCCTCGTAAGACAGTGGTTCCCAACCGGTCCAGCCATGGGGTCCAGATTTTTCCTTAGTCATAAATTCATGCTTCACATACAAGAGAAATTACCACTTAATCAGTTTTATTTAACAATATATAAACAACACACGGGCTTAGAGCACCATGAAATTCAAACGTGTTGCAAGAATGAACAGCAGTTACTTAAAACTTAGTGAAGAAATAGCATTGCAACAAAAAAATGCATATAATTGCTTCAGTATCAGTGTCAAAAATGCTGTAAAGAAACAGCATTTTAAAATAATACCAAGAACTGGGCAATAAAATAGTTAGATAGTAAAACTGTCTCATTCTACAGCAGGAAAGTAAACTTCAAAATAAAAGCCCTGTGCCAGGATGCACTGTGCTTTACAATAAAGTGTGCTTTTTAGAAACTTGACATGTTTGCAAATCACTTGCGGTCCATTTAGAATGGACCCACGGCCCACTTTTGGACTGCAACCCACCAGTTGGGTACCACTGCCTTAAAACATTGAAGAAGAAATAGCATGTCAGCTCATTTAGGAAAAAAAGGGAAAAACGGGCTGATTTATTTCTTGTTGCTGTTTACTGGTTGAAGCATATTTCAGTTACATTGTACAAATTCATATTATCACAGTTAAAAAAACACACACACACACATACACACACATAAAAGCATTCTCTCTCAGGAGTCCTGGCAGGGTTAAAGAGAGAATAGCACAATGGAGCTGGATACACAACAAAAGTGTGTTTATCACATTTGAACGGGTAAATTCAGCTGAGACCCACAAATAATTATACTTTTCTGTTCCTTTAAGTTTTACAGTCTGTGAAATAAAAAAAAAACAAATTCTCTAAACGATGTGCAGAATCAAAGGTGCTATGTTTTAAGAGCTTCGGCCACTTTTCTCATTATGTGCTTCCTGTTACATTCTTTGTAATCAAGGGAATTGTCTAATTGTTTATAGTTATACTATATTATATGTTTTCCCTCATCCACAGGTTGTCCATCTCAATCGCCAGAATAAATGTTGGCATTGTACATTCCTGCACACTACAGATAGGTTGCATGTGAACATCATTATGCAGCGGATACATTGAAATTTGACTTGAGGTTAGGTTTAGGCAGAAAAACACTTAGTTATGATTAGGAAAACATCATGTTTTGACTTAAAATACCTAATTCAGTTTGCCAAATCTCAGCAGGAACTGCAGCGATATGTGTAAAAAAATAAACACAAAAAGCCATCGAAACAGTGACGGGTTACTACAAAAAACACTGGTGTTGTTTTTTCTCTCGACAGTGGTCTACAGCTCGGTAATTGTCTCGCCTAGTTATCACACAATCGGCAACCTCCAAAGCTGCAAAATTAAGTCACAACTCTTGAGCAAGGCACTAAACCCCCAACTGCTCCAGGCTCCTGTGCTACCCCCTTAATAGCATGTGTGTGGTGTTTAAAAAGAGAGATATGAGGAAGCTACATTTCAGCTGCCAAATTGCCTGTGGATTGACGTAAAGATTAAAATTAAATGTGATTAAATCCATGTAATTAAATCCACCATCCCCTCCGCCTCACAATGATAAAGTCAGCTCATATACTACATCACTGTATAAACGCTGATGTGATACCTATGAAAAGTACCAATTTAACATTTCTGCAGATTGCTTAAAGTAGAATGCCAACATTTTCTTCTGGCAACTGGGCTGAGTTATTGCATAGTTTTTCTCCAAACAAGAGATTACAATGCTCTATAAATATGCATTGCAGTCTCGCAAAGACAAAATGTCTATTGGAACGCACAGTTATCCTAACTGTGTCCTAACCTCCATCCTCACCCTGGAACCAGATGGCCGATCCATAGCTTCCTCTGGAAAAGACTAACAGAGTCATTATGTTGTGCCTCTGAAGGCCAATCTAATTTGATCCATAAACACTCAACTTGGCTTAAACCTGCAACACATACTGCTACCACAGTTGACCTCACCCAATTCCATGAATAATAATGCATGGATGGAAAATAATATTTCAATGAGCTACAGGGCTATTACTTTGGTTAGAGGGAAATATATTAATTTAACCAACAGTTCCTTTTTGCTAACATCTTTTGTTGATTCATGCAGTTGATGACCTTGACACATTGTTATATCTCAGTGCTCTGAGTTAAATTAATTAAAAGTATTTGCCTCATTTTTGGGTCTCACACAGGAAACAGTCCTCATCAAACTAGACGATGACAGGAGAGCAGCGAGTCTTGTCAACACTTCCTTAGCGGTGAATTTTTGTGATGTCTTTCAGCTGCTTGGTGAATGAAGCATGCAGAGCCTGCGATGAGATCTCCAGCCTGTTGGCGATGTCTACTGCAGTACGGAGCATGTCTTCAAAGGCCAAGGACTCTTCCCTGATTCTGCTCCGGAGAGACGACCAGTCCAAGTCAGCAGGTGGAGTGACGGGATGGAAGAAACGGGGGCATATGTAAAGAGAGACATAGTGAGTGAAAGAGGGGCTGACGACATTAAATACATTATAACGAGGGGAAATACATATGGTTGCTGTTAAAGCTGCTTATGTAATGGGAAAGATTGTGTAAAGGAAAAGATAATGCAAAGCATAACAGAGACAATAAGAGGATCATTTTGAATACACATTTGAAAAAAAAGCCACACTGCGATTCAGCATTCAAGCAAACTTTAGAAGTAGAAAGTTGCAAGGATCGAGGCCTTTGACAGTTTACGACACCTGCATTAAAAATAATTAACAAGTTCGTGATGATCAGACAGACTCTCATTCATTTACAACTGAATCTTTGTGGGGCCACACACTTCTTTGGCAATCACCCCTTATTGATTAGTTGCAGAAACCCTTTGGGGACACGCTTCAGTAGCTTAAAATAGAAATGGTAGTTCTCCCTTTTGGAGCAGTTTCAACATAGTTTTACAGACGTGATTCATCATTATTGTTGAACATATCCTGTAAGTTTTGTAACGATTAAACAAACGATTTCTGATTTATAGTGTGATCTGTTATGCCACATATTTGTAGCCCCCCCTAGTGGTTGTTTTGAGTATGTTGTTAGTACTCATGTAGACATTGCCTGCAAGTTTTTTGATGATTGGCTCACTGGAGTTAGGTCTATTTATGTGCTGAGCCATGCTCTTAAAAAGTTCATAGGTCAATATCTTCAAAACGCAATGAGATATTAATAAGCCTCGACAAGCTTGGTCAAATAATGATCATCAGGCAATTTGAGACAAATTGGACCAATGCTTTTGGAGGTGAATTAAAAAAAATCAAAATGATGGAAAATCTATTCAGACAGACCTTTATGATTCTTAAGACAAAGTTGTAGAGTGAATACAGATGGATATCTGCACCAAGTTTGGGGTAAATCAGACTGACAGGACTGACAACTTTTCAAAGTTGACGTTGGATTATAGCGTCCTCCTCAGGCAAATTGGGCTCACACTTGTGGAGCAGCATTATGCAGCTTCAGTAATTGATTAACATGTAATAACTTCTACAATGTACCATCTCACAAGAATTCACAATTTTTTTTTTATTAAAATAAACAAAAACAATGCGTTTTCTGCCCCTCTGGCTTGAACCCTTAAATAGTCACCCTAGAGTTGCACCATACCTTGTATAATATCTGTAGATACGAATGCTCTTCTGTAGGGTACTTTGTACTCAGCACTTTCAAAAGAATTTGTCTGCTGTTGTTACCTCAACTTTAAAATTTTAAACTTGCTGCTCCATCAGGTGTAAAATACTGGATTCAGATTTATTCGCCTTCTGGAGCATATTGTCATAAAAGTTTATCTCATAATCTCTTCTCAGGTAATTGTTTGTTTATGAAATGTCATAAAAAAACAAAAAATACAATGTTCATAGCCCAAGGTGAATTCTTCAATTTGCTTTTTTAGGTAAATACACCAAAATACAAAGATACTCAATTTGCAATGACATAAAACGGAGAAAAGCAAAAAATCCTTGTATTTGAGAGGTGGGTACCAGTGATTGTGTGGCATTAAAAATATCGTACACTTAAAACACAACACTTAAAAAAAAAAAAAAAAAAGAAATTCTGATCATTTTGAATGGTGATCACACATACTGTATGTTACAGCAACTGTAAAAAATATAAAGCTTGATAGCAATCTAGACTATAAGCTGCAGAGACACAATGCAGGAGTCTTGTATCATGACACTAATACTGTGGCTCATTTCTTTTGATTGGCACTTGCATTATGAAAGAGAGGATAAATTGGCAGTCATCAATGCTGCCGCCTATGCTCTGATAAAAGCCAAAAGATTGCCTGTCTCTGAGAGAGATCTTCACTCACTATATCTCAGATTTCTGTGTTGCCAACATTAATTTGTTTACATCTTCAGTACTCCAGAAAACAAGAACTGATCTTTTTTTTGCTGCTCTCTTTACATTTTAACCTTGACCTTTATGAATCTCAGTGCAAACACGTTGGGCCCCATTTATCAATCGGACATGAAAACGATCCGAGTGCAGAAATCATCCTACAATAGGGTTCACGTGTGATTCATGAAACATTTTTGTCTCGCTGATTGCAGTGTACGAATGAGTGACTGTTTATGTGGCTGCAGGAAAACCAACATCTTTTATGCACCCCGCCTCAATATATTCTGGGTTTAGAGGCCCAGAGAGTTTACGGCATAGAGAGGCATAATACGGCAAAAAGCAGAAAACTTCTCTGAGCTAGAAACGAAAACGCTGATGTCCTAGGTTTGTCCTAGTTCTGTTTGACAGCCTGAAATGTGATAACAAAGCGAATTGGAAAAACTCAGTATGGAAAGAAATTACTGCTACGGTCAAAAGTGTCACAGTGAACAACTGCATTTCAGCTAAGGTTGAAATATTTAATTTATCCAACCATATATACTGACCTATAGCTGACATATACAGTATGTTAATTATGTTAGCCTATATATTATATAATGCTGATATTATTTTTGTATTTATATAAAAGCTTATTATTGACCCAGAATATGGCGCGTGCGGCTGCGTGTATCCTGCTGCTTTCATAACAGGCGCGGCACCTGTGTTTGAACTGGACACTGGTAAAAATGTAATCACCTAGGCTGCTAGTACTGAAATAAGTACTCCGTTGCAGAGTTTATTCATTTCTTTTCAATTATAAATCTGGATGGATGAAGGATGAACATGCTTTGGCTTATCAGTGTTTAAATATAAAAGTTTCAGATAAATTACAGCTGGGCAGCAGTGGTGCTCAGAGCCAGGACACTGCCAGCTGTGATAGAGAACGCACCAACGTGGTTTTCTCATATATACTATACACATTGAAGTTATTAATATGTGGCTGCAAGAACTTAGATGTCAGAATATGGTCTAATAACAATTCTCAGCCAGAGTTACTGCTGCAATGCTGACCCAAACTTGCGTACACGAGCTGTGATCGTGGACTCTGCTCATGTCCACGTTAATAAATGCCAAGCTTTGCGTGGAAATAACCATACACCCAGGTTTCTGCCGTACTTTCGTTACGCGAACGAGGGCCATTCTTCTTGAAAAACATTATTATACTCACTTCTGCATCCCAGCGTGCAGCACTTCCCCTTCCAGCTGTTTTTCCATATCGTCTTCAGCCTTCTCGACCACCTCGTGGCAACTTTTGTGGTCTTCTTGGATGCCAATGATATTTTCCTTAATCACATCTTCATAGCTCAGATCTCCCAGCTCTGCCCCCACAAACTGCACCAAGTTCTCCACCACTGCCTTGTTTCCATGCTGAATGGCCTGCAGATAGGCCAGCTCCTCTTTCTCGGCCTTAAGCCTTCGAGCCCAAGCAGTGTTAGTGTTGAAGTGGACTGAGCACTTGTCAGGTTGAGGCTCGTACTGCAGCACAGGTGAAGGTGACGGTGACGGTGAGGAAGCTGCTGATGTGACCCAGGCTTGATTGTTTCTTATCCTCACAGGCTCATCACCAACTGTCTGAGATGTGTCATTGGTGGCCATTATCGAAGAGTAAATGTCAAAGCCTGAACCCCAGTCTCCACTTTGACAGAGTGATGGAGTTGCCATGGATACCCAGGCCAAGATAAAGGGCATCCAGCAATGCCACATGGTAACCTGAGAAGAAGAGGAGGTGAGTGAATAACTAATGTGAAATTGATCAATAGATGAAGAGGCACCTTTAAGGGTAAATTTGTTTTTTCTATCTAGTGCATGTTTTTGTGTCTTCGGTGACTAATGAAGACAACCATTTTTTAAAATTGGTCTAATGAGAGAGGTTCAGCCAGTGGCAAAGAAACAGGCTGCAATGTAACCGCTCGAGGTATGTTTTCATCATCAACTAATGTCTACTATAAGTGCTAGTTTTTGCCACTGACGGGCTTAAATTGTTAATATAAGAAACTGACAACATTTTGGGAAGGATCCCTATGGAGATGAACGTTTTGAGTAAAGATTTAACCAGAAACGGCCTCAAAAGCACTATGCCAATTCCACTACACATCTTTTAAATAAACCATAATCTAAGGCTGTACCCGACTGAGAAATTTGACAGTCAAATCATATTTTGCAGTTCAGTACAAAATTTGTTTAGTTGTTTTTTTTCCATATTAAGTTTTGATGTTTGAACAGGCTTACTGGGGGTTCAATGCGACAGCAGCATTCACGCAATATAGTAAACAAGCTAACGGCACTAATGATGGATTGCAAATGTGCCACAACATTTTTTGCAAACACTAGATATTAAACAAAAGCCAGAGACGGCAGCTATTAACTTGCTGTGAGCTGTAATGTCATCGCCTCTAAACAGAAGAGCAGCGTCTCTCCCCTCCTTGCCAAATACCTCCTCCGTGCTGCTACAGGTGCAGCTGCTTGAACCAAAGAGAAGCCTGAAAGTCAAAAGCGCTCACTCTGCAGCAAAATCTGGAGACCCAAAATGTCTCCAGAAGTACACTGCACAGCATATTGACTAGCAAAAAAACACATTCATTTATTTGAGGCAGCCGCCATGCTTCACACACATCTGCGGCCATGTATTGATTTTCTATTTTTGGAGGTGGACAGTTCATTAGGAGCGCAATTGGACTGTATATATATATATATATATATATATATATATATATATATATATACACCGTTTTGTCATTGATTGCACCACACTCTCCAAGCACAGAGTGCATGATGGGCACAAATAGAGCAGCAGGATGCTAGGCACAGTGAAAGTGAAATTTAACCGTTCATTGCCCTGGGTCTAAAAGTTCTGCAGCTGCTGCTCGTCTCATCCATTGATCTAATCAGCTCTGACTGGATCGATAGATCAATTATCCACCCAGCGACTCAAACTCCTTCAACTGCTTTTAACTGCTGCTCAGGGAAAGAAGAACTCATGACAAGTTCAGTGTTCATGGACCTGCTAAAATGTCCAAATTTAGAGAGGGGACACAGAATGATAAAAGGAACACACACACACACACACGATTTTTAAAAATGAGATGTTTTCTGACCCTGAGATCTTTTCCATAAGTTGACACTTAGGATGAAAAAACAGCATTTTAGTGCACACAAATTGACGGTGCAAAAGTGTCCTGAGAGGTTCTGTCTGATCCACTTCCATCTTTATCATTCTTGCTCAATACTAGACCAATAACCCGAAACAGATTTTCTCATTAGTCACTTTAGATGCAAAAACATGGAACAATAACATTGGGGTTGAAAAATACAAAATTTACCCTTTAAAGGTCCAAGATTTTGAGAAGTGTGCTTATGCGCTTTTTGTTAAGAGTGCAAAAATTAACACCACTCTCATGTCTCTACTACTAAATATAAGGGTATAGCCAGCAGCAGGTTAGCAAGCATGAAGACTGGAAACAGGGAGACGTAGCTAGCTTGGCTCTGTCTTAAAGTACATATGAACCAAATCTGACTACCACCACTTTTTTTATAGCTCAATAACTGTTACTGCTCCAAAACAAGAAATAGTCCAACACAAAGCTTGTTAACCTTTGTGCTTTAGATGTGTTTGTTGCAGATTTTGTTGTCTCTGTTGCCATTAAGGCTAGCTATAGTCATCCAACTGCTAAAGGTGCATAAAACTGGTTTCAGGTTACACTTTTAACATGATTTCTATTAAGACAGTATGGTATTCTGTAACCTTTTTTTAATTCATGTAATGAGTGACATAGTGCACTCTATGTCTACAGTGGTAATTAGTAAATAAGTCACGACGCCAAGATAAATAAATGTAGATTCATGTCTAAAGACATCTTTAAAAAAGTCAATATCGCTGCAGAAGTTTGAACGATGAGGGAATATTAAGTGTGGCCCCTCATTTGTCCACTGTCACCTTTTGCAAATCAAAGCTTCTTCTCTCTGCTCTCGGTAATAATCAGGGATAATTTTTACACAATGGAGCTGAGGATCCAAACAACCACAGACTCTTTATTGGGTATATTAGCACAGAAAAGTCTACATTAAAGGTTTGACATTGTACTTTCTGCGCTTCTATGTTTTAAACAGCTTTTCAATCAATCTCTGTGGATAGTTATTATGCCCAAAGGATGATGCTCTGGTGGCCTCAAAGTCCAAACCTCATAAAGGGGACTTAAATTTGTCTCATGACCTTTAGACGTTTATTGTATGCATTTCCCAGTAGGTATTCCTTCTGTCACTCTGCACCTCTCAGTAATATAGAAATAGCCTCTATTTAATCTTTAATATTGTATTGGCACTCTGAATGTCACACTGCATACCAATTTATGGTTTAACAGCCAACACTGCCTTTTTCATGAATGTTCGTAATATGTCACTGACTCCCTTCTATATAATGTTATAAAATGCAATACAGAGATGAATACTTAGTCGAAGACGCAGGCTGCTGTACCAACTGGAGTTTGCTCAAGGCATATTAGGCGGACTGGGGAGTCGTGCTTTTATCAAGACCCACATTACCAGATCTGGAACACACTGTAATAATTTTGACACCTATTTTAGAAATCTACTTACTTTATGTTGACATTTACTGTAAATCACGCTGAATTTATAGCATTAATATATTTTCTTTGTAAACCACCTACCTGAATTTTTTTTATTTCAATTCTCTTCTTTTTAAAAAAATCTGATAGGTGGATTCATATTTTAGATCAAGATTGATCAAACCTTCATCCTGTCAATTATGTCTTGTCCAATGAAGAAATATCCTCTGTGGCTTAAATGTTGTCAAAGGTTTGGTGCCTGAATTTCACTGATCCAATTTGAACATATTGATGTAGATTTCATTAGTGTACAATTATGTAAAATCAAAAATTGTGGTTTCATTACCATAGAATGGGACATTTATACATATGGAGCAGGTCCTCTTCAACAGAGTCCGCCATGTTGTTCTACAGCAGCATAGACCAGAGCAGACAGTCGAAAAGCTGACTTTGCATTTTCGTGTCAGCCACCGTAGTTCTACATGCTTGGCACACAGCAGAAGCCTCAGTTTGCTGCAATCTGCAACCTCCACACTAAATGCTACTAAATTCTACACGCTGGATCATTAGACCTGATATTGGTTTAGGGGTAAACTATGCAGGAATTGTCGACTACTTTTTGTAAACAACAACCTCAGCAATATGAAAGTGAAAGCTAACCCCATATTTTCCTTTTGGAATGAGCTTTGTCTGCTTGGCATTTGCAATATTTGCTTTTTTTCAGTGTTGTGTAATTTTGGAAGCTTCCTCTTGATTTTGTGCTGCTGTCTGGCACCTGGTTGCCACCTTTTTATAAAGTCCCAACCTAATTTATGAATTTCTTGCTTATGTTTGGGACACTTCTTGATAAGGTGCTTGTCACTCTTCATTTTTTTTGAAAGAAATCGAGTCAACTGGCTTTTAAAGGGTTACAAATTACAAAGTTTTCAGTACTGTTGCAATTTCACAATTAAATTCTTTAAATTAAATATCAGTTTCTTATAAGATTTTAGTTTTTACCGCAATTACTTGCTTCCATAGAAATTCAGATAGAAACATCTCTAACTGTGGTTTTCAAAAGAAAATTTATAATTTTCCTGGAAGAATTGCATAGAAATGTCTGCTGTTTTCTAACAGCATGGTTCTAAAATGTTGCATTGAGTTGTTCCACTTTGGTTGTGAGCCCATTGCAGCAGTGTTCATGTTGTTTTTGGTAACTTGCTGCTGTCTGGGGATCTTTCGTAACATCATTTCACAACACCTTGTAAATCCTTACAACTCATGAGAGTACAGTAAGGGAGCTGCTTTTTCAAATTTTCTAACATCAGATGTGGCTTTGTCAGAAATGGGGTTTGTTTTGCCTCAGATTGTTGCCCCTTCTCTCTGCATTTATTACAGTCCAACAGTGACAGTGTCATTTTATCATTTTGCAGACTGTCATTTATATTTCTCTCCTGTGCATCTGGAAATGTATTTGAAGACCCAAACCAGGCCTGTGAGGCAGAGGCATTGCACTTTCTGCTGTCGGAGCACATTTGGTTTCAGCTGCAGTTTACTTTTACAGTAGCCTTGAAACTACTTTTGACTTCTCATTGCTGGAGTGAAAATCTGAGTTGGGCGACTCGCACCTATTGTCATGTTTTGTCGAGAAACGCAGGATGAATGCTCAGTCATGCTTGCTAGAACGGACACCGTAAAATTGTCTATTTATTTTAAGATGAGTGGTGGTGTGGCCCAAACCCATAAAACAACCAACTGTTGGCTGCTCTCTCCCGCCCTCCCTCTGTTTCTGATTAATGGTGACCTCACATATGTTGCAGCAGCTGTATGAGGAGTAGTAAACAGAAACCCTCAAACTGCTCCAGACCGCAAGCAGAGACACAATTCAGGAGCTTTGTGTCATGATGTGAGTAATAGAGGCTGACAAGAGCAACTGGATTTAATGAGTTATTCCAGAGATGACACATATTATGATGAATGAAATAGTTTTGTTATTTGGACAAGTATTTATATACATCTAATAGATATCTTTTGCTTTACTGTGACTCATCGATCTTTGTCCTACTGCTCATGTAGTGTGCAAATCTTAAAGGGATACTTCACCGATTTTCAACCAGATTTATATCAAAAGTATGGGTGGTTAGTATGTGTCGATGAACTGCTGTAAACTCCCCTTAATGCTAAGATATCCCCCCATGTTCTAAGAAACACATTTTACTGCCTTGTTTAGCTGTAATAGCAGGAGCTTTGAGAACTGGAAGTGGGCACTACGCTGCTTCCTGCACAGTGAAAACAAAGGTTAAAAAACTGAGATCAAGCGGTAAATCTAAGCAGAGTTGATCAAAAACAAACCAAGATTCTGCATCGGACTCTGCAGCACATTTTTCTCGCCTTAAATGTTTTCAGAAACATGTTTTAGCTTGCCGTTCAAGTGCAATATGAGATCATTTCTTGCTGGCTGGTTGCAATTGTTTCACATGTTCAAGTTTGAGTTACCCACCACCAGAAGCATTTATTGGTCTAGTGTGGCCCAGTGCATTCTGGTAGTTGAAGAGCAAAAATGTCCTTTTTCTCTGTTCTCTTTGGTTCATGTAACACCAATTTCACAAGTTTTTGTGTCTTTGTTCTGCAGAGATATCCCAGTTTTATTAAAAGTCCATATCTCCAGTAGTGAAATACTTTTCAGAAGATTCAACATAATTATGAGGATAATTATATTATTATTATATTATTTGTAATATTTGTAATGACTAAAACACACCCACAAATCTTTTTGTCTTTTTGTGTTGAACTAACTTTGGATGAGTTAACAAGATTAAGAACTCCTGCTAGTTAACAAGATTAAGAACTTTTAGGTGAGTTTACTGAGAAAGTTGCTGTGGGGTGAGAGCAGAAAACACTTAAATACTGGATGACGTCTCCATCTTCTAATTGGAGCACTGCAGAACTGCATGTCCAAAACTTTTTATTGCTCTGAACTTTTACTGCACTTGTTTGGATGTATATAAATCTAAACCTTATGGCATAGAGTGACAACACTTTCAGCCTAATGACAGAAGGCAGCCAAGTGGAAATATCGCTCATCTTCAAATATAACTTTACTGTCTCTGTGTCAATTAGCATCCCAGCAGTAAAAGGCACAAGTCAAAGGACAGTTAGTGACATGAATTCAGTCTCTAAATGGCCTGCTAACTAGAAGCACACATGCTCCTCTCTGCATCACATATTGGCAGGAGCAGTCGCCTTTGTCTTGGAAAATGTCTGCACAATTTCCACGCTGGCGTCTTATGGTTTAGTTGAAACAGTGTTTGTGTTAGACATTGTGGCTTGTAGTGACCTTTTTTGGCTTCGCTGTGAAGGATCTGTCATCGTGAAGTGGCTTTTATAGGCTGACTTTTCTTTTGGCTTAAAATAGCAGGCACTCAGCTGTAAGGGAAAGTTCCCCGCCTAAAACTGAGAACACCACTAGGATATTTCAGTTCTAGTTTGTCATCTTTAAAGAAAAGCAACTTGTTTAGTAGCTCTGGTTCTACAATAGTGCCGTGATAACTGATTGTTTATTTACCATTTTTACTCGCTGCTGAGGCCTGTATGAACACTGATGTTACAGTAATGTAGGCTGCATAGTGACATTAAAATATGCAATAGTTGAAGAAATCTTTAGCAATTTCCCACCTTTATTGAATAAATAAGTAAGGACTATAACAACTATACTTTGCAATTTCAGCCCAGTCGCCTGAAGAGTTGGTGTTTCCACTGGTGTTTGTGGCTCCAAAGCTCTGTTTTTTGTTTTTTTTTGTTGTTTTTTTACAGAAACTTTTTTTTTAATTTTGGTATTTCCCAGCAGCATTTGACCCACCAGACATGGGTGTTTTAAGCCAAAATGTGATCTTTTCCTCATCCTAACCAAGAGATTTTTGTGCCTAAACTTAACCACACCTTCACAGCAGTGATGATCAGAAAATGAACATATGCACTACAAAGTAATGTACAAATGTTAATCCATGGGTTGCAAAACCAACAATACGAACATTTCTTCTAGCGATTGGGTTTTTCAGTGTAAGTAGTTTTAACTTTTAAGTTATAACTGACATATTTGCGCTGCACAGAGGATTGGGGGTCAGAATAGTCAAAAAATGCTGGCTTGGAAACTGCAAAATGTGATGGGATCCATTAGAGCATTGTAGTATTTTTGGCACACTACATTTGACAAATTATGTATAAAGACAAGCTAAATATTTTCTGGCGTACTTAATATCAGTTTTAGAAAGCACCTACAGTTTCCTAAACCCCAAGATGAGGTCTTCAGATCACAAGTTTGTATGACAAACGGTGTGTAACTAAAAGATATTCGACCAGAGAAGAAAGAAATGTACACAATTTGAACACAAGGGGTTGTTTGGCAGATGGAAAAAAAACAATTATCAAAATACTTGCCAGGCAGTTTGAATAGGATGGATTAATGAACACCAGGATTGCTTTTTGTGACGCACATTTACCGGTGAAATCTCTGTTTTCCTTTTAGTAATAAAACTGTGCCGTGAATTTAATTCTCATCCCTGACAACATCCCTAGCTGCAGGTCAGAGCTAATCTGAGTGTTTGTGGTGTAGCTGCAGCTCAGCCCTGCAGCCCCTCTTGTCAAAGCAATAACAGGTGTGTTTCACAGGTGTCACAACACTCAACCACTCCAACGTTGTTATGACAACAAGGTTTTTGGCAATACGCCCGTACAGCATAAAGAGGCCTCAAAGGTTCAGTGTTGATGTACAGTTCAATGATAGGCGGTCGCGTAAGCTGGAGACATATTTAGCAGCATAAAAATCAGTAAAGGTATGTTTGTGCATGCACAAACACACACACACACACACACACACACACACACACACACACACACACCTCTACATATACATACATATATATCAACACTGTACATAAACATAATCTGACACTGAAAAATGTCCCCATTTCTCTACCTAACTTTCTCTTAAACTCAAAAGCAACCATCCACATAAATAACAGTATTCTACAACCAAACAATAATTAAATCATTGTATAATACATATAAATGCCATAAAACTTTAATAGTGGGCTTTTTGTAACGTTTTCTCCTTTTATGAGTGGAGTACCAGGTGAGAAAGCCCCAGCATCCTATTACTCCCTATAACTAAAGTTTTATAAATCCACAAAAAAACAAACTTACCAAACTCCAGGAGTTTTTCACAGCTAAATTCTGCCACCTCCACTTTCTCAGTCAGGCACAACGATTCTGGAGGGCTCAGCACTACCATTCACACAGGCACAGAGAACAAATACTCACTTGGTTTCCTTCTTCATGTCAGGGAAAAAAATGCAGACACACGCACACACAATTAGGGTTTGGCTTGAGAGTGTGGTCGTCTGTGTGCCCCTGTCTGCTGTTGGGAGGGGAAGGTAGGGGAGGGGGATGTTTGTAGAATAGGCTGAAACTCAATGATTTCTTTCTTTGCAGTGGAAAGAGGGGCTGGCAAGAGGGTGGGCTCGGGGGGGGGACAGAGGAAGCATGAGGGGGAAATGACCATGCTGCATATACATTTACTATTTATTCTAGGAAAGGTCCCATTTAAAATATGACTAAAGTATGCACTTAGATAATTTAAAATGTGAAAAAGAAAACAACACCAAGCACTTTTCCCAGCAGATTGTATTAGTTCCAAACCGAGACAGTGTAAAGTAGTGATGGATTTCTAATGCACTGTGAAGTTGAGTTGGCAGGGCTGATCAAGCTCCAACAATGTGGTTTAATTGAATTTGCTTTAAAGGAATACTTCCCCCACGAAATGACTACTTGTGAATCAAATTGTAGTGCTGTGTTACTTTGAATTACTGAGGAAGGCTTTGTTTTTCTTGCATGTCTCCATGGAAAATGATGAACATATTAAATTACTGACTGATTGAGGACAACATTTAACAACAGCAATTTATATCAAAACAGCTGTTTACAGACTCTAACAGAACTCTTGCAGTATAGTCCAAATCTAATTCATCCTGTTACATTTGGTACTTCTTAAACACGATTTTTTTCTAAAACCATACCATTTAAAACTGAACTCAAAGTGAAAATTATCTGTGCTCTCTTCAAAGCCAGACTCCAATACTAAGGTTTTTTTAGTTAACAATCTCTTACAATAGTTCAGCTGCCATAGTGAGCTTTCATTTTTTATTAAAAAGAATTAAAAACAGACAAATATTATTAATGGACTTAAAAAAAAAAGAGTTTTTACAAAAATCAGCAACAGCCTTTCATCTGGTATAAGTGTTGTTGATCCTGCGTTTCTGAAATTGATTAATATTGTCTCTACTCAGCATCCCCAAGAGTTTACTACCACTACTCATTGTTTCCTCCCATCATCCACGGAGAAGGAGTTACAGTTCAAAGGCAGCAGATAAAAAGTGACCATGATTTTGCAAGTAATGAAAGGTAACACATGCACACTTACTCCATGCCACAAATTGAAAATGACAAATTCATTGAGGGAGCCAAGGTGGCTGGTGTCAGATTTCAGCCGAGGGGGTAGAGTGATGCATTTTTGTTTAGTTTTTGGGCCAATGAGAGGAGATGACAGAGTTAGTCTAAAAGGACTAAAACTGTTCCAATATGACAACATTTGGATTTTAAGCCAACAATATAGGTGTCCTTAGCAGATGCAAGTGTTGTGAGATTCGCTTTGTTTGTCTTTATATCTGATGCTCACTTTGAAAGCATCACAGTAGCGAAGGACCAGCTCATTCATACAGTTGAAAGGAGAAATTATTCAAACAAAACCTACTTTTTTCACTACAAAAATGTAAGCATGGTGTCAGCTGGCTGGGGGAAGATCGCCGGGAAGCTAAAAGTTTCTGCTAAAGTAAATTACCATTGCAAAAATTAAGCTAGACTAACGTTACTTTCTTTTTATATGTATGTAATTTTCAGTAAATATCACATTAAAAAACTTTTTTTCTGCCTTAAAAAGAAACATTACAAATAAAGGAATATAGTAAGTTGGCTGCTCACCCATCTATTAAGTGTTTACATAGACACACTGTGTCATTATGTTCATATTGTGATCGTGATTATTGGTTGATTTATTGTTTAGCTCTACCTAAAGGCTGACAAACTTAACCATCCAAACCGCCCAGGGTGATAAAACATCCACAGGCAAGTGACACAAAAAATGTAATGAAATTGAATTAAAAAAATCATACCTGACGAATATCCAAATAGGATCAAAATGTTGACATTATTCAGCTATTGTGGCAACTGTGTAAGCATTACTGGTAATGTCAGTCTTTTCATTGTACTTTATCCCATGATTACACAAGAGCCATAAAAATGCTTACAATTTAGAATAACAAAAAAGATGGAACAGATTCTCAACTAATGACCAAGCCTTGTTTGTTTTGTTGACAATGCTTTGTCCACAGAGAGCATTTTAACACCAGGTATAAATGGGATCTTTTTCATTTTCTCTCCCCCTCTCTGCACAGATGTTCTTGTCTTTTCAGTGCAGAATAATAACCAAAAATGCTAGAAAAGATAATGCACATGTTTCCAGAGTAGTGCCACAGGGGGGTGGGTTCACTGACAAGAAAAAAAAGAGGGAAGAAATTCATCTCTTAATCTTGAAGGTACAAATCCATGACAGCTGCTGACGGCAAGCAGTAATCCAGATCAGCAATGATTTGAATGATTCATGATACCTACTGCAGAACAATGTTTCCCCAGAGGCTGAATTTTAGAAGAGCATGGAGGAGATCTATGATTTTTATCGACCTCTAATCGGCAACCAAGACATAACATTGACAAGTTTCTGGCACATTTAACTTATCTTAGAAGAGGATTAAACAAATTTTAAGTCATGGATATTCAGATATCTGATATAGGAATGTCTCAGCACAGTCTTGGACTAGTGTGAGACATATTTACTTTTTGGGTGGCACTTTTAGCATGTAGGGTCTCTGTCCACTTCTAGTTGGTAACAGACAGAGACCTGGTCTCAGCCTGTTTTTTTTTTTTTTGTTTGTTTTTTTTGTGTTTTTTTTTCTTTGGTTCACACCAGCTTTTCACATCAGACTAAATGAACTGCTCTTATCAGGCAAACACACCAGAATTTGGTTGACACAAAACACACAGGTGTGAAAGCCTCTTTAGTCATCTAAATCAATGTGACAATTTGCAGACTATTGCAGCCTTGTTTAAGTTAAATTTATTAAACCACAGCTGGTGTTTTTTATAAGCCCTCCTATAATATGAATGGAACCAACCATTTAATTGAAAAGCAAATTTACAGTATCCACATCATCATTTCCTGCTTTTATTGTATTATTTGGGTATTTCTTCCTCCATCATTTAAAAGTTTCTCAAAAAAGACTTGACAACAACATTTTCAAGCCACACATGCTCCCCTCATGTTGCAGCAGACCAGATGGTCTTGTCAAACATCACAGTGTTAAAGCTCTCGGCCATGTTTAGACATGCATGTAGCATGTCAAAGATGCTTCATTTTACTTAGGAAGAAAGGCACCATATGGGAGCTGTTTTTCATTCTCAATGTAAATCATGTCACATAACACGGCAAAATCCTTGACCTCTGCAAAACGTTGCATGAAATGCAGCAGTGTCCATTAGGTGGGAAGGAAAAGGTGTTTTGGAGAAAGCTGTTTAAATTCTGCAACAGGCAGATAATTCAGTAATATAATAATTCAGTCATTCATACCTGTGTGTGGATTTTCGGTAGGGGAAATGGATTTTATATACTTTTAAAACCTTTGCTAGGCAGATATGTACCATAACTGTGATTTGTTGTTTGGAGACGTGGAGAATTTATGTGACACGTTCTGATGATTAAAGCCTAATAATTACACCTTTTAAAAATCTTAAGTATGCAAGACCTTAGAAATTAATTCGATCTAATTTTCAAAATATGTATTTTGATATTAAGGGAGTTTGTGACTTGTCTTGCTCAGTATATTGCAGCTGAATTTATACATATTTGTAAAAACATCATCTACTACACCATTTTCAATTTCAATTGGAAGCAAAATGTGAATTCACATGGCATTGCACTGGAGTGTTTACAAAACACATAGTAGATTAGACTGTGACCGTGAATATATTGACCAAGAAACTGTTTCAGCGTTTTCTAATTGACCAGCACCTTGTGTGCCCTGAAGGCTGTTATTGACCACGGCCAAGGACTCAGTGCTCTCTGCAGCCACTTATCCACAGCAGCATGCCAGCAATGAGTGAGCCACAGTGTGCGGCTGCTGATAAACTCTGCTAATCCACTCTGGGAGCCCAACACAGTTCAGTCTGCTCTTAGTGCTCAGAACCAGTGTGCTCTTCCACTTTATCCATGTTTCCTGTTGCAACTCAGATTTGGGAGCTCTGGGAAATACAAGAATTTGTGATTATGTTTACTTTTTAAATCTATAACATGCCAAATAGCGACATTTGTTCACTGGAAATGTTGTGTGAAACTTAGGGCTGTTGCCAATGGATAATCTATAACAGTGACATATTATCTTTCCTAGGGCCCTGACACACCAGACTGACCTCAAACACCAAGCACCAACAAAGTACATAATGAAGTTGCACCCGACCGCACCACAAAGCAGCCGATGGCCAGCCGACATACATGTTCATTCTGACATGTCTTGTACACTCAGCACAAGAGGAAATATAATAGAAATAGGATGAGAGTGGAAGGGACATTCCCCTTTAAATTAACGTAGCGGGATGTTAAGTGCGGTGGTCTTTTATATGTGTACTGTTGCCATTGCAATTGTTGTTGTGGGCTAACTTCTGAATAAACAAACCGACTTGTGGCAAGTTGCAAAATCACTGAGGTAAGGTTATGCAGTTACAACTGAACGAGCAGAAGAGTAGTATGAAGCATGGAGAGGCGTCTTTTGTGCATTATCTCTGTTGCCTTCCTGCTAGAGCGGAATTGAGTAGCTGGATACAAGTCATAGTGTTTTACCAGAGAGTGAGAGTGTTCTCACTGCACAAAAAAACTAAAACACTCACTAACATCTGGCTTTTTTATGCAATGGGAATGTGTACAATCGGCATTCACACATGGGTCAATTGACTCTTCAGTAGTCACGGGTATTCATCATCTCCGTCCCTGATTGGCATCGATGGGAACACACCATTGGGTGAACGGGGTAATTTCAGCTCCTTAACCAGCAAGATGCAAAGACGCACCGCCACTAATTACCATCCATCTCCACCTAAGCAGCACTCAAACATCGCTCCAAAAGAGAGACAGAATGATTAATAGATATATAAAGAGAAGTAACCACCATAAAGTTTTCACAGACCTCCATCCATGCTGCTTTTGACTGTTACCTGTCCTCCTGCTTGTCTGTGATCTTGCATGGACACACACACACACATTACCCCCCACTGACACACACAGGCAGGCAGACCTGTCTACTGTAGCACCCTCTACACAGGTCTCCTCCTGGCAATGGGATTGCAGTCTATAGCCTTTTTTTAGCAGGTTAACCTGTGTTTGAAAAACATGTGTGCACGTGCTAATTTTGGTGGGAAAGGGGTAATAGATTACTTTTGTGTAGTTTTCAGCAGGGAGTTGTGTTTGAGACTTTACTATCTTCATATGTAGCTCTTAAATAAAAAAGTAAAGGAAACATGCTTTCACCTATTTTCCCTATTAAAGAGAAAAACACAGCCATATGCTGTCTGAATTTTAAGTTTCACTCTTTTACTAAACTAACAGTAGCTTAATTGCCTTGTTAAGTCACCACAAAAAACAAGCTTCATTTAAACTTAACTGAAACAAAATAACACTCAGTAAAACACACTTATTCTTGTGAATCATCTAGTTAGTTAGTCCACTGTTCTAACAATTAGGAGCTCAGTTTTGGTTAAAATAAACCCTTAATTTCCTGAGTTAGATGTGAAAAATGCAGATCTGGATGTTATTTATCCTTGCTGTCTCTCTCCACTTCTATTGAGCAATTGCCCTCACTTTACTTAAAAGGCAACCACAGTGCATCATATCTCAACAAAGATGAAATTAATGGCAACCAAAAAACCCCACAAAAATCAGTAGTATTTGAAAAGCAATTAATTGATTATTTTAAAATTTTCATTCATTCATTTGATTTCATTTAAAAAATCCTCAAATCCTTGCTACTTTTTTGCTGTATTTTACTATTTTTTTCTATTTTTTTCAACTCCATGGTCCCTTCTGCTGAAGCACGATTTTTCTACAATAGAGAAGCATTTATAAACATCATGAAAATTTTTGTGGAGTTTGGACTGAATGCAGCAGACAGCAAGAGGATAACCACCAATAGCATACGCCGAGCGGCCAGTCAGACCAGAGAAGCGAAACCGAAAGCGCCAGACAAAGACAGGGAGGAGAGTCGGCATCAGGGCGAGGTTGACCCGACTTGGACCGAGAGCTGTTACCAAGCCTTCTTCTGGCTAATGTCGAGTCACAGGAGAAGAAATTGAATGAGAGGCGATCCAGGCTTATGAGGCTCACTCAGCAACGGGAGATCAGAGACTGCTCTGCACACATCTTCACAGAGACATGGTTAACCCCTAACATCCCGGATCAAGCTGTTGCACTGCATGTATGGACCTTGTTGGGAGCCAAAAGGACACAAGACTCATGATGATGCAAATTCAAAAAATGCACTGCAGAAATTGAATGATGCCACCAGCAGCAACATCACCAAAGAACCAGATGGAATTTTCATAGTAGCTGCTGATTTTAATCAACTCATCCTCCAACTCCAAAGACGTAGCAGGATCAAGGACAAATGTAATTTCATTTTTTAAACTTTGTTTACCTTCTACCTTCTTATACCTTCTATATGAAATGCAAAACTAAAGTGCTACATTACACCTTATTAACAACTAGGACTAACTAAAGTAATCTGAGTGCTTACTATGTGATATACATAAAACAATGGACATAGATACTGTGATGCCACTGGTTTGTTGTCTACCATTTTGAAGCCTGACGTTTGGCATTTCAGCCCCAGACAATGCTAATTATAAATACATCTACTCACCACTCCCCCTGTGCAAAGATGTTAAAACCTATGACCACTTAGAGGGTAGAAGAAGGTCAAAATGGGGTTCTCAACCAAGTGAGTGTGACACACTTTACAGCCCCAGTGACGTGTAGTCATCATTACAGCTAACAACAATCACCAATTTCTTTTGAACCGGTCAAATGCCGAGTTCAAATACTTCAGTGTCCTTTTTATTTATTCTGTTGCTGTGGGAAAGGCAATCTTACTAGTTGTATCCAAAAACCAAAAGAAAACGAAACAAACTGTCTTGTGTGTTCACAATATGAAGTGAGAATATATCTGATAAAAAGTTGCTGCCGGCACAGTGAGCTGAACAGCTGATGATTTCTCTTTCTCACTGGCATCTGTCTACAACAGCTTGTAGGCTTTATGGAGGCCTTTAGTAGATTGACTCCCTAAAGCCTCACAGTTCCACTGCCTTGCTTTGATTAAATCTTGTGCAGCCAGCATCAGGATGTTGTCAGACAACTAAACAAACTTTTGTGCTTTTGAATTTTACACAGCTCCTCAGTTTCTGTAGTGCAACTGTTGGAGAGCGCGATACCCTTGAGATGCACAACAATTGGCTATACAGCGGAGTGTTGTGATCTTATATAAAACTGCGCTTCATTACACATTGGAAGTCTCTGACTGGGCTTAGGAAAATAGAATTTTACCATGCACCCCCAAAGTCCTGAAAAGTAAAACTTTTATATTTTGTGTGCTCAAGTTAATAACTTGCTCCCACAAGATAATAATTCATTTCAACAAGATACTTAGCCATACTTGTCCCCACACCATTATAACTTTTTATGCAGAACATAATAACTTGTTCCCATAAAATAATTGGCCTAACTTATGTGCACAAGATAACAACTTGTTCCCACAAGACAATAAGTAACTCGTAATTTGTGTGAACAAAATGATAACAAGATGATAACTTGTTCACAATATTAAAGCTTGTGTGCTTAAGATAATAACTTATTCCTACATGCTTATTATCATGTGTGTGCACAAGACAAAAACTTACCTTACTTACTACCTACATCATAATAACGCAGGATAATTAACTTATGCGCACAAGATATAAACATGCTCTTACAAGATATTCAGCATAACTTGTGCACGCAAGATTAAAAATAAAAAATAAAAAAACCCTCTTGGGACTTCAGGGGCTCTGTATGATATGACATGTGGTATGCTTTTTTTCCTTCTTTAATATATTTATATTTGAGTGGCTCTATGATTACACTGCACATCCTGAACAAAATTACGAGTTTGCTCTTTAGAAAAGTTGGCCAGGACTCTGCTGATGCTGCATCGCCAAATTGTCAGTATGTTATGGTAGCAGGAGCTGTGCTTTCAAAGGAACAGGATGAGATGTGATTGGCTATGATTGATGTAAGCCCCCAACACAACCACTGCTACTCTGTGATATTTCTAATCTCAACCCATTACCACGAGGGCCACAGGTCACAAAGATACCAAAAGAGCCGTTACGCCCTCTGCAAACTGCACACTTGACCGAGCTTAATGCTGCAAATCTTGCTCCACAAAAAACTGGACCCTAAACCCTCAGTGGCATTTAAGTGGAAACTGAAAGGCTATAAGTTGCATCCCTGGTGCAGCCAAAGGGCACTTGTTTCTGCACAAGCTGTCTGGGCTTTGTTAAGTGTTTCACAACAGATGCCACCCTAGAAAAAGAAAACGCAGACCTCCATCCAGGCCTCATTATATAAGTCAAGCAGCAGGAAATGAGACAGCCTGAGGATATCGAGAACACTGATCAATCAGACTGACACTGATTTGGACCAATGGAAATACAAAGTGTCTGCACATATCAAAGGCAGTGCTCTTTTACATCCCAGTTCTTCTCTTAGCTTTGCTTTAATGTAATTAAATATCCCTGGATAAATATAAGATAAATGGTTTGAGGGCCAGCCAAAATTTAATCACACTAACATAATTAGCCAGTTTGTATGCTTCCCGGAGACCATGAGGACAGAATAGAAAATGGCTCGTCATTGCTCGACTCCATCATTTTAGAGTTATGTCGCCACTTACCCGAAAGGCTACAAAACAATATTACATGTAAATTTAATGATAGATGTGAATATTGTATTATGAAGCAACAGTGTTGCTGGAAGATATTAAGCTTGTATTACGTTGGCATATAGAAAGAATTTCAATATTAAAGGGATACTTCACCGATTTTTAACCAGCTTCATATCAGTGTGGGTAGTATGTGCAAAGTTAACCCACCCCCTGGAATCTCTGCTGCATGACGCAAGTCACGCAAAATGCGTCATTTGGTGGAGTTTTGCTGGCTCTCCCATGCTCCTGAGCAAATCAAGAGACAGACCTGCCCCTCGCTCTTTCTCTCTCTCTCTGTCTGTCTCAAACTCCAATCAAACCATAAAACTATGCCGTGCTTTTAAAATATAAATTAAGATTATGTTGCTGCCTTGCCTATTTCTTTCCAAAAATGTTTTCAGAAACATATTTTAGTGTTATGTTTAGCTGTAATAACGAGAGTTTGTGAGCACAAACTGGGTGCCATACTGCTTCCTGCACACAGACTAGGTCTGGGTATCGGTGCTTGATACCTTTAAAGGAATCTACCTAAACAAATTGGTACCAAGTAGTATAGAAACATCTCCAGTCAAGAGATACCTGTATTTGATCGTTTTGGTGCTGGGAGTCTGATCCCAGACTGTCCCCCTTCCTCACTGTATCAGCAGACTTTCTGTTACAGCCATCTCCAGAGCCGCTATCCTCCGCCTGAATGGTCAGTTGAGTGTCTGCCCGGTAATGACGCGCTACATAGCTGCACCAGCAACACCATGCCGTTAAACGGGCCTAACAAACTCGTACTGAAACTGCCCGACTCTGTCGTTAAACTCGTTGATGAGAAGCATGCTAGCAGTTGTGAGTGTGTTCGGCTGGGTGGACTCTTACAATTTTCCCCGGTGTAAACTTCACTCTCAGCAGCAGCAACTTCAATTTCTTTTGTCACCTGATGTCAACAATCAACTAAGTATCAATGTCTACAACAGTGATGGCCAGCTGGGTTGTTTAAGAGGATAAAGAGAGGAGTTGGGTCTCCTCAGGTGCTGTAGAACAAGTGTTTTAATTATCTCTCCAAACCAAAAATACTGGTGATTTACAATGGCGTATTGTACATGGAATTGTGGCAGTGAATGCTTTTGTGTCAGTGTTATATCCTTGAGTTTCAGATGGTTATCCATTTTGCTCAGTAAGAGACAATATTTCATTGATTTATTCAGTGCTCTTGATTAATGTCCTTATTTGGAACCCTTCATGCTGTATTGTCGTCCTTTGGAGAGACCTTCTCTGAAAATATGTTTATTTTTGTTTTTTCTTGTGGTAAAAAATGAAGAAATAAGCTTGACTGCTGAACTTCTTTTTCAGTTAAGTTGGCAATTAACCTAATAAGTAGGAAGGAAAAACTGGATAGAGGGCAAAGATGTGCTGTTTTACAAGTTTTCAAGAGTCTAGTTAGAGCAGGAGTGCTACTAGACCGCAAATATGTCAACATGGAGGATTTGGATGCTTTTTGAGATGTATGGGATAATGAAGGCTTACGTTTCTCTTTAAAAGACTTGACCTTTGCAGATATGTTACTTCAATGAACTGAACTTATTCATTTCTTGGTATAAACTATTGCAGTAGATAATTATTTTAAATGATTTTAGCCACCAAAGCTGGCCACCTTTATGTCAAACTAACAGGTTTGCATACGGTGCAGTGCATTCTAGTTGTAGGTTTTTTTGAGCAAAAGTGAAGCCACGGTCCATTTTCTCTCTGATCTCTGGTCATACCAGTTTCAATAGGTTCCAATAGTTTGTGAGGACCCTCTTTGTATCATCTATACTTTGTTTCAGTATGCTATCTGGAACATCCATACGTATTCAGACAGAATGTAACACTTCAAACTGTGACATTGTGCACCTTATCCAGACAACTTTGCACAATTTTGAAGTGCTGTTGACTATTTAACTGCAATATCATTAAAAGCTTGGACGTCTTCCACAGTGTCGCTCACTGATCATTAAATTCAAGGGAGATAACGCATTGTTGACTCCTTGCTCACAGTTTTACTGTGGTTCTTTTATTGATTTATGTGGCTTAGGAGAGACGTGTTGTTGCAGCAGGAAGGGGAAACACTGCTGGAGAGAAACCAGAAGAAGCTTTGATCACCTCCACAAGACTGAGAGCTGTAAAGTAAATGGGGTGTCAGATGTTACAGGTTGCTAATTTCAAAAGAACTAGTTTATTGTGGTCTCAGCCTTATGCATGTGATTTTACTCACCTGTACTCGGACTAAGGTTGCACACTAGTCTTGGGCCAGAAGGTTTCAGTGAAACAGAAATGGAGAGAGACTCTGACCCCAATTTTTAAAAATGGTTATAAATTAGAGATTAGTTTATTAGATTTTGGCCTTACTAAAGAGAACTCATTGTGCTCTTCCAGAATTTCAAATAATGAGGTAAACATATGTAAAAGTAATCACTGAAAAAAAATCTCTTCATGTGCACAGCTACATATGTTAACATCATGGAAATAGGTAATCTTGGTTGCAGATGTGAATTTCTCCTCAACATAAGCTCTTAATCCTTCTGCAACATGTGCATATGTGAAGATTTTGGTTTAGAAGCTTCTTTTGGTGGTTTTCATTGGAGAAACGTCTGCTATACTCCAGCTGCAGTGATGGTGCAGAGACCAGGCCCTTAGGAAGTGCAACCAGGCTTTATAGTTCATTTTTGCAGTGGCCAAACATGTGACACCCAGGCCCTCAGGCCCAAAAATACTCCTTCCCATAGACTTACATAGTAAAAGAGACATCTATTAATCAGTGGATACATCATTTAAATGTCACTACCACCATGAAATTACTTGTTTTGCTTTCGGGATTTGACACATTCGGTCCATTACCATTTGAAGTCTAGAAGAGTCACATAGTTAAATCATTTTATCCCAAAAAAGTTAGTGGAGGTCGAAACCATACGTTAGCCACTTGACTCAGAAAAGTCTATAATGCGCTTGCTCTGTTGGCCACATGATGCAGAAGATCTGGATAATTTTACAAACTCACACATTTTCCATTAAAACTGCTGGTAGCTGTAGTTGCCAGCATCATACAGTTATTTTACAGTGTCATTACTGTAAATTACTTCAGCAGTATATTACCTTTAAATGTATTACAGTTTTCTACAGTAGAATGTGAAATTTACAGTATAATATTGGTTCCAAAAAGCATCAAGATTTACAATGTTTTACTGAATTTTGGAATTTGGCTGTATTTTTTACAGCAATTTATTACAGTGCACCCTGGAAGTCAAACTTTTTGGACTTCACACGCCACTGAGCAACTTTCATAGAAATAAACGGGGCTCCGCCTCCAATGCTGTATCCATTTCTGCAGATATGCAGAGATGCTGAAGACCTGAGAACACTGACCAGTCAAAGAAAACTGGGCTTTTTCGGGAGGGGGTCTTAAAGTGACACGTGCTAAAATGGAGTGTGTCCGACACTGGGTGAATACAGGTGTTCCATCACAGACTGTGTGAGGAAAAATTAGTTTTTTTGGCCATTTAAGCATGTAAACAGACACACAAATTACAAGTATGAACCTGAAAATGATCACAATAGGTTCTCTATATAGTATTTTAAATGTTAAAAGACTTGCAGTTTTGTGTGTTTTGTCTTAGGTTCATGTATTAATTACTATTATTGCTTGAAAAAGGTTATTTGTTTTTCACACAAATGCATGTATGTAAAACAGGCATGTATAGCTGCAATGCAAATATTAGAATAAGTTACCCTTTCAAGATTGAAAAAATAAATCACCTAAGAGAAAGTGTAGAAGGCTAGATGGATTATGTTTCAGCTTGACTTTGATTATACTCACAGGCAAAGTGTCCTTCTGAGCAAACATGCAAGCAAAAGAGGTTCAGTTAGCTAATATTTATGTTTTGATGTTCAATAACAGCATGACCACCACTGTTGCCTGAAGCACGATGTATGGATAAACCAGGGAAAATAACACGCTATTGCAGGAGTTAGACACCATTATAATATACATGTAATGCAGCATGGAAGCACAGTCAGAAAGACTCTAAAACATTTTAGTAAAATGAATCATCGCACTGTATTGGATTTCCTCTGATTAAAGAGATGTTCATGCTGTGTCCACCTCAGGCTCAGTATGTGATGACTCCATATGCTCTTTGCTGCTGGTTTTAGTTGGACTTCCTGTTGTGGAATTAGTCAGTAGTTGTGCATGTTAATGCATACCTTGCATGTTTTGCCAATTTTATGTAGCTGAGACGGCAATGATTAGAGGAGTGGTGATAAAAAGGATATCTCTGATGGAATATTTATTTGTTTGGAAATTAAAGTACTGAAAGCTGGCACCTGATGGATATGGTACCCAGCCGTATAGATGTGATTCATTCACATACCCATAACTTTGTTTGTATAACAGCCATCCATATCATCCTCTCACTGTGAAGTAATGCCTCTACAGCATTTCATTTCTTTATTCACAGGGGACAATGCACATGAGTCAACATTTCTGCAAATGTGCTTTGGCAAAATGTTCAAAAAACATTAAAATAGCAGGATTAGAAATGCAAAACAAAAGACGACAAGATGCCAAAATGCAAAACAAAAGACGACAAGATGCCAAAATGCAAAGCAAAAGCCACAAATTCAGTGTATTCAAGACATATGCAGAAATCACCCCGAGTAGCAGGAAGAAGAAACAAAACATTGAAAATACAAAGACCATATCCAGTATTCATAACATGCAGCCAAACTAAAGCAGTGAAAAAGCAGCATAACTCAAACAAGAAAAACTCTTATCGTGCCTCTGCACTTGCAATAGCCGGGGCCAGAGTCATTATATTTTTGGTTGTTCGTCCAGGAGATGCTTTCTTGTGCACCCATTATCTCAGGATATCTATTGATTTATTGATTCTATTGATGAGAAATTGGTGGGTACAGGTCTCTGTGACCTCGCAAAAAAAAGAAAAGGTTTGGCCGTAACTTGATAATGCTAAACAGAAATGTCTAATAGGATAAAGTGATGAATTAAAGTGACATTTTATATCACAAGGTCAAAGGTCAACTTCACTGTGACCAGAGCAATTAGTTGTCAAGTTTTGAATCAGTCACCAAGTAATTTTTTTAGGGAAAAAAGTTACAATTCTCTCACTATATGTTCATAAATGTGAATATATTAATATATATATGTATTATTTCTTTTCTACTCAGTGACAGTAAACTAAATAAATAACAAGCTAAATAAACTTCAGTATGTAAGCAAAAATGGATCACTGATCAACATTTTTCATCTTTTATTTACATGTAATAGAGAAAGCAACATATTGAGAGAAATTTGGAGAAATTAATTGACAAAGGAATGATCGTTTGTAGAGTCAGGACAGACATGGATGTAAACTGCAAACTGACTAATTTTCATAAGCATACAACCCTAAAGACATTTTGCACACAGTAGCCTTGCCAATGAGACACGCATACCAAAAATGTTACCATATATCTTTTGTGCAAGCTGCATTTCAGCTGTGTGCTTTGCTGCTGTTAAAAGTTTTGGTCTGGTTTTACTGGTTTCCACCAGTTTAACAGAGAAAGACAAGCTTTTTTACTGAAAACCTTGTTTGCTTTTATTGAGCAAACCCTCAGTCCCACCCAGTGGCAGAGGTTTAGCACACAGTCTTACTGCCTGACCTATTGTCGGGGTCATTCTGTTTGTTTGAAGAGATTGTGTCAGTAATACAGGCCTCTGGCCACTTAGCTTGAAGTAAACAGGAGAAATCAAAGCAGGATAGGAAATAACTCTGAGAAAACAGCATTTAAGAACTCTTGGTGTTCATTCGCCGCGGTCAAGCCTGACAAATCTCAAATAGCAAAGTAAAACTCGCAGCACTCCTTAAAGTTTTTTTCACCTCATCACTGTTTTTTTCTTCTCTCTTGCTTTTTAAAGTCTCCTGCAGTCTCCTACACGCTAATCCCTATTTTTGCTCCTTTTTTATCTCATCCTTTTTTCTCTCTCTCTCTCTCTCTTTCCTCCCAAATATCCATGAAGTTAAGAATATTGTTAGAAAAGCGATAAGAGACCTTTAGGCAACAATTTACTCAATATAGCAAGTAAAGAACTAAGTCTGTTATACCATGTAAGTCACAGTTTGAGATTCACTTGCTGGGGTTGTTTGATTAAGGTTGGGCACATTGACTTTTTTTTATGATTATAATACGTTTGATCTTTTCCATACATTGACTGTACATGAATGGAATTTTTAGGAGCCGTGCTGCGGACACGGGCATATTTAATTCCATCTAGGAAAAAAAGTCAGCTCAAATAACGAAGCATGTTTCTTAACTGTGCTTGAAAGACTCTTCTTATTACAAAAGTGCAGGTCAGCACATCATGAAATGTTTAGGAGCAGTTTTTCCCCTCGGATGGTTTTATTTGAAGAGTTATAGCAGCCTGAAGAGGTCAGAGTATCTAATATTTGACAAGAGAAAGAGAGACTTACATAATTTTGTGTTTTGATTCGTATCCTTTTGGTCATTAGTGGTAAAAATCTCCATTTTACAGAATTATCTTTGATGATAATTCAAATTCCTAGAAATTAGACCCCTTTTGACCCACAGAAATGAGAGAAGTGAGATTCGGGACTTTGAGCTGCAGAGAGTAATTAGACCTCAGTGTGGACACTGGAGTCACATAAATACCAGGTGTAAATTTAGTCAGGTCTAATGATATCTTGATTCAGTCTGGATATGTGATGCATTTTAACCCTTTAACAAGTGGATTGACATCATTTTTCCTGTGCTGTTTTCACCTGTAATGATCATTTAAACCTCCTGAAACCTGAGAAAATTCATTTGATTTTTTTTTTTTTTTGTTCAAAAAGAAAACAGGAGAAAGGATCATGAGTAGCTTTTGCAAGAAATGTCCCACAAATTGAAATAAATAAATAAAATTGTAAATGGTGAATATGAAATGACCTGAAAATCAGCGTTAAGGTATTAATAGATAATATGTTTTGAAAAAACACCAAAAACAGGAGAAAAAAAAGAAGAAAATTAAGTTTATAATGGCTATAATTACATATTTACAGTATATTTAAAATTATGTGTTTATATATATATATATATATATATATATATGTATGTATGTTGTATGTGTGTGTGTGTGTGTATAGGTCATTTTAAATGTTGTTTTTTACTTTTTTTGCTTATTTTCAGGTCATTTTCCTTTATCTTTTAACCAATTTTTTGCTAATTTTTGGGCCATTTTGTTTAGTTGCTCATCACCTTCATTCCATGATTTTGAAAGAAAATTATTTTCAGGTTTCAAAGGATTAATGCAAGGTGTAAAGGGGGTCTTTGTGTCCTGAAAAAAGAAAGAATTGGATCATTTGCTGCTGTATAGAGGAAAAAATGAAACCTTATTAAAGGTATTACTTAATTAAATATTTAAAACAAATTTATTTACATTGGAAAAAAAATATTTTAATCTAGGAGAGGTGGACATTTCTAAAACCACAGCAAGAATGATGTGTTGTTAGATGTTAGCTAGTCAGCTCAGGTAATTCACACTTGTGTCCATCCCTCCTATCACTCTGTGCCTCTCTGGTTGGTAATGGAGGGAGGTCAGCATGAGGAAAGTGAGAATCAAGACCCCAGCTGTGTCCTCATCCAAGCAGGGACTCCTAATCAATACCAGACAGCCAAAAGAGGCACGTTGAGAAGCAGGGAGGGTCAGGGTCACAAATATCAAGCCAGTCCTGTGTGCTAAATTGAACACTGGGATTCGAGGGGTGCAGAGGGTCTTTGGGTACTGATCCATCCGAATGAAGAGAAAGAATAGAAAGAATCTATTTTATTTCTCCGCGATGGCTCAATAAGATCTGGCTTCAAGTTTCAGAAAGAAGTTATCGAAATGTAGTTTTTACCTTTGTTTTATACCACGGTGAAAAAGTGACATTTGATTAGAAAGAGCAGACATAATAATCACACTCAGTTCAACTCGTCATTTATCATTTTTTGATGTCAGTTTTCAAACAGGGACACTGCTCTTTCTGCTACATGCCATTGGCATTCAGATCACACCGGTGGCAAATGCACTCAAGATAGCACTGAGGGATTCAGGCTGTCCTTCAGGCTCTCGTCAGTCTGCCTTAATAATGGGATTTCCACACATTACATACAAACTCACTGGGTGCTAATGTGGGAGAATAATATTTCCAGGAAATGGTGCACTTGAGTCCCAAATTGAATTTACAACGTTACATTGACTTTAAAAAGGAGCTGTGGCACGTGTAATGCCCAGGAAATAATAGTCTGCTCCACTGAGCGGCCGAGCACCGAGCAGAGGATTAAACGGTGGTGCTGCTCTGGATTTGCCACACACTGGGACACACTAACTACACTTCAAACATTAACACTGATTTTTAGCAGATCTGCTTACTGTACTGTTGTAGTTGAACACATTTAGTACTGTTATCCAGAAGCACGCTGGGTCTGGAATTTCTCGTGTTTTGGCTTTTTGCTGCTCATTTCCTTTGTGTTTCCTGCTCTTTCACCTTTCTCACACACACACAAATACACTCGCACAATCATTAGTGACACAATATTTCATGAAATTTGGCAACAGCTGAATTTGCTCAGTGATCGCATTAACACACGGACATTACCTGTCTACAAAGCTCCGTCTAAAGGATCACACAAATGTATTGACTAAAATTCATCTGTTGCATTTAAATGGAACATTTGATCTCTCAAGGTGGAAAGAACTGCTCCCCGGGTCGCTGAATATGAAATGAATCAGCATAGATATTGCTTGATTCAAATCGCTGATAATGCATTGTCCAAACAAAAATCTGTGAGCAGTTTCTTGATGTAGACTTTTATGCGTATTGTATTGTTTTATGATTATGGACAGTGTCGCTCATGCATCTTTCATGTCCTACTTGTGGATTCCAGTGCAGCTTTCCTGCTAGAATCCTAAATATTGCTGCATACATGAGCAGATGGGCCGGTGGTGCTGTGTCCAGACACCTCCACCTGCTCTTTGTTTGGGGAAGAAAAACCCCACTGAGGTGATTTAGTTGTTTATTAGGCGATTGCCTTTGAAATTCAAAAGGCGAAGGAGACAGGAGGAGAAACTAGAGACAAACAGACATCTAGTTTGTCAACTAAAATATGTTTGATGGGCTGAGAGAGACTTTATATTGATGACAGAAGTACTTTGCAGTGTGTGTATGTGTAGCCTGAACTGCTGAGTGATCACTCTGCAGCCCATTACCGGATGATGAGACACCATCACTGCCGGTAATAGTTTTGACTCTGCTAAAAGTAACTGTACACACTTTTCTGCATGGGGGCTTTTTTTCCACTCATATTGTAAATAGACACTTTAACACAAGCACAACAATGAAATGTCGTTTTGTCACCATCCTTAGAGACTGTGCTGAAATAAAGTTTGTAGCAGGACAGTAAATCATGAGTCGTGGTAGACATATAATATCATGTTGCAGATGAAGTGTCAGATAGACTTTTTTATTTTACAAAAAGGACCTATTAGTGTCAATATCACCCTGGGAAATTGTCCCGAATGGCAGTGTTATAGTTTTGTTGCTTTAGAAAATAATAAACATCGTGAATGTGTTGTTTTGTGTTACAGCTAACAATAGGCAGGCTTTCATCACAGATTTGCGCAAAAATTGATCAAACGCAGTTGCAAGATAACTGCGTTTGGATTGAGAGATGTTAATGCGAGTTTTCTTGTGATGTTATGAGCTTCTCCTCTCATGATAACATTCCAAGATGCATGGCAATGGATGTTCAAAACATTAGCAGGTTTATTTTTTTTTGCAACCACCGCATTAATCATTATAATTTCCAATCGAAGGCAACGTAGGCGTGTTATGCGAGCGATAATGGAAAGGCAGCCCCTTATAAATGGGAGCGCCCACTTATGAGGGATTTCTGGAAGGTGATAGTCTACAATTTCACAAAGGAATTGTGCATTCAAAACTTCTGGATAATCCGCTCAATTTTTTAAGAATTATGGGATGCAATGACATCTCTTGTAGCGCCTGCTGCATCATGCCTGAGGGAGCTAGTTCCTACCAACAAGTACATAGCCATAGCATCATGCGACTTATAAAGACGAGAAAAATGTTTCCATTGCAATTTTGCAAAATATGGCTTTTTCAAATTCCTAAAATACCACCTCAATGCAAGCGTAAAGCACTATTTTGTATTAAATGGGAGTTATGGGAGAAATTGATGTTTACATTTCTGTTACAAAAGTTAAAAGGGCCTTTTTGTTAAGAATTTTTCTCTTTCCAAGGTCAAGAATAAACCTTCAAGCTCAACATAACAGCTGTTAATTGCCTCCTAAACACTTTTTTGTTGGCTGAAAATTGCAGTCTTTGTGTTGTGCTAGCACAGCTTTACATCTTTGACCTTGTTCTTGTGTCATATTTTGGTGTGCCTCATTTCAGCAGCAATGTAGCTTTTTCATTTGTCAAATACGTGAAGTGTTCACTATTGTCGTGTGCAAAAATAAATAAAAATTCATCAATCAGTTTTAAGTACAAATACATCTAACTTTTTATCATATAAATTTCAACATGTTTTGCTCCTACTTTAACACAGAATCAGTGTTTGCTATGGAAACCGTCTCAGTGAATTACTTTCATTCCTCCTCCCAAGGTTAACAGCCTCCCGTGGCCTGCTGTAAAATCATCTTCAAAGATCAGACGCGTTTTTATGGTTTAATATTATTATTAAATTTAAGTACCGCAGCCATACGCTTAATTGAACACATGATATACTGAATTAGGCCTGGGAGGTATCTGTTTTTTATACTGTCTTAACTTCCTGACATTTCAATAGGATGTACAGTGTATGATGGTATTTGAATGCAGGACCTGTGTTGTGTGTGGCACCCGCGACACTAAACCCCACCAGTGTTAGATGATGGTGATGTTTTGTACACCATTTCAGAGGTCAACATCTCTGGTTTGGTCAAAATTAACCCTTAATTCAAGCAGCTAAATGTGTAAACACGCTGTTTTCCCCCGCTGTCTTCTTTTCTGCCCTTTCTGGACAACTTTTTGCTTGTAGTGTAACATTTGCCGAGACTTGTGAGCTACCAACATGGGAAGTTGCGCACGTGAATTCTTAGCGGTAAAAGTTCAGTCAAATAAAATTCCATGTTGGAAACTACTGTGAGTCATTAACAAAACCTGTTGTCACTGCAACATAATGGCACACAAAGCAAACCAAGCAGAATTATTACTTTTTCAATCTTTTTTTTTTTTTTTTTGTGCCTCTGTGCCAGCAGTACCTGAGGCCAGATGCATTATGTTTTTGGGTTGTCCGTCCCTCCGTTCGGCACATTCTTGAACGTGTTATCTCAACAACACTTTGAGGGAATTTTTTCAAATTTTGCAGAAGCAATCACTTGGACTCAACACTGGGCTAATTCGATTTTGATGATCATAGGTCCAATGTCGGGGTCACTGTGACCTCATCAGTCTTGTTCTTGTAAACACAATATCTCAAGCACACCTTCAGCTCAGCTGCCTGTTTCACCAGTTCAAACTGATCTCTGGTGGTGCTTTCTGTGCACAATAGATCATGTGCGCTCAATACAGCATCTCCTTATCAGTTTAATAGAAAGAGAAGCAACTGGGTTTTTGACAGTATAGAAAAGTTACATCGTTGAGATTTCTAAAAAACCGAGTATACCTTAATACTGTGTTGCTGCCCAAGCCTATTCTGTATCATTGTTAAGCAATGTGGCCTGTTGTGAGAAGTGAACAAAAATGGAAGAAACTTTAGAGGTCAGCCTTGTCATAGTTAATCTATGTCCTGTTAGTCTTGTGAAGTCTTAAACATCACATGGAAAATATCAAGGTATAATACATCAGTGAATATCTAATCAAAATGCACAAAGAGGTTTGATTTAGAGGGTGAAAAACTCCTTAGCTTTGAAGGATTACACTCTTACTGTCAGATATTCTTATTTGTAGCTGTCATCCTGCACATAAATGTGTCCAAATTATTTCCTTTTGCAAATGTATTTCTCATATCCAAGGATTCCCTTCCTGTGAGTTATCTTTTGCACTCCTGATCTACAGCTCTCCCTGATACCCTTGTGTCCACTGATGGCAGTTATACAACACATCCTCTGAACAGTATGGTCAACAGCCCAGCTGTCTGTGTGCACTGTTCTGGGTCAAGGGCTCAGTTCAGGACAATGCTGTCTTGCTCCTCTCACATTACTGTGCTTAGTTACAAAACAAGCTGATGGCATGGCTTTAGTCAGGGTCAAACACTGTCGTCCATCTCTATATATCAAATTCCATGTTGACGCAGAGAACTATGATTTAGCTCTCATTATGAGTCAGTGCTTGTGGATGAAACATGCAGCACAAGGCACTGGTCCAAAACTACAGTCAGTGATCATCTTTGATAGATTTTTTGGGGCTTTTTCCAGAAAGGAGAGTGTGAGACTACTGGGCTCACATTTCACTGATAATGGAAGATAAGGAACAAGTCAGCGTGTCAACATCAAGGCTTCAGTATTTCTTATTGTGTAATGTAGGCGTTGTCTGTAGTATGGTGAGAGTTAATGAGTTTTGTTTGGTTGTTGTTAGGACTTTCTGCTTACATTTCCCATACTGGCAGATTATAGCCACTAATGGAGCCTGCTGGATGCTCTGTGCCTGAGACCCACCTCCCTATTAGAGTGACTATTGGGACTGAGGGCACTGGCAGGCTTTGGTGTGGTGAATGCTGTATCAGATTTCATTAGCTATATTTGGTCACTTTAGAAAATAGCCCCCTTTTTCTCAAACTCGGTCTAATATAATACTTTTCTACAGTATTGAAAGAGAATCAGACAGATAATTTCACCATTATTGCAGTTCTTTTCAAAAGGGAGACTTTTTACACATACTTTCGTTAAAAAACAATGATGAAGAATGAATGAAGTCCTAATTATAGTGATAAAATGGTTGTTCAACCAAAACTAAACCTTCTGTTTTTATTCATTTGAGGGTCATCCTGACTGATAATAATAATTCTGTAATACTGTGAAACTGTGATTTTTTTTTGAGACAGTATAACTGATGGTTTCTGTGAATTTTATTTTGTTTCTCTCGACCTCTCTCGACACATAAAGTGTGTTTTGCGATGATTAAATCACTGTAAACAAAAAGGATCTTACTGTTTAACAAAAAGGTCTTTCTTTGTACGGTCCTTTCCATAATGTTACTTATCATAATAATCTGAGCTTGTCAGTGGCAAAAAAACCCTTTAAGTGGACGTAAATTAATGATACGTACATGCCCGAATTGTTACATTGTAGTTTGTTCTTGGCTGTAGCCCTCTCACTTAATACTGGGCCAATTAAAAATTGTTGTCCCCATTAGTCACATAAACACAAAGATATGTGAAAATAGGGTAAAAGTTGAAAATACCAAATTTAACCTTTAAGGAATTTACCATAAGTGCAGACAGTGTGCCAAGCTGATTTTTGTTACTTGGACTCATTAATTCTGCTCTGCGTCCCTCTGAATGCTCGAGCGCAAAGATCAACTCTCCAGTTTTGGCGGTAGTAGATGCAGATGCTCGAGGATAAGCCATCGAACTATTTTCACCAACACTGACTTAAACTACAAATTATTTAATGTTTGACATAATGGCTGTGTCAGATAACAGAACAGCTTCTGCAATAGAAACCAAAGGGCACAAACACTAGTTGAGAGGACAGTGATGAGTAAATGAGTCCTAACAAGGGTATATCTTTTGGCAGGAGTTGTTTAAATTCACAGCTGATTGGTGCTAAACCTGGCAAGGTTACTGTCCTTTGTTCCAGTGTCATTTCTGTTTACACATATTTTTTCATTGCTTTGAGCCCTGAGTTGAAGTCACAGAAAATGTTCCAATTATGCAAATGGGATACACGCTTATTAGTTTTGAAGGGTATGAACTGGGTTTGTTTATAGAACGTCAGATACAAAAACATTGTATTCGTGAGAGGACCGTAAGCTTGCTGGCAATTATAGTTGAAAACAAAATATGACTCAATACTTTGGTTTGAAATGTATCTACCACACCACTGTCTTGAAGAAAAGTGTTTGCGCCTTCCTTAAAGGCCTTCCTTACTCTCTGCATATTTCACTACAGTTGGACAATACATAAAAACTGAGGCTTTGGAAAATCATGATTGTCAGTTTTGTTACATTTTATAAAACACTTAATTGCTTAATCAAGGAAATTTTTAGCAGAATAGCGAAGAATGAAACAACATTGCGTCCCCATGCTACAGCGGGTGTGCATAGGAACAGGTAGTGACAGTTCTACCTTCATATTTTTGAAGTTTGTAATTTGCATACTGTATTTTTCCCTAACGTCAACCACTGACTGTCTTGAAGTTAAAAAAAATAATCCATCCAAAAAGCTATGATGGTTTTAAAAATGTTTGGCAATAATATAAAATGACCCACGTGAAAATTAGGTCAGATTCCCAGTGTGTTGGTATATTCCTTTAATACACTTCTCCTGGCTTTGTTGATTTATATAGAGGCTTCTTTGAAGATCCTTTACTTCTTATAGGCAGTTCTTAGTCGCACATTTTATAGAGGACTTCCAGGGAGTACTCTGCAGCTCTGTGCAATTCCCTAATTCATTCTCATCACAGTAAGTGAAAGTGAGAGGGCATTTGAGTCCCTTAAAGGGAAAGTCAATTAAGGAATCCTGGATGATTTATTGTTTGCTACAAATACATTTTCTACTTCCCATCTGACACCAATTTTACAACTTATTTTAATTAAGTCTATAGGTTTTACCATAAGTGCTCCTGCAGCACTGTTGTCAGTGTCAGTCTCACAGTTCTTACTTTAAAAAAGTTAATGACGCCATAAAACACAGATTGATGATACCTTTGCAGTATTTGAATGGAATTTAAACCATAAATCTCATTTGCCTTTGGACAAGAAAACATCACGGTCCCATCAAATTATGTCTGAGTCAATTTGACGAATGAGCTATAAGTAGACAAAGTATGAGGCTCATCTTATGTAGATCAAATAATTACAGCTGTTGTAGTCAGATTATACTTGCCCTTCCAGTGAAAGTTTCTATTCTACATACACAAATAGACATTGTACTGTAATACAGCAATTGTAGAAAGACAACAAAAAATGTAAAACTTCAGGTTACAATAGCAAAGTGCTGTGATACAGTAGCAATGTTGTTGAAACTAAAAAAAAAAAGCACTGATCAAAATGTTTAATTCATATGTTGACAGCTAGGATTAAAAAATCATGGATACTTCTTGTTATGTGAATGCATTGGCACAAGCCTAGAGCGGTTGAGAGTTGGTTGACATCTACCGAACTGCCTGCAGTATGAATAAACTATAAAGGGGCACTTATCAATTTATTAGAGATGAATTAGAAAAAGAATGGTCAGAGTCTAAGACATCTTGACTTGTACTCCCTAGACATTAACGCTGGATACTGTCATCAGTGGTTATTTGATCGTTTGTTTGTTTTTGCAATCTGTGTTTTTTCCCCCAAAAAAGCCAAAATAACAACTGCAGTGTGAAGTGTGTCTTGTGTTTTGGCAGCCTCAGACTTTGACCCAATCTCATTACTAATTTTTACCCCTACTCATCTTTTTTGAGTGCAGCCTTGCCCCTGTGAACACAGTTGCTTTGGGTAGTGGTTGAAACCTTCCCCAATAAATGGGACAACGCTTCAATAACCTTATACGTCATCAGTATTTGTTGAAGCTGATGTTTTTGTAAAAAGACATGTTGCTGAACATTGCACATATTCTGTCTGCAGATGTAGTGATTTTTCTTGGGTGAGCTATAGGCATCTTTTGCAGTTGTCAGGACGCTAGCAAATTGTTCCATCAGTTCACTTCACTTTACACTTTAGTTCCATCCATCCAATTTCATCCGCTCATCCTGGATGCATCTTGGGGGCCACAGCCTGAGCAAAGTAATCCGGATGTCCCTCTCACCAGCAAGTCTTTGGAGTGTGCCTCTGAGAAAAAAAAACATTTGGAGGGCCATGTAGCCCTTACACTAAACAAAAATTGGGACACCCTACCCCTTGACATGAATGTGCAAACAGAGGGGCAAGGCATAAGGAATAACATACCATACCATACCAGGAACATCAGTTCGTTCAGGTATTTTCCTTTCCCCTTTCCTTTTTTCTTATCTCCAGAGGCGGTCCTGGGTAGTTTTGCGCCCTGGGCGAACCCCCCCCCCCCCCCCCCCCCCCCCCAAAAAAAAGTCATCCATTAACATCGTATTATCTAAGCATAATGCTTCAAATTTTAATAGTTGCTAGTTCAGCAAAGCTTAAAACCAAATACAGTCGTCTTCTGTGCTAAGTAGCAGCATACACTGTTGTTACACTGTTACTTGTGTACTTACTTTTTGTTTTGCACTGCTAGACTCGTACTTTTTATATTTTATATTTTATTTTTTATATTTGTATCTTCTATTTTATCTGTTTTTTTTTTTATATTTTATGTTGCACCAACCGACCAGAACACAAATTCCTCGTATTGTGTTAACTATACCTGGCAATAAATCTTTTTCTGATTTGTTTCTGATATTAGCAAGAGGATAATAAATAGCGTATAAGCTACTGTTTCATTACGAACAATTAACGTCACTCGACCTGCATACCTTTGACACCCTTGACTCAATTTAAACATCATCACCTTTTCCCTCCGTCAAACGCCCATATGGTGATGTTCAGCATATTCCACCATGCTCTTATATTGAAAGGACTGCAACAGGAAGTAGTGTATTGCGTATTGAGAGTTATGCAGACGCTTGACGGATTTAATGCGGTCAGACATTAAAGTGAGTTCCAGTAAACAGCCTCTGCAGCTGTGAGCTGATCGCCCTCCACATAGCGCAATAAATGTAAAAGTATCTATGTTAATTTTATGAATGAAATACAATTTATTTGGAAGCAGCTGGGATCATAACAGGTCAGTCTATCCCTCACCCCCCTCCTTGCTTTTCCTCTGAGAGTTAAACTCAGCCTGCTCACAGCCTCTGCAGTTGTGAGTTGATCGCCCTCCTGTCTCCCTGTCACCTGCTCCACTAACGTGACGTGGAAATGAGCGGTAGAAAACTTTTTTCTTATTTATTTATTTATTTATTTTGCGGGTGCTCGTGCGCCCCCAAATAGATTGCGCCCTGGGCGGTCGCCCACATTGCCCATAGCAAAAACCGTCCCTGCTTATCTCCATACATTTATTTAGTGGAAACATAAAGCCTTGGAGTTAACAGTTCAGAACACACATTGTGAAACTGTTATCCATTGACTGATGACAAAACGAATGCAGAAATGACAAAGACTGTGATATTTAAAAATACGCTAGTTGGACTTTGAATAATTGATCACTCTATCAAACCTCAGAATAAATGTAGACCACAAAGAACCAACAACTGCTGTCTGAAGCACATTAATCACCGTCTATCAAAGGTCTCCATGCTCCTGTAGTGTGACAAATGGACCTATTAGGTGCTAATTAGGCCTAGATTAAGGTGATGGAAAGCAGTGACAGAGTGAAGGATGTACTTCCACTGTGAGGAGGCACATGGGGCATGACTAATAATGTTTTTAGCCCTTAAGTCTCGCTCGTGACTGACAGTTCTGATAGCCTCCAGTGTTCATCATCAACAGAGATGTTCCCCAACACCCCAGAGGTAATGTCTACCAAGACTGAGAAATGAAATAAATTTAGAAAGGGACCCATAACAGTGACAAAAAACTTAAAGTTTTCTGTCTGTTGGTTGTGTTTATGTTGCACAAATTGAATGACTAAGTAGGTTTCTGGAGCCTCAGTCTCAGCTGTACTGGGAGGCTGAAGACAACTCTCAGACTGACAAATTGAAGAACCAGTGCATGCTTTATTGTGGTTTTCTGTGGCCTCAGGATGTACTGACAGTGATGTGGGACACTTGCATACATTTCTAAGTTTATATTCAGCTTAACCTCATCACATTGTGGTTTCTGTTTTCTACAACAGCATGACAAAAATACCATATTAGCTGCCGTGACATGTTGTACAGACATGACTGTGATTATCCCGTGACTTTTCATCTTGCACCATCATGATGTTGATATTTTTGGGATTTCGTGATATTTTTAGACACACATTTTTGATGCCCTGTCATATTTGCAACAGACATTCATGGTGACCCGAAGGTGAATCCTAATGACGTTGGTGCTCCGCTGATTTTTCATCTTCTGCCACAATGAGGTTGACAGTAGTAGTTTTTGTGTGAAATGTCTCAGCAACTAATAGAAGGATTGGCATTTGCTAATGGCATTCATGCTCCCCCTAAGGACGACCTGCAATGAGCTTTATAGTTCTCTTACTTAACATCATCTCTGCATTTTGATTTGTCCAACATTTTAATTCGTAATACCTGCAAAAGTTGTGCATTTCCATCAGCCTTTGCTGCACTTTGTGATTTGGCCTGTTTAGCAAATTGTGAACAAGGTAACACGCTGCTCTAAAATGGTGAACATGCCACACATTGTATTATATTGTATGAACTACCTGCTGAACACCACCCCTTTATTAAAAATGTATACATTTAATTTAATTTAAATTTTATTATTAAGCCTCGATGATACTTCTCAAAAGCAAAGTTCTAGTCCATGTGGGTTCTTGAGATTTTGATGTAATAATATATAGTCTACAGTATATTAACATATTTCTCTCCCATGTTGTTGTTGTTCAGCACTTGTACATGTAAGATGTGACAGATGGTCTTTGGAGCCCTCCTCTACTGTGACTGGATGGCTAGGTAAAAAGTGTAAGCAGTGAGCACAATGTTTAATAAAAGTTCAATATTTTCAACTTTCAGTGACCAGAAAACATGTGCTCCGTGCAAATAAAAGCTCAGCACCTCATTAGGATGCTGGCATATGTAGCATAGTGTAAGTATGCAGTGTTGCAATTGTAAAGAACTAACAAAATACCCTGGCCTCAGGGGAAAAAAAGCTTTTCCTCTCAGCAAGTCAAGGCTGAGCTGTCGCTGCAGCTGCACTTGTAGGTGTCCTTGACATATTGTTCTGCTGGTGGTGATTCCTACATGGTATTTTGTCTGTCTTTTATTTCGGGGTCCGGTTCTGGGTGAAAAAAAGAATGTGCAGGTTGCATCGCAGGTGCTGGATGATAAATATATTAAAATAACATGAGAGTAATAATGTATTTTTCTATTTAACATATAATTCTCTGACTGCTGACTTTGTGTATCAGTTTTGTCTTCAGCGCCAGCTGGAATATAAAAGCTGCTTCATCACGTGCATTACAAACAGGCACAGAAACTGTGGAAATATACCTTCATTTTAGAATATATTGTTTTAGTTTCACAACTTTGAAATGTACCAAAATGATCATTTTAAAGTGATGCCTAACCAAATTATTTGAAAAATACATTGTTATCACAGAAATTCCAGTTTCAGTTTGGGCAGTGGGTTAAGTCGAGTAGTGGAACTAATTGGTCATATGTGCAGGGGGACAGGGCTGCGGTGTTGCACATGCGGTTCCGGTTTATAGGCTGATCTTGAAAATTAGACCCATGAAGGACTTTTCCATGTGCTACTACCACCAACTGTGATTGAAAAGAGATGAGATAGATAAAAAATAAAATATTGAACATTTTGCTAGAATATGTTTGACTTTTTTTACTTCTAATTTAATTTTGCTCTGACAAGATGACTCCAAACTCTTTTGCAATGAGACAAAATGATCTCTCCTGTAGCACCTTTGCCAAATGAGCCTATTTAGAAATATTTCTGCTGCTGAAGTGCTGCAGCTGTGCAGTGTGGTGAAGTGGCGCTCCCTTCAGTGAGTCTGCCTGCAGAAATTCATTATCTTGAAAGCAAGCGTGGCAAAGACCATGGGCAGGTGGTATGGGTAATTTCACATTTCTCCTGTGCCCTGTGAGTGAAGATGCCACTTTGTATTACCTCTCTGTAGTGGAAGAGCACATTGGTGCGGTCTGTCCAACTGTCAGTACGTCTGAAAGGAGCCAGTGTGGATCGCCAGCTGATTAAAAGAGGTGCTGTAAAGTCCACTGCAGTAATTTATCTTCACTTTCTAACTGAAACTCAGTAGCAAATACTTTTCTGATTGGGATACATAGTGTAACAGCTATTGTCGTATATTTTAAAGGTCGCAACAATGGTCACAAACACAGTTGTTGAGCTTTTGAAGTGCATTGTCATCAAACCGCTCAGTTTGTAATCTCACACTGAAATCCCAACAGAGGGAAACCCATTTGGAGTCATGTGGAGTGATGTGAGTCATATTGATCTTATTGCTCATCACATTGAGAGCCATATAACTGTGGGTCGTTGCACATTAGCCGACAATGAGGCTCAACCAATGTAGGTCTACTGACGCAAAAGACATTCATACTGATGCCAGGTCCAAATCTTTGAACTGAAAACTAAGGATGCACAAGTTTATCTGCCATACATCTGTACTAGCTGATACTTGCCTTGTTGACTGCCATCGGCCAATCTGTAAATAAGATGACATTCATCAATGGCAGTGGCAGATATTTTTCTGTTGTGCTACATCAACCTTGGGCAGGCTAAAAAGCAGGGCTTGAAAATAACGCCGTCCTGTCGACCCTGAGACAAAAGAAAACATGTTTGGGACAAACGGAGATCTTCCCTGGGATGCCGTCAGGACAAAAGGACACAGTAAACTCACTATTTATACATCAGAGGACAACCTTTTTTTTCCCTGAGAATGCTACATTGTGAAAACAATTTCCATGTTTACATCACCACAAGGAGAGTTTAGTAACATTATCTGTTAGTGTTCGAGCCCTATTCAGTAAAACTGTATTGGGGGAAGGTAAATTATAGTGTTCTCATCATGTGTGAAAATGTAATCTTGTAAAATGTAGTTTTTGGCAAGAAACTTGACCAGTTACAGTTTTTGAAGAAGTAATTTGTTTGTTTTGTTGATGTTTTTACGGCAATGTAAAATAGATATTTGAGAGGGAATTATGCTATACATATACATATATAGATAGATAGATAGATTAGAGAGCAACTGATTATTTTGTTAGTTTCTCCATTTTTCTTATGTTTTAAAGTTGGTGGTGCTCATGATCAACTTGTGATGACTTAAGCAAGGTATAGGATAACATGAAATGATGGCAGAAAAAAAAGGCAGACAGAAACATCCTGAGGGCTGGATCTGGCTCGTGGTGTAGGAGTACTGGGCAGTGCACAGATGTAGTGGTGTTAAAAAGTCTGAAAGGATGTGCTAAAGATTTGTCTTTAACATCTACAGCTGCATGATAATTATCTGAGGTGTAGCACCGGAGGCAAAGCCCCTTCTCTAACACAGATATCTGTCAGAGTCCCCGGTTCGTGCACACACATTTGTGAAAGCCAAGAGCAGAAGCAGTGAGGGAATTCTGATGTTTCAACTGATGCGCTCATTTTTTTTTTTTTTTTTTTTTTTTTTTTTTAGATGGCTTGCAAAACCTTTCTAACTTCAGAGGAAACCTTGCTAAAGTGTGTGATGAACTGCCTTGCCAGTGCCACTGTAAACATCCCCCCTGTTTCGATCTTGCCATATTTGCCTCTGCTCACATGGCTTTCACAACATAGATGTTATCATAGATTTTCACAGTTATCTTGCAAGCTGTTTCCTGAACAGCATGACAACACATTTGAGTGCACATAGGAGAGTCACATGTTTGCACAGATCATCACAGGTGGAAATTTACATGCTGTCTTTCACCATTACTCAGTCGACACACACACATAACACACACTGTGCTCTCTCTCCTGCTGATGCAGAGTTGGCACCATTAAAACCCACTTTGCTGTCCTGGACACTTTCCTTTCCATTGTTTATACTGGAGCAGCAGAGTGATTGAGCTAATCAGGTGAGGGATACACCCTGAACACCAACTGTCTCTTCTGCTGAAGAGTCGGCGCAGAGATTAGAGGACAACACGCCCTGGCTCCCTTTGCTCGCTATGAATGGGAATCCAATTTCATTTCAGATAAAATGCATTATTTATATTGTCTCTCTTACACAAACATCAATACCAAGTCTTTGCGTTGCATTGTGTAGCAATATTTATAGCACAGTTTATTACTAAGGGTGCAATAAATGTAAACGTTCTGTGGAATGCATTTTCATCTATTTGCAGCTGATTTATCTTGTAGATGCAAAACAAGGCTGATGAAATGAATGGTTTTTAAACACTGTAATGACCAGCAGAGCTCCAAAGTGCAAACATTTCAGTGACCAAAAATCTGTTAAGTGCAACTAAAACATTTCTTGGTCGCACCAGTGTTGCTGACATTAATTACCTTGCTGCATGTAATGCTGAACCAAAGTTCACAAGCCTGAGTTCCACCCGGAAACTTTTAGTAGTGTGCTTATGCCATTAGTAATATATGCTGAGGTCAGTGCTACGAGCTGATTGGCACCTGAGTCAGTCACACTATGGCAAGCTCAAAGGAAACACCAGAGCTAGAAGCCCAGCCTGTGGGCTCGCAGTCAACTTCAACAGCACTGGAGAGAGTTGTGTATAGGACAAGATGTTGTGTTGAAGTTACTCTATTACACTTGTTTTTTGTGATGAACCTGGGGCCCAGATTACTCTGGCAAAACTTTGCTTTTTGTCTGTGTATCTTTGTTATCATTTTGTGTCCCCTCCCTAAATTTGGGGGTTTTTGTATGTCACAGATGCAGCGCAAGTGGAACTCTTAATGGGTTTTTGTTGTTGTTGTTGTTTTTCCTTAGCAGCAGCTTGTTGAGAAATGATCAGTTTGTGGTTTGATCGATCAGAGCTCATCAGATCAGATCAATGGATTAGATTAGAGCAGCAATGGCTGCTGCAGAGGTGAGTGAAAACCTTTAGACCTAGCGCTGGACTGCAGGATGTGCGGTTTTCGTTGGACCAAAGCTGGTTTATCTTAATTAGGTTAGAAAAACTCTAAAATAAGGGCGCTGTTTTAAGAAATAAAGCTCTGTCTGTCTATATGAATTCATGAGGTTTCACTTTCACTGCGCCTGGCGATCTGCTCTCCATCTGTGCCCAGAGTTTCTCTGTGCTCCAAGAGTGTGGTGCTTTAAACGGCTACATGTATTCAAACAGCCCTCTAAATTAACAGTCTGTCTCTAACTAGAACAGAACCAGTTACGACCAATTCATAGTAACACCTCTTAATGCAAAAGTTTTATTTTTATTATTAGATTTATTTAGAATTATCAAATTAATATCAGATGCTGAAGTTTTAAAGCCTGTTGAGACCTGTTGCCTTTTGGGAAAGTGGAATAATCAATTAGTGTAGTGTAGTGCAAAGGTGTATGAACTATTTCTTAATTTTTTTATGATGAAAACAGTTGCTGTGTTAGGATTTTGCCTGTCTTTGCCTCTTCATTCTACTATCTGTTTACAACAAATGTATTCATATGCAATTGTTTTTTTTATCCCTGCTGTACCAAACTCTTGCCGAACCATCACTTTAAATTTGTTCCCCCCTAGTTAAGAAGTTATTGATGTGTATAGGAACTGAAATGGAAAAAAAATAGGTGCACCAGTGAAACAGCCTGCTGTATGCATTAGACAGCCAGTACACTGATAATTTTCGGGCAGTTGTTGTGTTGTGTTTTTTTTAGTAATACATTTTTTCATATAACAGTGAATTAAAAATCCCAGAAAAGGGTGTGACATATAACTCGGTGATAAGGAGGTAATGATGTGGTGGGAAATAAATAGGGCTGGAAAGAAAAGGAGAGCCTCAATATGTATGTCATGTGTGGTAACACTCAGCCAATCTAAACCTGGCCTCAAGCAGCGGAGATGGAGAATGGCAAGCACGTTTTCTCATTAGCTAGGTGTCTTTTCCTCGGTCAGTGCGTATGTAAATAAGCAACACTGTGGGGAAAAAAATAAATAAAATAATAATCAGAAGCTGAAATTAAAATTTGTTTTCTTAGTATCATATCTCTGTTTGCCAGTGTGCCGTGGTGTAATATTGCGGACCATAAATTAAATACATTTGAGGCTGGCCAAGGGTCACAATCTCATCAACTGTGTCCTAGTATAGGATTTCATTATTCCGCATCAAAACATATTCCAGAAGGGAAAAAAAGGCGGAATAAATTACAGTTTGAATGAATGACAGTTTGTTCAAGGACAAACATCAAAGAATTTATTTTCTAAGTGAGCTCACCTTGGTACAATAACTTTAATGCTTGAGTTGAATGTATCTTGCAAGAGTCTGCTAGACAGACTTTACAAAGTGATTTTCAAAGACAGTAATACTTTGAATGCACAGCTGTCTTTAAATTCAATGACATGACATATATGACATTTGTAGCCTTTTTCAAACCAGACTTCATGTTTTACTTTGATTATTGGACCTTATCTGCAGCCTACGCCTCCTTTCATGACACAAGGTCGTTAGTTCTTGGCTGATCAATGAGAACCATCATTGAAAAGGAAGAGTAGCAGTTATAACTAGCCTCATAAGACAAGCGATGATGTGTTGAATAAGATTTATAGTGATTGGATTTTGAGGTTCTGCAAAGGATGGATTACTTAAGAAGGTCTGACATGATCTCAAGTAATTATACTGTCGGGACTTGAAAAAAAAGATCTCTTACTGGCTGAGTAATGCATTAGTATAAATTACATCATGTTAAACATGGGGCAAATGTGGATCGCCTCTGTGGAGGGTTCAATGACATTTCTAAAGAAAAAGCAGATAATGAAAATTTAACATATAGTGACAATGTATTTCAGGGTCTGAGTTTTGTGTGTATAGTGTATGCACTATAGCAGTGGTTCTCACCGGTGGGTCGCAGTCCAAAGTGGGTCGTAGGTCTATTCTGAATCGATCGCAACTGACTTGAGAACTTGGCAAGTCTGAAAAGAAACACTTTATTTTCAAGTAACGTGAATTTTCGGCACAGAGCTTTTATTTTGAAGTGCTGCTTCTGTTTATTCTTGCAGTTTGTTTTATGTCTTTGTGCTTTGAGCCAACATGTTGTTTACATTTTGTCTAATAAAACCGCATATGTGGTAATTTATCTAATATGTTGACCTTGAACTAATGACTCGTGGGAAATCTGGACCATTTAGGAACCAATCCACAATAGAGCCTTAAAATATTCCAACCATGCATCGAAATGAATAGTGCCCATGGGGTGTACACTCAGCCAACTGTGGCTTTTGCAATGGAGTCACATTTTGTAGAGTCGAAAATTACAGTCTTGATGACTTCACATGTAAGTGATGGTTTGTTTGATATTGATAGGCTCTATATGAATTAGAGCCGCTACAGACGCGGTAGAGGAAAATAATCATGGTTGGGCCTGATAACATTTTGTACAAATGTAATTTGACGATGGTGACGTGACGTGACGTGACATGACCTTAAAGTGTCTGTAAATAAAGGTTTGGGTGAAGTTAGATTTGACTTTACAATACAGAAAAACGTACGCAACCCTACTTAAATGTAAGCACAGACCTTATTTCAGGCATCTAACCAAAAACCTGTTAAATTAAAACACTGACTTTGAGACGAGGGAACTGGTAGTGCTACGATTCTAACTTATTGGTTTGGTGACTCATCCCTGTAGCACTCTATATTACAGAGCATTTCTTTTTAAAGGCATAAGTACAAACAGTGAATGAAGCAAAATAACACAGCCGTTTCCTGAACTACGGATCAGATTTGTACCACACTATATAATGTAGTATATACTTTGTTACATAATGTGTAACTCTTAGTCTTGTTACTTTGCATCTCATCTCTTTCTTGATTTGTAATCACTATCATTGAATTTGTTGTCCAATGCTATTTTTGCAGTTTCACAGTTGCTTCCAGCAAAGACTTGAAAAGGCCAACTGCTGTTATCGACCTTTATTGGAAGAGTTTTTAGGCTCCAAAGTGAGGAGAGAAGAAAAATGGAGTTGTATTTCTAATCTAAAAAGCAACCACTAATACACAGTCTTTTTGTGACACCAGTAATCATTGACTCAGGTTGTGATGGCACTTAATATTGTCTACCTTTATTTGACAAGTACAAATGACCTACAGCTATTTTGACTTTATTCTGATTGAGGTTTTCATGCAGATCTGCTCTTAATTATCAGAGTCATTTGTCTGAAATAGATCCAAACTGTCTGTTTTCTCTCCATTGTAAAATACAGAGTAATTAAAAAGGTCATATTTTCCAGTCATATGACCAAATGACATTTCCCAATTGATTTTTATGGCTGCAGTCAATACTGAAGAGTTTAGCCATAATTCTGAATGCCATATTTGTTGGGCCTGAAAGTTCCAATAGCTTTTATTAAATGGACTTTGCACTTTAAAAACAGAGCAAAGGATGCTGGCTGGCACACGTACATCTTGTCCTGCTAATCAATAACTGATTTATTTTGCATCTCAAACAAGGACAGAGTGTCAACGGATGTGCACTTGCCAAAAACTGCTCATCAAATTAAAATCACTGTAGGATTGTGATTGTAGCGGACAGTTTCTGTGCTCATATAATGAAACACATCTGGGAGCATTGCTAATGACAGAGAGCATGAGGTCAGAGGTCAGGGGAGTTGTTGGTGGGATTCTTGATGTTTATGATTCAAGATTAAAGTTTGTCTAATTAGTGTTACTGTCAATGACTTGACAAGGCATTGAATATTATTATCTATCTTTATTATGTAATTAACACAGAGTCCTATTTTTGTCTGAAATGCTGTTTTTTTCAGGTAGTAGTTATTATGTTGGATTATTATTTTAATGTATTATCCAAAATAACCAATTTTGTTATATTTATTCATTAACCTTTTTATTTTTTGTGTATTATTTGTACTTGTATATTTATTTATTACTTCATGTATTTATTGATGTATTTATTTGATCATATATGTATGAAAGACTGACCGACTGACTTGTTGAATGAACATAATTCACCAGTACAGAGCTTTTATTTTGAAGTCAGCTCTTACACGTGCAGCGGCTAGTTAGACCGTCTTTTTTGGAGTGAAGGCCGGCTTGACTGCAGTGAAAAACACTAAAATTTTGATTATTTTGCAACACCACTGACGGATAGCAGACTCCACTAATCATAGACTGTATCCTCTGGAAACACTTCAGTTGTGTTGTGATGTATTATAGCACGTTTTCTTAATGTGCTGTGTTGTGGGATTTGCAGCACATTCTCCAAATGATGCATGTATTTTAAAATGATGATGTTTTCTTTATTTGCTTGTGTTTTATCTATTTGCTGTGTGGTTACCCCTGTCGGTCACTGTGCTTTAGGGACCTCAGTATGAAGAATTCAAAAACAGTAGGCGAAAATAATTTCATTTTTAATACAAAGTATTGCAGCTCAAAGTGCTTCACAATAAAAAACAAACACAAAACAAAAAGTGGTCTTATCTGTAAAAGGAAGACTTGTGGGTACCCAAGATATCTTAAGGTGAGAGGTGAAGGCGCCTCTTTAAAAAAAAGGCCATGCTGTTTTTTATTAATTGCCAAAATTTACCCAAATTTGACAAGCTAGTATGGCAGCTATGTAACTTTGGTTTTCTTTTTTCGTATTATATCTGTACGATCAGCTTTAAAACTCATCTTGCTACAGCCTCGTAAAGGCAGGAATGTCAGCACGGACAGCCTGTGGCTCAGCGGGTCTTAGAGAGTTAAAAAGCAATAGATGGATACAAAAAAATTAGCTCCATCTGAAACACCTTGAACCGTCTGTGGGTGCACGGCATCCTCTCAGGGACAACAGAGCATGTTCTCTGCTGTCACATGTGCGGAGCAATGCCAAATAATTTTTGTATTCTCCCTGGACTGTGAAGCCTTGAGAGAGAGGAGTGTAAGTGCAAGAAGGCAGACCTGTAAAAGTCTGTGAATCACTGCATAATAAATCTCTTAACTTCAGGGGGGAGACAGGGGATGTGGCATTATCTCATGAATGACATGACAAGTATTCCTCCCTTCCATCCTCCACACATTTTATAGGTGGCTACTTGCCGTAAACACCACAGCTATCTCATCTTGAATCTGGGCCTGGGCAGGTTTTTCAGCACCGGACGGACACATGATTGATGTACAGTCCACCTTCCTCGTCACCTGGGGCCAGGATTACTCTTGGTTTGAATAATTCATCCAACCTGTTTGTAATCTTCATCACTTTAACTTTGAGGCTCAGTTAAATTGGAAAACCTGGAGTCGCTGGCCACTCGTTTCTTCCCTCTGACATACAGACAGCTGCGATTACAATTAGAGGTAATTGCATCTTTTTAAAAAGGACGTGGGAGGATATTGACCAGCAGGGCAACATCACAGTCAGTCGGCGAGGTGACTGGTGTCATAGCAACACATCACATCAACCCCCCCCCCCGTCGAAAGGCTGTTTTAAAAAAGTGCTGCTGTTTGCAGTTTGCTGCAGGTATGTGAGATGCTTAGCTGTCATTTTGTTTGCAGTGCTGACAAGGGGAATGAAATTCACCAAGGGGAAATTTAGTGACTTAATACTTCACCCGCTCAACCTTGCCAAACAAAACTCATGACGTTTACTTGTCTGTGATGTCATTAGGACATAAATTTGAGCAGTTCTGTCATAGATATTCAGGAGCAGTTGATTTTGGACTGTTATTTTAATGTGTCACTTCCAATAATGAGTTTCATTGCCCAGCTCTACTGTCATAATCAAAAATGGATGAAATTAGAGAATATTTGCACAGCATTTGTTTTGATTCAGGTTTTCGTAATCAAAGAAAATCTGCTAAGTCTGTCTGCATGGCGCTGTTGTTATTCTAAAAGTATACTCACCTTCTGTAACAGACATGCTGCTTGTTTGGGAAGCACTTGTAGTTGTGTGTTGTGTCAAACATAAAGAAAGATGTTTCCACCCTGCTTAGATAGCTAGACAGACAGGTGGGCATCCATCTGTCTGGCCGTCATTCATTGATTTGATCACAATGAATTGAAATTCTTTCCTTACAGCAGCAAGTTATGTTACATGACATTGTACAGGAGCAGTAAAAACGCAGTTATACATATATCACACCAGAAGAAAAAAAAATATCTCTTTCTATATATCATTCTATAAGAAAGCACTTTGGACCATTTCTTCTGTAAGAAAGTGACGCTTTGGATAATTTCGTCCTTTCCACAATGACTCCTTCTTGTTGTAAGTTTCCAGAAGGGTAGCTGTCAGTTGACATCCTTGTTTTGCAATGCAACAAAAGGAATTGATAAGCTTTGAGGCTTTCTGATGAATCAAACAATTTGGAATTGGTTCTCAACTGGAACTGGTTCTTAATTCCCATTCCCAAGAGTAGTTTTGCAGTAGTTTCCTCACAAATGTAGCAATATTCTTCCTGATCACACTCATTTGGTGCAATATTTATCACCCCTGAAGCAGCTGCTTGCTGTTATTGATCACCGGTGTGACATTGTATAATGTCCTGTGGCTGTGATATGACTTACTGCTTGACTAGGAGGAAGGCCATTTGGGATGAAGTATAATTAATATGTTGATAATCGCATATTTTATCCCCTACCTTTGACAGTAGTCAATGGCTTAACTAGAGGAGTCATATATTACAGGGCAATCAATGAGTTTGTACCTTGGTTCAGTATCACCATCATAGATAAATGTCATAGAGAGAGAGCTACAAAAACATGAAAACCACACTTTTATGACATCTGTAGCAGAACAAGATTCCTAATGTCTCTTACCTTTAATCACATGATTCGCTTTCCTTCTCGTCTCTTTAGAGACAGGTTTAGTGTGTCCAACTAACATTCATGTTCTCCCAAGGCCCCTGAGTACCAAGAGCTAGCATTGGCTAGCCCCTGATCTGTCATTCACTTAACAGATGAGACAACGTCCAGCTCAATATCCTCAATACCCAGGCACGGCTACCGTCTGTATTAATCACAGGCCCAGGAGGAGTCATCTGTATTCCTAACTGCGCTTTCAGGAGCATCACCCGATATGTAATTTAATACACAGACACTGGAGCACCTATAACCTTGCCAAAGGGATGGGAATATGTCATCAACACTGACAGGAACTTTCCTGAAATCCGTCAAATACAATCTCAGGATGTGGAAGTATAAACAGATACACAGTCCTATTTACTTGAACACCACTAGATAGAAATCCACTTTCATATTTTTTTAAAAAATGGGGGTAACTCACTGGTTTCATTATGACACGATGTATCGATTCTTAGGATAATACATTATTTGCTAATATCTAAAAGTCGGCAACGATACAGTTCCTCTTAAGTTCAATTCAGGGGCTTGCAATTGAGATGACATCATATGCCCATAAAGAACCCCAGTAATGAGTCCTAAAACCAGGAAATACATATCAGCACCTCAGGTTCCCTTATCTCAGTCAATGGGATTTTTGGTTAGATGTCTGAAATTAGGTCTGTGGTTAACGCTAGGGTAGAAGACTTTCATGTTTTCTTCTGGGATATGAAATACATCAGTAAATACCCCACTTGCGCACTATGAAGCCTTTATTTGTCTTAAAAGATACGGTTGCTAACAAGTGGTTAAATGAGACTACATCACGCTGAACCAACATGCAGACTGCATGATTAAATTTCAGCCAGCATTCATGTTTTTTTAGCCTAACATTGTGGAAACAGAGCAGCTAATGTTGCTGTAGTGCAAAGTTAGAGTTACATACCTGGCCAGATTCATTGTGTTTCCATAAAATTTTTTGTTTACACATGGCATGTGCTTTGTCTTTTGACCAGTATTTTCTCTAAAAATCCAAATATTTCCAATATTGCTTTATTTTGAAGTATATGACACTATCCTCATTGTCACACAATTAAAAAAAACATTATATCCTAAAGATGATGATATTGGATTGGTGTAACATCCATCAATCAAGATAGATGGATTGTTACACCCCTTGTTCTGATGCAATATATTCATATATATTCATGTATTTATACTATTCATAATATTTTGTTCTTTGTAAATTTGTAGCACATCTTTGTATTTCATTATGAAGATTCTTGAAAACAGAAAGTTGGCACCACAAAATACTTGATTTTTTTTTATACAGTATAAGGCTGGAAAGCATTCCAGGTAGAGAAATAGGTGTCACGACCCATTTTCACACATCACACACAACACACAAATAACACATGACATCAGTAATGCCATGGTGACATGTACAGAGGAGTGCTGCCTAGCCCCAAGGTCAGACCTCCGCCTTCAGTCACCTCTGCAGACCCCCCAGCTAACACTTATAATTCTTCTGCCAGTGGATGTGATTTAAGACCAAACTGTCACTGCAATTCAGAAAAGTGTCAGGAATACTTATGACCACAGTAGACCCTGACCCAATGTCTGTTGTCTTGGCTGCCTCAAAAAAAGGTGCAAAAATTCACAGAATAAAAATGTGTTACAATTAAACGAAAAAAGGAATGGCAATCTGTAAATGTCAGTATATGTGTGTCCGTCTTAGTGTTGAGCTAATGATGATGAAGATGGCCTGTGTGTGAGTGCGCACACATTTGTAGGGTCCTAACTGTGACGTGCATGTCTGAGGACGTCTACGAAGATAAATTAGCAACCTTGTAACCCTGACAGCAGCCAGTCATCATCTGTTAATTTCAGGGGCGGAGAAAGAGGGGACGTCTGTGACTCCAGCGTTACATACAGTAATGTTATGTTGTTTTTTGATTTTACATTTTCTTCGAAATTTTGTGTTTAAATATGCAAATGTTACAGTATCCAATTAAATATGCACAAAATTCCATTAATAGCTACAACACAAATCTGAACACTGGGTAAAACTAGGTTCAAAATTCTTATTTAACTTTGTTTTCATATTAGTCAAAGGTCGTCACAGAGGGAATTTGGGATATCTGTTTAAGATGGCATAAATCAGAAAATACTTTTAAAAGCCAATAAAAGCTTATATTGATTTTTGCCTAGTGTTTGAAAAAAATGTTCCATAAAACAGGCTATGACTCATAGAACAAACCCATCTGTAAAAAAATATAGAATAAAGACAGGAGTAAGGAGCTATGGAAGTTAAGAGTTTTGTCTCAGTAAGTATTGTAAGCTTCCATACATTATCAAACTAAAAATATGACACTGGGGTATGTTTTTAACTATCCTTATAAACATTATAATGAAACAGTATTTTTTTGTATCACAGGTTTTCAGAAATTTTACTTTTAAATGTGCAAATGAGGCATTATCTGTTTAAAAATGCACTTTTTGCATACATTTTCAGAGCAAAAGTAAGCCACCTAAATGTGTATTTTTAACATTGTGAGACTATAACAGTCTAACATTCAATTCAGAGCATTGAAGACTACATTTACTTGGTATTGTTGGGGATTCTCGATTTCTAGTTAGAGCAGCCCAGATTACTATGGTGTAATATGGCATAAACAATGGTTGATAATGTTGATGTTTGCTCCAGCAAAATATAGCAAAAATTCCCTTTGTAACTAAAAAAACAGTAACATCAGACAATTCTGCCTCTCTGTGATGAATTTCTGTTGTTTCTAAAGTCCATCCCTTTTCCTGAGTAAATATTCTATTGGTTTTGCCAGCATATCCCCGGTGCTCTGTGCTGAAGTGTCTCTGGAGCTTTGATGTTTTTAACGCCTCATTTAACATAATTTCCCCACATTTAACACACTACTTTTGGCACGTTGTCACTGTCTGCCATTATGAACCCAAATTTGATATATCCAGTGTCAAAGTTCCTCATCATATGATTTGAAGCTTTTACACATGCAGAGTTGTCCACCACATGACTTTTTCATTCAGAAACCAAATCATTTTATGTAACTGTTTCCGAGGCAACCTTAGTGAGCTAACTGTGTCAAAACACATTTTTCTACCTGATGGTGTGGTGATTAGTGTGCTGATATTTAAACGTCTTGAGCACATTTAAATATGAAAATATCTCGCTCTGTAAATTTCCAAAAACATTGATTTTTGATTTAGTCTAACCAATTGCCAGTACCTTTGCCACTAATTAGATGGCACACCAGAATAACTGCTTTATAGGATTTTTTTTCCCCCTCATAAGTATCATGTTTCACAAATTATTTGCAGATTTTAAGAGATTTCATTTGCTCAAGTGGCTTATAGAACGGTGCATATTGCTGCCATAAATGGCAGAAATGTCCACAGGGGAGCATGTGCCCAGACTCTCTAAGTTTGGGCTAAGCCCCAAATGTTACACTGTCTGGTTTTGTCCCTGGTTAATGTGTATTTCATTCTTCCGTACATCTGTGAAACACATGAAATTTCTCCTTAAAGTCCCTTTGGCAGTTAGCCAGCAGGGTTGTGGTCAGGCAAATTATAACACTGAAAATGATGGCCGCATAAATGAGTCACCCCTGGCAAAAACTAGACTGTAATCAGGTGATCAATAAATGTGTGAAAACAGTAGTATTTAGCCAAAATGCCTATGAACAGAAAGCCTAAATTATAGGTTTGTACTGGAGGAAATATGGCCACATTTTTTCATGTTGTGTTTACAGATAATGTGAGGTCACAGTGTTGGTAATTACTGCAATTTAGACTGTCCGTTTATAAAACTGAAATAATCAACAGATGGCCACAGACATCCATGAAAGGCAGATAATAAAATAAACTGCCATGTTTTTATGTCATGCCATCTGCATTTGTGATATGAATATCAGGATTGAATTGGACTAAAACACCCCCACGTCAGGAAAATATTACAACTGGTGGTGCAAGCTCATGTGCTGTTCACCGTTTTATTCTTCAGTTGTGACCATCCTTTTTGGCCACAAGGGGAAGGCAGAAACAAACTATAAAACCACACTGACATATTATCACCTTTTAGTTTATCCTATTTACACACATACTATATAGCATTTATTTGTGGCTGTGGCTTTGTGTCCACCTGATGAATCCAATGTTTACTCTGCTTTTAGCTCTGTTTTGGTCTCCTCCAGCTTCTTAAAAAAATATCAGTTTCTTCCTTGAAGCCAATTCGACATTGTTCCCAAAAAGACTAACTCAGCAATGTGGGTAGTATGTGAAGATGAACTGTGGTAAACTCTCCTCCATCTAACCAGTGCCTCGATACCCCCCATACCCCCAACGAAACATTTGGTGGTGTTCCACTGGCTCCTACTGAAGAGACAATCTAGTTTGATTTAGGGGCCTTCTTTGTATCTGTGAAATACCTCTTTAAGATATTTGCTTTATTTTACTGATTCATGCCTGCTTTCAGCTGTTCAGGAGTCTATTAAGTTACTTTTGATGAAACCCCACATTTCCTTATTTTGCTGCTTTACAATAATATAAAGCCAGCCCCCTCCCCTTTCAAACACATGTAGTATTTCCATCCAGTTTTAATCTAGAAAAATTGATTATAGCTGCTATAAATACATTTTATGGGACATGCATATATTGGAGGAAAATCATGGCAGTAAATATCCTGCACATATGCTCAAAATTAACATTTTGTCCAGTAGAAGAACAACCATCTGAACAACATTATGTTTCTCATACAGCATATTTAACCAATACAAAAAGTGCAAGAGCAAGCAAGAGATAAGGCTGCAAAAAAAAAAAAAAAATCCTTATTTAACTTCATTGTAGATCTAAAACTGGTTTCACATTCACTGTAACAAAGTCACATTTAAGGTCCCTCTGTGTTGGTCTGAATTTATTAGCAGCCTCTAATTTGTCATTTCCAATCACTGACTACTGAGTGTGATCAATGATTGCCTTCAGCTACAGCAGCTTCTTAACAGACTGAGAGCACCTGAATAAAAGTGGAAGGCTTTCGTCAAGGCTCTACATCAATAGCTGCTATTGATTTATTGTTTTTCCTCTCTCTTTATGGGCGCATATTCCCTCCACTCTAATAACCTCCCCCCTTAGACACACACACACACACACACACACACTTTACTTAAGCAGGAGTCACCATGCTGAGTCATTTGACATGGCAATCATTCCTGAAGTCTATTAGGACTGCCAAGTCGACAATGTCAAATAGGGGAAGAAGGAGTTCCCGGAGTGTTGTACTTGTTTAATCATATTATAAACAGTTTCACATTAAGCAGTTTGTACTTGTTGCTTAAGTCTGTTTGTTTTCACTTTTTGTCAAAAGCAAAGGTGAGATATTTATATAAGCTCAGATATTTGGATGAAACAATCAACCAAGCTCCTAACTATTATTTATTTACATTTGAATTAAGAAATGTAACAGTAGTTTATTCACAGTTCCCTGAGGGTCCACAAGAAGCTTATTCTTACTGTGGCTTATAATAGGGATATACAATAATAGCGGCATGTCATTGGTATTGGCCAATATTGGCATTAAATAAAAGATTGGAATTGGCTGACATGCTTTTTTAATTTTTAAAAAAAATTATTCAACTTTTTGTTCCTTTTTTTCTATATACCCCTATTCCACCAAAATTAACGTATATACATGTTTTTTAAAACGGGGAGAACTGGCTAAAAATAGGCTGCAGGCTCTGATCCCATTGCCTGTAGACCAGAGCTGTGTACTGGAGGCCAGTGAAAAATGTAAGGTGGTTACTTCTTTTTATAGATCTTTTACTTATTTAGTCTCTTACAAAGTCAGTGCAGAATAATTTGGAACAATGTTTCATGCACTTGGACTGGAGATGGATGGTATTTAGTGGTAGCGGGTCATCACATCAGTAATAAAGGGGCAAAAATTAACTTGTTGACCTGGGTGTTTTGTTCCCTTTGCTGCCATTTCCCATTACGTACAAAAGCCAGATCTAAGGGTGTGTTGGTGCATCTTTTTTGTGCAGTGGAAAAGAGGCTACATAGAGTTTCAGAGTTTGAACAGGGTTTAACAGGACGTTCAGGGTGACAGTGACGTTCAAGTAATATAGTAAACAAGCTACTGAAAGATCGGACAACAACATTTTTTGCCAACACTAGATATAAACTAAAAGCCGGAGACTGTATCGTATTAGGTTGATGTAAGATTTAAATTCACCATCTTTAAATGAGATAATGTTATATTGGAGCCCTTCTGGGCAAAGCATCTCTTCATCAGGGCAGTTGCCTCCATGTCCGGGGACCGAAATGTCTCCAGAAGTTTACTGTACAGACTGACAAAAACCAACAACAGCACAACAGCTCGACACTCAGGCTTTTAGGAGACAGCCCTTCTAGCTCATGACTTTTGTTAGCCCTCACTTCTCTCCACTGCTATGTGGCATATAAATTATCTAATTAACACAGACTATACCCAGAATAGAGTGGGTGAAATAAGAATGGACAAAGCAAAATTCAATATAGGGAAGGAAAACAATTTATTTAATCAGCCAGAATATGGCATTCATCATCTGCTGCTAATGATTATTCTTATTTTGAATAAAACTAACTTGGCTTTCTGTAGCATTTTGGACAGAATGAATTGCTGCTTTTCAATCATGAGTTATAAATAATACATTTTTAAAATTATATTGAGTAACTTTCTTTACTTCTTGAAGGTTAAAAGATGTTTGAACATAAATGATTGGAAAACTAAGGACAATAATCACTGTCTGTATGAGGTACCAATGCATGAAAGAGCATTGCTATCTTATTTATCAAAAAATATACATTATTTATTCTACGTAGAACTCCAGTCCATGAAGTATGCATAATGATACTGTGCATCAAATGAGAAACAACCTCTCATATGTCTGTGCTGACGGCTGTTCAATACCATCATCCACAGCAGTGACAAGATGATGAAGCATCAGTGTTATTAATGGACAGTGCCACCGTGGCTGTGGTCTTGAAAGGCCTGGATTTCAGTTGTCAGCTGACAGTGAGCTGCCATACTGAGAAGCTTATTTCACAAATGAAATGCCCTCAAAGGGATCTTTCAGCATTACAACCTCAGAAATCAACCCTATCTGTTACATGGCCAAACACACGAGCAACACGTAGTGTAGGAGACAGGGGACGGTTGTGTGTCTGATAATTTGATGAATCACTGCAGACATCACATTGAGGTTGTGGTTATTTATACTGTATGTATGAACAAATTTAGACATCAGTCAAAGCACTGTGCACTCAAAATGACTTTCTCTGTTTTTGAGTGAATTGCTCGCTTCAGTGACTTCACCATTCTGTGTGAAACATATTGCAATTGCAAAATGTTTTAAAGTATGTGGTCATCTATTTTCCAATCCATTGAAAACATTTGATTTTAGTGTGAACATATACACTGTTCTCGGTAATAAAATAGATAGAAATAAGTACAAAAAAATTCCTCTTGCTTGGTACACTTTTTCTACAAACATCCTCAGAAAAAAATGGGAAAAGTAGGAAGGGATGTGTCTTAAACACTTACTTTTTTCTTTTTTTTATCATTCTTTGCCCCTTATCTAAATTTGGGTGTTTTGTGGGTCCTTGAATGTGGTGCAGGTGAAATTTATCAGGAGTTTTTTTTAATCCCTCGGCAGCAGTTTGAGTTGCGGCATGAATAACTGATCAGTTTATCCAGCCAGAGCTTATTAGTCCTATGGATGAGAGGAGAAGCAGAGTGCAGAGTGAGTGAAGGTAAACTTTTAGACCCAGTAGAAGTAACGGTTAAGTTCAATTTCACTGTGCCTGGTGGTCTGCTGCTCCATCTGTGACAACAGTTTACTATGCACTCTGAGAGTGTGGTGCAATGTATAACATTACAGTATATATCTTGTCGTTGTTTCTTAAGTAGCAATGATGTGTAGACAATGAAGAAACCTCCGCTGACACTGACTTAGTTGCATATCAATTTATTACAACAAAGTTCAGCATCCACCAGGCACCATGGTCTGCCTGGGAGAGGATTCGGGACCAATGTGAATCTCTCTGTCTTACAGCTCATGCATGTGTCTTATATAGGTACAAGCATCTACACATCTATCAGTAAACATTCCTTCTTCTATTGTGTTTAATCACACAAACCCCAAGGGGACATATTCCATGTAATTTAAGCCAGGTGTCTGTACTCCAGACATCAGACCCCAAGGCCTAACCATCCCTTAACCTCTGATCTCAAGATAAGACCCCTATAAACAGAGCATAATACACCTCAATCTCCAATAGTGTAAGGAAATGTGGCAGCAGATGTTATTGTGGCAACCTGCCACAAAGAAAATGAATGTCTGTGAAACCCTGTGACAAGAAACTTTTCTCGTAATAACAAGTTTATTTTATCTTGTTATAACGTGAAACATTTAATGTTAAATCTTGATAGCATATTGTTACAACATAAAACATTTCACATTATAACATGACAACTTAACTTGCTGTGATACTGAGAAGCTCATATTTAAATGAGGAAACGGTTGCATTTATATTTTTTATGCAAATGTATCAGTATCAGTTTAAAAAAAATCAGTATTCCAGTTGGTTGGGCTTTAGTGCTTACTGTATTTTGTACCAAACAAGTTTTTTTTTTAATATCTAAAATGTAGGAAAAAGACAAAAACTTTGACAAAGTTTTATTATTTTAAAAACAGCAATGCATTTTGTTCAGAGCAGCAGAGAAAGCACAGTGTGTGCAGCCACCACATGTATTCTTGACGGTTCATTCCCATCCTGTCTCCCAACTTATTTGTACAGGAGAATCAATTTGAACCAGCTGTCTTCATGTTCCAGCACACCTCCTGAAATGAGAATAAATAAACATATTCAAAGTGACAACCCACTGGCCTGTCTCTGAATGTAGCGGCTATGCTTGGATTGAATTGGCAACTGGCAAATGAGACTTGGGCTCAAATAGCGGAGGCCCCTGATTGGATGACAGATAGGAACTAAACCTTTTTTTTATTTTCTTGCACTAAAGCTGTTTCTTAATTTCCCAACCTAATACCACCGAGTACCAGACTGCCTTCCAGTTTTTTCTATTTTCTATCCAAAAAACTTCTGCAGTGATTATGGCCATCATAGAGGAGGGTTTCATGCATGTAGTTTTCACATAACGCAAAGATAATCTAATAAACCTGTAAATCTATTTTGCATTGGCCCGTATGTCCTCTACTACATATAGTAAAAATAGCTTGACCTTGGCATGTGTCACTCAGTTTAGTGTTTCTGAAGGTAATCTATGTATTGATCTCTGTGCTACTTGATGAATGTTGTAAGCCTATACATGGGTGTTGAAGGTCAATAATGACATTCGACTGAGTGACTCCTTAATGGTGCAGACTTTACAATGTTTCATTCATCTACTGATTCATTTGTTAGACCTGGAACAAGACTGGTCATGTCATTATTGCCGTGTCTGTGCTGCATGACGAAAGCTGTGAACAGGCTGAGTCACAGAATGAGGTCCAGACATGTCATAATAATTATGTTATTGACTTAGCGTGGAATATAAGGATGTGACCTCAATCATTTTGCCGACCTCAATATTGCCAACTGCGTTTACATCATATACTGTTTAAATAATGGACTTAGCTACTGTGACGTCACCCACTGGTTTTCAGACTGCTGATCTGAAGCCTTGAGTTCAGCATTTTGGCTGTCGTCATGTTGTTTTTTTAATATCTAGTCATTGGTGAGGTTTTTACCAGGAGCCTCGAACTATCCGCGGAGGTGTTTTCCTTTATGGAGCAAACAGACACGGTGATTTAAAGCGGTAAAAACACTAAATAAAGAAGTTCATATTTTAAAAAATCAGTGTTCTTCTAACGCTCTAGTCATGAAGTGGCTGCTACAAGGTGCCAGGTGCGAAAACTTGAATGGTCCTATCTTGAGTCAGTGTTTGTTTTGTCTGTTCTGGGCTATTGTAGAAACATGGTGGTGCAACACGGTGATCTCTGTAGACAAGGACCCACTTCGTATGTAGATTTTAACAGCTCATTCTAAGGTAACGGAAATTCTGGTCTTATTTATTGAAATGGTGTCAAAATGCCAATAATATCATTAAGCACTATTATTTCAGGGAAAATATATTGTCCAACAAAAGTTATTGTGACAGGCCTGGAGTTTTAATGTTAATCTCAGCAAGGGAAATGAATGTCAAATGATTACGATCTCTCTGAGAATGACAATGTATGCCCCTTTTTATTCTTAATCTAATAACCACAACTGCATTTTTTATAGTAATATAAGACTCAGTACAGGTAATATTTTGTAGAAGAGTACGAATGCATGTGGCACAACAGATGGGTGAAAATGACTCCTGACAGGTTCTCTGAACATAAAAATTAAATTAAATCCCAGGAGGTGGCCGGGACAAAGAAATTATTTCCTCAAGTGTTGGCTCCCAGTTTTGTCTTTATTATTTGTTGACAGCCTCAAAAGAAAATATTACTGTTCACACTTCAAAGCCACTGAGTTGTTAAGCGGATGCCAATTTCCCAAACAAATTATGTGATATCATACTTTCCCTGAATTAGGTAATAACACCATTTGAATTAAATTACCTGAATTGAATTAGATTGCTACCCAGAGGATGATAAAGCTTTTACTGTTGTTGAATGAAAATTGTTCTGCCGAGCAAAAGCAAAGCCTGCTGAGCTGTAAATAATCATGGAGTGCACACTCATAAAATATGCTTCTACTGCAGTATTAAAGAAATTAATTTGACCAGGCGGCCCAGTACAGTTTCAAGCAATATCTCACTGTGACAAAACATGTGAAATATACAATTTACTAATACTTGTTCTATTTAGAAATAATGAGGAAATGTTCTACTTTCAGACTTGATATCACAACTTTATTCTTATAGGTCTGATATTGTATTGGACATGTTTTTGCAAAATAACATCAGCTCAGGTAATTTAACATTAAAATATTTCAGACCTACTTTCTTAAGTCTGGGTGGCCAATTTCAATAAAAATGATCTCACCTTGGTGATTAGGGCGGCACAATCAATCAAATATGAATCCTGACCCATGATTTTCGGTTCACACAATTAAATGAACATGATAATCTAGGGTATTGACTTTAAAAATGCATGCTCCGCACACAGAAAACTCTGAACAAAACAAGTGCTTTGTAATCTAACAGCTGGCCTTCACTTTTGAAGAGTTGTCATGCTACTAAGAGGGCACCCTGCAGCAGTGGCAGCCAAAAATTTACCGAATGTTGCAGCAGCAGACAGGGAAAACATAGTCATTGTCATCAAATATCAGTTTCCATTGCTGGGAGGTATTTTGGATTTAGGAGAGAACAATTCATGTCCAAAGAGTGCACAAGACTTGTGTGTGTGAAGCAATGCAACTAACTCTTTAAACCATCTGGAAAAAAACAAAAAAACAATGCAGTACGATGAATGCACATTACCTGACTGAATCCCTCCTTGTCCAGCATCAACTCAAACATTTATGACAGCAACAGAGCAGTGCATCATGATATTATGACCTTTTTAAAAAGATAAATGAATAACTAAATAAAAAATAGTGGCGGATATGTATCCATACGAGATGCATTGAATTCAATTGAAGAAGAACTTTATTTTATGTCATATTTTGAGGCTCCAGTCATGGGTGTTTTGTAGTGACCTGCTTGTGGGGATACTGCCACAAAAAGCAGTTGACATTGCTGCTTTTTCTGCCAGGATTGTACTACCCCAATGGGGTATTTATTTATTTTTTCTAATTATAACCATGTGATTTTTGTGCCTATATGACAACACGTCAACCACAGTGTTGACACATAAGGTTTTTATGTAACTGCTATATAAAAATGTTCAAATTTAACGTATCCATGGTTTGCAGAAAAGTTCAGTGCCAGCATGTTTCCTGGAGATTGGTGTGCTTGCAAAGATAATGAAGAGTTAAATCAGTTTGATCCTTATCCTGATCCTTGTGCCCTTTAATTTGTTTAAGGTCTGCCCTACAATAATCCTTTTGAACTTAGATTTCATTAGGGACACAACATGTTTATTAGCTGCAAAGGTGACATGATGACAGGAAAGACTTTGCATGGTTCAACATGATTTATCCTTTCACCTCTTGTGTTTTCATGAGAGGTGATTGCTTCAGACAGCACTTGATACAAGTACAATGAAGAGGGGTCTAACTAAATTCAGCACTTTTATTGCACAGCTGAGCCACCCATCCTCCATGGTTATCAGAGTGTGCCAAAAGGATTGGCTACAGTCGGAATTCACTCTTATTCCCATTTTGCAGCTATTTTTAGGGAATAGGGCCACTGTAGCTATTGCTTAAATGTATTGTTTCCTTGGTGGCTGCAATTCTGTTATCAGTGCTTTTTCTAGTCTGGAAAGTTGTAATTATTTATTTTTTAATTTTAAATCAAGAGGGATAGTCACGCTTGAACATATATTTAGCTTTATGGAAGTTAGAAACATTTAGTAATGAATGAAAGAATAAAACCAAAAAGTCTTTTTAAATTCCTCTTTTAATCCTAAATTACACAGTAACAATGAGCAAAGCAGTGAAGCACAAGTGTGAGGGATTTAGAGGGAAATAGTGAATTGGCAGAAATGGAATAAAACTTATTAACCCTTTGAAACCTGAGCAAATTGGATTGATTTCTTTCGAAAACATGGGGGAAAAGGCAATGAGCAACTTGGCAAGAAATAACCCACAAAATGTACCGAATTAGTAAAAAGTGACAAGAAAATGATGTGAAATTAGTTATTTTATTAGTATAGAAACAGAAAATATGGTAACATGTCCATAAAACTATATTTATAATAAGTAGAATTATATATTTTAAAAATTATGCTACGGAGAAAAGTGCAGGATATATTCAACTTACAGTACATTTTTTGGGTCATATCTTGTTATGTTGCTTATTGCTTCCTCTCCATTTTTTTGAAAGAAGCCAAACAAATTTGCACAGGTTTCAAAGAGTTAAGTAATATAGTCTTATTCATGCCAACATAAAAAGCAAGAATGAACAGTACCGGGCCAAACATATTCAAAAGCTGCAATGCGTCTGTAGTTTCTGTACCAAGCAGCTTATTTTACCATCAAGCCTCTTTTATATTTCAGCATCTGTAAAGATTAGAAGACAGTGAAATCACTGGAAGTACATCTATACTTGTAGGTGTGTCTCTCCTGGATGCTGGGAGTTAGGAGGTGGACAAAACAAAACAAGCAGTTGTTTTCCCTTGATGGTAATTATGCTCCTTGCATGATCAGTTGCAGTGAGCTCAGGGCCGAACCCTCTCATCCCCCGCACAATGATGAAGGTTGATTGAAGGACCCATTTCCTCTGGGACCCAATTATTAATTATCGTCTGTCTGTGAAACTTGGAAGGGTTCAGATTTCATGGATTCCAGTGACCTCGCAGACTGATTGGCGTCTGCCTGATAGTGGCTGCTGGTGGTGCGTTAAGTGTGGCCAGTGTGTTTCATGCCAGTTGACGCGCTCAGGGTAGGGACTTGTGACAGGCACTGACAGAGCTCCTCACCTGTGCCGACACACTGAAGAACCATTATTCATAGCTGTCTGGCTCTCACGGTTGCACTCACAAAGGCAGGATTCAGAGACACTGTGTGTTGAGGTTGTATATCAATCTGGACTTAGCCTTAAACCCCTTTAAAACCTTAGCAAATTGACTTGACATCTTTGAAAAACATGGGGAAATCCAACCAGTTTAAGAAGAAATGAGCCAAAAATTAGCAAGACATTAGTAAAAAGTACCCAAAAAATTACTTAATCACTCAAACAAAAAACCTGGGAAGTTTAATTTAAAAAAAAAAACAAACATAATTTTAAATACATAATTATGTTAATCAAATATAGTTAAGTTTTATAGATTTTTCACTAGCTTTAAAAATAGTTATTTTTTCAAATGACTAATATCTTGAAATTTTCCTTGCAAAGTTGCTCATTGCCTTTTTGCCATGTTTTTTAAGCGATCAAACCAATTTGCTCAGGTTTTAAAAGTTTAAATACTTCTGAAAGGCACCTGAATGCAGCACAAGAAAAGTGATGTTGATCCAAGTTTTTAAAGGGTTAATAAATAACCATACTGATACTGATACTGAAGGTTACAGGTTAAAATATAGGAGACAACCACAAAAATATGTATATTGTACTTCAGAGTTACTACAAGTACAGATTCTATGCAATCTGTCAGTGTGTTTGTGGTAATATAGACTCAGTTCATTAGTTCTTTAATTGGAAGTGAACTCATCTTTCCCAGACTCATTGTAAACGAACATCTTTTCTACTGAGTCTAATTAAACCTCGCTGTATCGCAGCAGCTCATAATATCAGATAAACTCATTTAGAAGTTTCATGGTAATAGAATTTTTCTCACTTTTTAATTTGATTCTGGTCAGTAAAAATAGATGTGAGCTACAGATGATGATGAATTTAAATTAATGGTAGCCATTTTTGACCATTATTGGTGCTGTGGACTGAATAATGAACAGGTCACCATAAAGTTTTGTGTCTCATATTCTACTAGCACATGCATAAGGCTATGCTCGCCCCCAAGCACAACAGTGGCATGATACATAACACATCAGGATAGCTCATATTTAAACAACTGCAAAAACCTACTTTTTTCTTCCTCTGACAAGTGACCTCTTGTGCCTATGAATGATTGTTGTCTCTCAGAAGCAAAGGCAGAAAGAGAGTGATTAGTGTTGGTCAATGTTTACTTAATAAGCACAACATCCACAGTGAAACACTGCAGTGTATGATGATATATCAACCTGCAAACCGTCAACTTTATGCCTTGTAGTAGCACAAATGCCAGTACTGGGGACTCAGACAGGCAAGGCAATTTTATTTATTATGCATCTTTTAGACAATTCAAAGTGCTTCAAATGGGTTTAGAAAATATCAAATGTAAGGCATAAAGAAAACATTAAAATTGCGTCTTAAAAAATAATTAAAACTACAAGCAAGATTAAACAACTAACTAGTGAAGAAGCAAGCAAAGAAGAAGCAAAAGCAAGCAAATAAAGGAAGACATCTTAGTGCCGTAGCGCTGCTCCATTTGTGTTTGAGAGAGAGAGAGTGACAAAACGAGGGGAGGAGAAGGTGGAAGGTGGACTATTGCATGCAGTGTTTCTCCAAGTTATTAAAACTTGCATAGAGTGCTGCATTTTAGATTTATTGACCTGCTCACCCAAACTTGTCTAGATCAGTGGTTCTCAACGTTTTTGTTGTTGCTAGATGGCAGCAGCAATGTCTAACAACCAAGTAAAGTTAGCAAGTGCTAGAAGTTTTTATTTATTTATTTATTTTTAACCACAAATGTGGAGGAAATGTGAGTTTAATAATGTATGACTATGTCACCATAAAGGCCTGCCCATTTTTAACTACTCAAAGTCATGGACAAAGGGCAACATGTCATGGAAAATTGGAATTGGGAACCCTGTTGGCTGTTAGCCAATGGCGATGGACCAACCATAGTGAGTTTGTTTTAGGGCTGCTACATGTGTTATTTTGACACCATACACTATAGATCACGTGTCATCTCCTTTGAACAATAATGATTTCTTTTCACTATAATGAAGATCTATTCATAACCTGAAGCAATTAATTTTAATTACCTAAACAAAACTAAACCTTGATCCAAGAGGTGGCAGTAAGTTGGAGGCTAATGAGCCATTAGGGTATCAATGAATGCACCGATAACAGTTGAAAAGGAGACAGCAAACCCATGATATTAATGCAGGTTTAAAATGAATGCATTAATTATGTTTGTAAGACACGATGCATTCTTGTGAGGGGTGCTCATTTGAAACAGACTTGTATTTATGTACAATTCAAGCTCCACAGAGTGCATTTAACTGGGCTACAGATGCAAAGTGTTTTGCTCTGATTAACTGAACTGTATGCCTTCTGCATTTCTGTTTTCCAGCAACAACTAACTGCACCATCTGACGTGGAAAACATGATGGACGTTTTTTTTAGAGGTGAGTCATGATCACACTGTTGTACTGGTAATGTGGTTAATTAGAAAAATACTGATGTCATGGAAAACATAGACCTTTGTAAGTACAATAGATATTTTTCTGAAGTATTTTGGTCCTCTCTGTCACTGACAACTTGGAGCCAGATGTTAATTCCAGAGTGCCACTGAGTTGCATCACAGAGCAGCAGCTATAGTGATAATTACCATCTGCTGTGGATCATACCAGTATGTCAATTTGTGGAGAAATCCATATGGTGTTGCCACAGCAAACCAGATTGGTCAATATCAAAACTTGCATTCCACTTTGACCAAATGGTTTTGTGGAGATTGGAAATATGTATGTTAAATTAAGATGATGCATTATTGCAAATTTATGTGCAACATAACTTAGAATACATTACTATGACTATAGGAAAAGTAAAATTATCAAAATTGTAAGCTAAACATGCAGTAATACTAATTATACAATTAGTTCCAACCAAGCAATCTGATTGGTCAAGAAGACATTTATAAAGTGCAAGAATTCAGGGCTAATATTAATGTAATACAGTCAACATTATGAAAGAAACAGCCAATTCACCAACAGTGTAAACTATAAACTAACACAAAGATGACAACAACCAGCATAAATCACCATGTTCTGAGCAGACAAGTTATAAACACTGAAAAAAAGTGACATTTGCATTATGGAAAACAAAACAGCTAACTTAACTAAAAACTAAAAACTACTTAGTCCAGATCTGGGCAAGATGGGAAGAGGTGTCACAACAATACTTAAGCTAAAATTAAGTGATTGTTATTGTTAGCGTAAGTAATTGTGACCGCAGTGAAAATGTTGTTTTTGAAAGGCTAAACACTGTCAAGTATAGATTGAAGCAGAACATCTTGTTAAATAACAACATGGTGTGAATTTTGGAAAATATTTTATGTCTTTTTTTTAAATTAATTTTGACTTTTGGACTTAACCATGCTTGGAAATGTTTGGTATCCTCCTTCAGCTGTGCTGTTGATAATACAGGTAAAGTTTGTGGATGTAGTAATGAAACCTGTATATGTTCTATATCTTAGATATCTTAGTCCTAAAAAGAATTAGTAAGCTAGGCACTTCTGTGTTTATATCTGGGGTATTTATTTAGTTTAGGAAACCTCCCAATCTCTAGAAAGAGTAAGCACAAGTTGGCTGGCGGACTCATCAGAGACCAGAAAACGTGTCCATTGCAGGTCGTTGCTAGGGTTGGACCTACTTGCTGGAGTAGTAAATTAGGTTTCATTAGATACAGGAGTCTACTGATGTGACTGGTTATTTTCCAGTCATTATTTAGACTGTGTTTCCATGGAAACGGGAGACAGCAGTTGCAAAAAGCTTTTTATTTTGAGAACTAATTGCCCCTCAACATGAATAATTTTTTTTTTAAGATTATTTTTGAGGGATTTTTCCCTTTATTGACAGGACAGATTAGATTGACAGGAATTGGGGGAGAGAGAGAGAGGGGTAATGACATGCAGCAAAACGCTTGTGCACACACTCTACCAGGTGAGCTAGAGGTCACCCCTACATGAATACATTTTGATTATATATAATTGCAAGCATCTCAGTCCTAACTAAGGTAATATTGCTTAATTGTTGACATTTTTTATTTTTGCATTTGACCAACATGCATTTTGAGTGACATTGCTGAAATCTCACCTGCTAACTTGGTTCTGAGGAAACAAGGAAGACAATGTGGCCTCAAACGGTGAGTCACAATAATGGTATTTGTGGAACAAGGGCGCAAAACAGCCCTTAATCCACTTTTGCTTTTGTTTTGTTCTCTTGGGTCTTACATCATGCTCATGCACAACATTGCAGACTTTTTACAAAATTTGCTTCATCCATCAAATAATGTTTCTGGATTAGATGGGACACGGGGTGTCACTGCAGTAGCAAACGCTGTTCTGCAATATCGGCTGTGACTTCCAGCGTTCATAATGTAGGTTGCATCTCATGGCTGCCTTGTGTGATTTAAGCCAACAATAATAATGATAATACAAAATTTAAAAGTATTGTTAGAAAAGGGAAAATAAAAACCTGCTTCTACCTGCTTCACTGATCCGAGAGATTGGTCACGACACCTCAGCAGACACCAGCACCATCCCTGCAATAATAATGGAACGCTTTATGCAAAGCCCCATTAGTGGATGTGTTCACACTAATAATGGGATCCAGTTACTTTCTATCCCAGTGGCTGTCATGTAATGCAGCCCCGTCTTTGATCTGAGCTCAGTGTTTGCACTGGACACTCTAATTGGCCTGTGATGGGCTTCAGCTTTGATCAAGTCCTGAAGGCACACCAGCTCCGCATTTCTCAAAGAAATAAAATAACAAACCTCATCAGTGCTACATCTTTTATCATGAGTGTATGTGTACCGTACTCATTGTCAAATATCAAAATGAACAGGTACACACTACTCTAAGTCACAGTGATTTATGGTCTGCCCCTCCCTTAATCAAACACACTGTTGGAGTTCTGGGTGGATGGACGTCACACCTCCTCTCATCCAGCAGATGATGGTTAGGGTATGGTTACAAAACCATGTTGGCAACAGTTCCTATATGACCGGTACCTACCGTACCGAATCGTAACACCAGTTTCTGTGCCTCACTTTGGTGCCAGATTGTGTAAGTGACAAGACTGAGAACACTGGTGTGTCCAGACCTTTTTCACTGGGGTGGCCCAAGTGGGGCACTTACTTATGCAGGGATGAGCGCTGCTGTAGGCACACATGTCAGCATAGCTTTGATTGAACAGTTTTGTCTCCACTACCCATGGATGGACTCAGGACCAATGGTTGTCTCATAAAGTGGCGCGGCAGTGGCAAAACCCACGTTACACAGATATAGGAAATGAATCTAAAGTGGGCTGTCTCAGTTTATCAGTGGTCTTGCTGTTAGAAGTCCTGCAACTGTTCTTAAGTGTTAAATTATTGTAGATGGGTTCGGTTTTATTTAGAAGGTGATTTTGTTAATTTTTTGAAAATACTTAATTACATATTTAAGTATTCTTTAAACTGTCAAGTATACTGTAACAGTTTCAAGTTTAGATTTGCCTTTACAATTAAAAAAAAAGTCATTGTTGAGTCAATGTTTTGTCCTTTTTTTTCCATCAATGCCAGTATTGGTTCAGGCGTCATTCAGGCACTGGTACCGTTTTAAAAGTATCATTTTAGCACCTGTATCAGAGAAACCCAAACAATACCTAACCATAATGATAGTTGCTTGTGGATGGTACTTCAGGGGCTCATATGGCTTCAGCACCACCTCACACTGCCCTTCTGTCAGCTGGGTATGTTTGGCCATGGAAAGAAAAACTAATTCATGCTTTATTAGAGCTGTTGAAACAAAGCATTGTCTTGGAGAGGCTCATAAACTATAAAAAAGTTTACAGTTTGACGGACATTGGAGCACTTGTAAGTCATCCTCCAGCCATGAAATGGATGTGAAGTAGTGAGCATTCGCCATTATCCTAATTGAGCATGAACTCCTTAATTCTAGGTCTATAGTCTCCTACTACTGAGAAATATACAAGAGAAGCAGGAAGCCAACCCATTCGCCAAAAAATGTTGATACTGTGTGTTTTTGCAATACCTTTCATGGCACTATCCTGACAGAAAACTCAGCGATATCTTGGTACAAAACAACCGCCTTTTGTGGCACTATCCCGGCAGGAAATGTAGCAACGTCTGTGTACAGAACAATTGCTTTTCTTGGCACTATCCCAGGAGGAAACACAGTAATGTCTGGGACAAACTCAACCACTCTCTCATGGCATTAGCCTGGCAGGAAACACTGCGGTATCTTGGTAAAAAAAAAAAAAAAAAACGAGCGCCTTTTTGTGGCACTATTCTGATGGAAATACAGTGATCGTTGCTAAAATACAACCAGATTTATTTGTTGGTCTCAAACTGTGATCTGCAGAGACCTGCAGCTTCACACTATCCACTGTCCCCTCCACCTCCAGATGACAAGGTCAGCTCATGTAGTATGTCGCTTTGGAAACGCTTATATGAAACATATAGATATAACTCATTAGTGGTTTGATTTGGTCTAACTTGATAAAACATTTTAGGAGAACATTTTGGGAGAGATTTAGAACAACCACAAAAGTTACACTCAACGCTATTCAGTTATGTATTTACAGTGTCAAGTTGTCATGGGTTAAAAAGTGCTGCAGCAGGCACCAGACTCTTATTTAACAAATCTTGGAATTGCCACACTACAATAAAGGGACAAATTATTCCACACATTCTCTACTAGAGATGTGAAACTAACAGTCCAGCATTTTTGATCGAATAATTAATGGTTTTAAAATATAGTAGAGGAGTGTAGTACACAAGTGCCTTCAGTACAGCTGTAAAGACAAATATAATGCAATTCATCTCCTTTGTCGCTGTTGAAAATCAGCCAACTTTTTGATATAAATCAGACGGAGAGTGTGAAATTTATCTTTTGTAATAAAAAGCAAGGCCTGGTGATAAAATGCATCTGTTGGCTTCAAAGCTGGGGGAACAGCTTGTGAATAAAAACGCATGATATTTATTTATTTATTTGTTTGTTCAATCATTTATCAAAGAGAGGCATGTTTTGTCTCTGTAAAAGTCTCGGATTTGTCATATTTTTTAGGTAGGGTGTTGTACATTAATGATAAACTGATGTCGTCATAATCCCAGATGTCAGTATTGTTGTGTAGAAAAAATGAACTACAGTATTGTTAAAATATAACCTAAATAAATGGGGATCAGTAAGAACTTAGCTGCCAAATATATGCAAATATTTTATTCCAAAAATATTGTACTATAATAATACTATATGACAAGTACAGCATTATTATATCAAAGCTTCATTGATAGGTCAATTAAAAATCAATGCTACTCTTCAGAGAAAGTTTATGGCTAAATTATATAAATATTGTAGAATGTTAAGAAAAAATGCACAAAGAGAAAATTATAACAGTAAAGTTATTCTTTCTCCTCCTCTGAATTAAATTTGTTAACGTGATTATCATCTATGTGGACTTACTGTACACACTGCGTAAATTTCCCAAGATATACAGTAAATTTAAATTAAAAATGCAGGAGCGAAAATCTGCCAATCAGCCAAGACGCAGGTCTGAAAAGTATTTCACTATCGCACTCTGACTGGCTGTCACATAACCTCGCCAGAAACGTCAGAGAATGAATAACTGAATCTTTTCTTGAAAAGCTGCCAACAGATAAAAATGGCGTTTGTCTTGTTGTTACATTCTCAGATTCAGATTGTCAGATTCAGTGCCCACTTTTCACAAAACATATGGATGAGTCTTTTCTGTAAGGACAAAGGCTCAGGTAACAGTGGAGAGCAAAGTCCAAGCACAGATACTGACTCAGCAAAGTATATTTCAGGTGTAAAATATCTTTTATGGATCTATCCCTGCAACCCACAGAAAACAGCATCTTCTGAAAACAAGTATAATATATATTTGGCGTGCCTTACAGCCAATTTTTGTGTCTTTGATTCTTTTTCTGGTCAGAATTAAGGTTGTGTAGAAAAAAATGTATCAATAGGGCTTCAGCTAATGATTGTTTTTAGTGTTGATCAATCAGTTATTATTTTCTTGAGTGAACATTTGGTTAGTTGCATGAAATGTCTGACCATGGTAAAAAATGTTGATAAGTGTTTCCCAAAGCCCATAATGACAAAGCCCCTTTCACAAAGGAGTAAAGAAAACGAAGAAGAAGCTTAAGAAGCTGGAATCTGAGCATTGGATTTTTTTTCTTTAAAAAATTACCCAGGCCAATTAATTTATAATGAAATCATTGGGTTTTGAAGTAAAAGTTGACAACTATCAAGTAATTGTTGAAGCTTGCACCCCATTACCAGTAGATGAAGGTTATTGCATTCTTTGGCCAGCATATCTGACTGATGCCCAATTTCTGCAAACTTAAAGCACAAAGTTTCTTGTGTAGCCCAAAAAATGGCATGTTGTTACACAGTTGCTGTAAAGCTGAAGGTAAAATATGAAAAGATTAAAAAATATATAAATATAAGTATTAGTCTTAATGTCAATCATCATTGACAAAGGAAGCAATCATTCAAATTAACATTAAAATTAATTAAATCGAAACAACTTCATTAGATTTGTAGATATTTAAAAAAAAAAAACAGGTGTGAAACATCCCAAAAATTTTTATTAAAACCGTTGTGTTTATTTGAAGAAAAAAAACTCCAGACATTGTGTGCAATTTTCTCTCTTAAGCAGTTTTGCTTTTACTACAACTTAAATGTTGAAGACATGTTCTAACTGCTTTTATGTTTGGCTGATGGTGCCCATTGAGAACTGACTGCAGCAAACTTGCCATTAAATTTCCTTCCTATGTCCCTCAGGATAGTGCACTTTGAAGTAGAAGAATCAGTTGCCACATTCATCACATCACATGCAAATTCGGCTAATAACAACAAAGGGAATCTATTAAATCGTAGAGTTTTGTGGTAGCGTTTTATAGCTTCCACTGTATCTTCTGCCAGTGCATTAGTGTTGATGTGAGTCTCCATGATGCATAAGCTGAGAATGAGACAAATCTCTCTGATCCATGGAGACACCGTTGCTTTGAATATTTTAGTACTGAATTACTGGACATAAACTCTAAATGTGATGTTTATGTGAGAAAAGGAGCTATGCCAAAATATCGCTGTTTTAGTTGAGACAAATACGTATGCAGAAATGTGAGGTTCAATAGCTCTAAATCAAAACATCAAGGAGAAAATGGCTGCTTTTCCATCTCCAGCACAGCATGCTACCGTATAATACCCTGAGGGCAGTTCTTGGTCAGTCAACTCAAACAATGTACAGAATCCTTCTCAGAGACCCACTGTGACCAATAGATAGATCAAAACCAGAAAATAAGCCGGAGCATGTTTATCAGAGAAGCTCTTTAGATCAGTGCCCTTTCAAAGCAGCTTTAGTTTGCCCCCACTGGGCAATCGAGGGGAATTAGATGTCATTCTTTTTCTCAGAAACGAAATCCGCCTGTTTCTGAGAGTTAAACCTTTGTGGGCAAACAGTAAAATCAGCTGCAGAATTGAACGGAGTTCCCCTCTCAACAATGGGGATTATGGTGTGATAAAGCTGGAATAACACACATTGTTGTTGATGTTGTGGAAGCGGATGCAATATATAATATATGATGATGCAGAGTATCTTCTTCTGGGGCTTAACTAGGAAACATGAGGGGATTTTTTTAATTAATTGACTACATAGAACTTGTTTGTTGAAGAAATCTGATTGTGTTGTATTAGTATAGTAGTGCCCCTTAAGTACTGTAGCTACACCTGTCATACTGTTTACAGTGGCTGATTTACCAAAAATTTCTTAGTAATTTTCAAAACAATGACTCCTTGATTTCAGTCAGGAGTAGACTAAAAGACCTTCAGCATACATGTTAATTTCCTGAAGGAATAAGGCAGGCATGTTCTACTCAAGCAATTTTTTTGTTTAAATATCTCACCAGATGCTGTCTCATTCCTTCAGAGAAATAGTATTGTCTGCCACATTGTAACAGTCTTTCAAATTGTTTGACAACAAATAAGAGCAGATTGAATGCATGGCCTTTCACTGACAAGAGCACAATTTCCTCAACACTTAACTTCTCTCAGTGACCCTGCTTGACCCATTTTCACTTTTCATTCTATTCATTTCTGAATCTTTGTATTTAAATAAAAGTCAACCTGAGATGGGCCTACTTCTGTTGAATGAATACACATTACTGATGTTTTGTGTTTGACACTCAAAAAGATTTCCTGTCAATTCAAGAAGCCAGGTCGGCACTTCTAGATGAATTAAATCTGGGTGTTTCAGTTTTTTTTTGAGTTTGAAATCAAGCTTGGCAAGTACTAATTTCTAATACTATGGTTAATACTTGGATATTTTAGTGGGCATATGGGAAATCTATCATGTCAGTTCAGTCAGACAAGTAACATTTGACATTTCTTATAACAGCTGATCATAGCTTTTATAATAATTTTTGTGCCTAGACTCCGGCCTAATCTCACCATGTTTACATTAGATATTGGGGAGTGATGATTAAATATTTCACCCATATAGGTGAAGCCTGCAGGCAGATGCTGGGGTGGAGGTATGGCTGAAAGAGCAGCAGCAATACTGAAGCATGGCAGCAGCGCCCTTGATAAGGCAGAGGGAGAGCTGGGAAATTTCTGCAGCTTAATTAAACCGATTTTGGAGGATGTGTTTGTTGATTATATATGGAGAGTGAGGACTGATGCATGTGTATGAATTGGTTAAGACTGTCTCTCGCAGGCATCACTCCCTTTGTGGATACAGACTGATCTTTGAGGTTTCATGCCGAGCCTTTGTGGAGCATCTCCCACTGGCACTGGATACATTGTTGAGAACCCAAACCCATGACGGCTATGACTGATGTTGTCATTCAGTGTAATGGTCAAACCATGAAGCTGCCAGTTCAGATGATGGAAGTTAATTATCTAGCCATTCTGGGGCATTTGTGGCTTTAGAAGATAAGACTGGATTGCAGGATCTACTGTATAGCAACTGAGATGAGAATTGGTACACCTTGATCTCCGCCAAGCTTACCTGCTCATGCGTATAGATAGCACGTTCTCACTGCACCTCATCAAATACCGCCCTTTTGTCGGTGGACCTACACATCAAAATATGACACTCTACTTCCTCTACTGCATCAGCTTTAGATGTGAGGGAACAGCGTTGTAACATGCTTTTTTGTCACTTAAAAATTAACTTCTCTTTCACAGGAAATGCACAGTTTCTGCTTGTTACATGCATGCAGGCTTTGCCAAAATAAACTTACAATGTAGGGAAAAAAACTTATTTGTAGGTTTATTTCCTTAGTTCTAAGCAACAAAAGCACATAGTTAGGTTTAGAAAGAACAACACAGCTTGGCTAAAAACATGTAGGGTTCTTACCAGTGCCACGAAACGTCCCATGACATACGTCATATGACATACAGGATGAAAGTTCAGAGTTTTTATGTCCCATCCACAACACCTCTTGTCTATACTACTTGGACAGCCTCACTCTTTATATTACAGTAGTTGCCAGCGTCATTACAAATGCTGCCTGCCAGTGTATCTCATACCGCAGAGAAGCGTTCCTCTTTGCCAAGTTGGGTTGTTGCTCACATCATCAACAACTGCCGTAGACTGGTGCGTATCATACTGCCGTGAAAGGTACCTCCCTGAGTTATCTGAGTTATCTATACTTTTCTGAGGTATCTGACACTGAGATCACTGACAAAGCAATGATATTTGACAAGTTGGGAGTGAGAATGTGCTGTTACAGATAAGGACTTTGATAAAATTGTTAAACATCTTACAAAAGCAAACCCTGTTTGAAAGTTTTGCAAAACACTTAAAAGAACAATTGCAACCCCAATTACCCACGTAACACCCTAGAATTTAGCTCACATAATTGGTCAGCTGTTAAATTTAGGGGTACTTCTAGCACTGGTTAGATAAGAAAAACACATTCTGATAAAATAAAAACAATTAAATGGTGCAGCTCATATATTAATGCCAGAGTTAAATGTTTGACTTGATTCAGAACCAGTGTGCAGGATTTGAGTGCACTCATAATTATCTCTATCTCAGTCTGAGGTATGAAGCCCCCATTGAGAGGCCCACTTTAAATTATTCAGCTTTAAATTAGGTTTTTGATTATCTTTTGATATGAATGATATGAATTATTTATTCAAAGTAGTGAGAACTCTGTTTGGTCTCTCCAGCAAAGGTAATACTTTGTTTCATTATGAAAAGCTAAAGCTGTGAGGTACACAATGCTTCAAAATTGTGGAAGGATTATGTAGGTTATCATAAAATTTATGAATTATTAAACATTAAAAACATTTAATGTTTACAAAACCAGAAACTCCTCTCATCAATTCAGCACAGATACTGTACAAATACTTATTTTCCACTGGCACACTTCACTCAAGATTTCATGGGATGCATCGCCACTCACCGTCATAATAAGGGTTAAACAGAGACTGTCCTCTGGGAAGAAATGGTAAAATGAAATGGCGCCACAAGAGAACTAGGCCAGACAGGCGATAGGCAACCAATGCATTTTAAACAAACATAAAATTTCACAGTTGCTTCTAGGGTAGCAGTGTATTTTTTACAGTTTATTTGCTTAATAGAGGAATACATTCTCACTATGTGTCATAAAAACCCTAAAAAGTAATGTAAAACTGTTTCTGCTTCTGAAATAAAGAGTGGAAAAGTAGAAAACTTGTGAGGTCTGTATGACGGAAATGTTGCATTTATAATTACGGCAGCCAGTTAACAGAGTGTGGATAATTTGTCTTTGGTTTTTATTATCACACAGGTGTCTCATGTTATTCCCAGCTGCAGTTATGGAATCAGCAGTCAGCTATTACTCCAGGGATAAAAATAAAAATTTGCTCATTTAAAATGCTGCTGAAATCATTATGTGTTAAGTGTCATTGACAAGCTCTCTATTTATTTTTTTCAACTGCATCTGTCGCACTACCTATTCCAATCCTATTATTTCCAATGGAAGGCAAAGTCGGTCTGTTATGCAAGCGATAATGGAAAGGCAAGCCCCTTATATGAGGGATTTCTGCTTGGTGATAGTCCATGATTTCACAGAGGAATTGTGGATTCAAAAACTCCGGATGATCTGCTCAACTTTTGAATAGTTATGTGATGTAATAACACCTCTTGTGGCACCTGCTGCATCATCCGAGGAAGCCAGTTCCTAACAAAAAATGCATAGCCACAGCATAATATGACCTATAAAAGCATAAGAAGTGTTTCCATTGCATTTTTGCAAAATATGGCTTTTTCGAATCGCCTTAAATACCACCTCATGTGAGCGTAAAAACTTTTTTGCAATAAATGGGAGTTTTTTCAAAAATGGCCTGTTTCCATTAGACATATTTGATATTTGCAATTTCAATTTGCGCAATTTTAGGGTCAATGGAAACGTGCCTAGTGTCACTACTACAAAATTCATCCATGTTTTCCCCAACAACAAACCATGGATGACCAAATACATCCAACTCCGGATAAAAGCCCCTAAACATGGCTCTCAGGTCTGGGAACATAGAGCTGAACAATGCAGCCAGAGGGACATTAGACTACTCTGGATGAAGTTCCAGCAGGGGTTCTCAGAGACTGTGCTGCTTAGTTAGCTGACATGTTCACAAAGATTTGTAGTCTGTACCTGGCACTGGGTGAGTGGGTTGAGAACATTAACTCTCTTGTTATTCTTGACTTCCCAAATAGATGAGCTCAACAATAACTTTGCAAATAGCCAAGACTAAAGGAGAAGTTTAAAAGGCTAAAAGCTGACAGGAAAGCAGCAATTGATTTTCTACATACTTTGAAAAGTAAGTGCTTGACTTCCACTTTAAACTCCAGAATCAAATATCCTTGGAGGAAAGATGCAGGTCGGCACGTGAAGAAAAATAAATTACTTGACCAAAAAAACAGCATCCTCCAGCAAGGAAATGTGGAGAAACAGAAATGAAAGGATTTGCAGAAAGAATACAAGAGTAAATAATAGTAATGTACTGTAGCAGGACATTCAGGCTTTCCTGAAGGTAATTGCCAGAAAAGATGACCTCAAAAAGAAATGTGACAAAAAGCAGGAGAACAATGCCATTACAAGACTCCACATTTCTCTGAAATGGCAGGGTGTGGAGCTGAAAACTTGAAGATTAGGAAGAGATAAGGGCTGAATCTGCAACACCAAAAGCCAAAAAATGAGCTAAAATGGACCATTATTACAAGCTCGAGTACAGAATCCAAGATTTGAAAGTCAAGGACGAAAATGTGAAATCTTGGCTCAACAAGTACTATAACAGGACGCCATTTCCAGCAATTTCAGGATCTTCATAGAAGTGTCAAAACGCTTAAGGCAGACAGTATATTCAAATCCATTCTGCTAAGGACACCATTAGCCATGAGATCTCTGTTCACCACAGAAAAATTCAACTGCTCCACAAAAAGATCCAGGAGTGTGGAGGGCAGATACAAAGCCATCACAGCGCAGAGAGACGTGGCATGTCAACTGAGGGATGACCCAAGACAAAAAATTCAAGATCACTAAAACATGAAAGCAGATACTGCAGCTAAGGTGGAGAAAAGAAGACAGCTTAGAAGATCTTATGAAACACCACATTGTACGAGACAGTGAGCCGACTCTGCTTATTTATCTGATAACTTAAGATCCAGACGTCTAATAAGTAAAATCCCTCATCCTGTTACAACATCCAGTGTTGTGTAAAACTCTGGAGTAGATATACAAGCTGTGTGGGAATTAAAAATGTATTATTATGAGCTATCGTGGGAAAAGGCTGACCCTGATCTTTACAAACAAACCTGTAATTTCAGTTTTAGGACGAGACATGATGAGCTTCAATACCCTTGATTTTCCTTCTGATTTCTTCACACTGATTGCTTAATTAGTGCACAGACACATTGTTTTTAGTGTAGTTAGACCAGAAATAATTCTGTAGCCAACCAAAGACGCGTCTAATTTCAATCAGCCAGGAATTGGTCTCACCGCTTGTATTACTGTGATGCATAAGGACGTGTCAGTTCTGTTGTTGGATACAGAATGTTAATGAAAACAGCATCCATAAGTTTAAAGGTCAAGACTGCATATGGTGTACAGCATAGGCTAGTTTATGCCAAAGCTAGATTTTCATGTGTGTGTCAACATAGTCTTATTTACTTAAATTTCAGTTCGAGGTGTATTTTTTAAAAATGATGTTGCATTTCTGTCAAATCTGTTTTCAATTGCTTCCAACATTACATATTTTCACAAGGTCAGTAGTTTAACTAGAGCTTACAAATGAGACATCACGTTGACTGCATATACACTGTTCTGAAAATACAGCCAAACAAGCATATGGACCTGTGGGATGCACAGGCCAAAATCTTTAAATGTTCTGCATGTAACTCCTTACATTTATTTATTTTTTAATTTTTTAATTCAAATGGGTCAAGGGATTGTAATTTTAAAAAAATGAGACTCTGACTTACTTGGTTGCCTCCAACAGTCTGTACAGACTGATTCCTATTTAAAAGATTTCAAACTAATTTTCTGGAAAAAAAAAAAAACCCTGATAAAGTGAGGTGGAGGGACCACAAGGTGTGCTAGCCAGGTAATTTTTGTTATTTTGTGGTCTGATAAACACTAAAATCATCAAATGCTTGTGTTAACCACAAACCTTATTTAAGGCTTGTTACCAAATACCTATTCAAAATACCCATTGATTTTGAAACAAAGGAACTGAAGGTGCTAAAATGCTTAGTCATTTCCGGGTTTTAGGACTCATTGCTCGGGTTCTTTATAAAGTTAGCTAGTAAGTTGTAAATTTGCTACTTGGCATGGATCTGCTGTCGGTTGCTCCTTGACGGTAGAAGATAAAATAATTAACAAACAGAAAGCTCGTGTAAAGGAGCCAGTGGTCCAAAATAAATATAGAAACATTAAAGATCCTCACATTTTTACGAATACGATTGTAATTAATATTCCAGTATCAACATGATGGCAGTCAGCCGCATTCAGGTTTGAAGCTGGTTCTAGCTGGATTTTGCAGTAGAGTATAAATTCAAAGTCGTTCATTCCTTCGAACGTCTTAAACAACGATAATACCAACATTTTTTTCCCTTTCAGTGATAATAGTTTAGAGCTCTTCTTTCTTCCCTGTCACTTTTAAAATTGTAAAGGTGTACCAAATATAGAAGAAGGAGAAATACTGTGAGTGATGTGTGATTTCCAGCGACAAGTCATGTCTCATCCTCATCAGCGACTTGAATCTGGACGTGCCTGTCACATTTTGTCGCTCCAGGTATCACTTCAGGAGGGGTGACATTATACAGTACTGTCAAGTGTGGAGCGACTCCACTAGCATTTATGACAGGGAGACATTTTGGGATTAAAGTGTCACATGGCTGTATTTCCTCTAATCTTACCCGCTCATCTGCAAGAAATGGAGAGCAGTAAGCCTGAATATTAATTTTCGAATTACTCTTTGTGTCAGTGATACATCCTTTTTAGGCTCAATACTGTTGGGAAAATACTTTCTAAGCCCTTCAACCTAGATTTCAAGATACTTTAAAGTAATGATTGTAAGGTTTTTTGGACATGCGTTATAGCAACTACATACAATAAAAAGACACATGAATTAAATACAGAAAGCATCCCACAGTCTGAAATATTTAAACATGCCAACAACAGACTGCATTGTTAAACTGACTTGAACATATCCATAAGAGACTGTAACCACCGTAGTCTAAATTGACTTAAACATGGCACTTAATTGCTCCCATAGGCAACATGGAGATGATGTGGTTGCTCTCTTTTTCTCATTGATCTGTGGCATCTTCCCTGAGCTCCATCTACCATATCTGACACTGATAATACCCAGGTAAAAGGGAAACATTAGAATTTCAACCACTTTTTCAAAATGTTTGAAATGGTAAAACTTAGCTTTTACTAAGTACATATCAAAATAAAACCATTACTCAACATCCATATCTCCAGGGATGATGTGACTGACTGTATTACTCTATAGGCGAAACAGCAAGCCTGCTAGCTTGTTAAATCAGTTAGTTAATAGTTAGTTGATACCAATACTAAACACTACCTTCATAGTTGAATGAGTAGTTTTCAACAAAGAATTTGTCTGTGAAAACATGTCAGGGATTCTGTGGACATCTGTTAGTGTCGTCTGCACCAGGTTGTGGAGAGACTTTGTGGAAATAATTTTGGTATTGTACTGACTGGAGAGTAGGGGGAGAGCTGAAGGGAAGGCAAGTAACCCTTCAGTGCCTTTGCCTACTTCCACGCATGGCGTGAAGAGGACCTATGGTCACTCAAAGCGCCAAAGTGCACTTTCATTTTAGCTGCTCTCAAAGTAGAGCACAGTAGATTGAAGTTACAGAGCTTTTTTTGTCATCTAACAAATAAACCAACTGACCAATATGACTGTCGGCTGTCATTCCCACACTCCATTTCTGCGGACCGCCTTAAATAATGTAATTAACATTTGGAGTAAGGCACACAATACAGTTTTGTATTGTGGTCAATAGTGTTATACATTGTGAATGGTCATGGAAATTGCTATTATGGATCCTTGAAAAGTCATGGAAAAGCTTTAAAATGTTGTCTGTGATAATGTTTTTCACACATTATCATAGACAACATTTTAAAACTTTTCCCTGATTTCTGTAGGTCATCTCATTTTTCATCATGACTTTTCCATTGTATAGATACATCGTTTCTCACATATTCTTTTATTTGCGGCGGTCCCCCACGTTTTAAACATCTGCCACCACAAATATATTTTCTAATTTTGGACCTGGAACATTCATTAACAGTGCTCTTGAAATATATATACGGTTTGGTTATTCATTAAATTGCACTCTCAAAGTGCATGGCTCACTCCGGGCACAGATGGAGCAGCAGAAAGGTGAGGCGTATTAAAACTTAACCTGCCATTCTGTTGGGTCTAAATGCAGCAGCTGCTCTGCTCATCCATCGATCTGATCACATCAGCTCTGAATGGATTAACAGATCGATTATTCTCTAACTACTGCTGCTGCTGCTGCTAAAAAAAAAAAAAGATGTCATCCAGAGCTCTAGCTGCCCCCGCAAAAACAAAACAAAACCAAAAAAACTTTGAATTTAAAAAGAGGTCACAGAATGATACAAAGGCACACACAAAATTTAAAAAAAAAAGTTTGCTACGGACTAATTTTGTGGAAACACTGGAATCTTTTACCATTTCAACTTATTCATGGTGAAAATTAACCCGCTCTCTGTAGGAGTAGTATTTCACTGTTGCTGCTTGGGTATGCCACATCACATAACACCTGTATATATTCATGACTTGGTGTATTATTACTGCATCACACTTGGATTGATGTGCCTCAGCATCACACATCTACGCATCATGGCATTTTATTTTCAGCCTCACACGAGCTACTATAAGTTTTCAGAGTGCTCCTGCCCTTTGAATACAGGCCACTGCTTTGTAACTTTACTACTCTGCATATTAATAAATAAGCCCACAGTTGCTGTGCACAGTGTTTATTATTTAATACTGTTTGTGTGAAAGATGATTATTGTGCCCACGTGAGAAATGGTTCTTTTTTAGCTTGGAGTAGTGGTTTGAAAAAGACTGATTGCATTTCCAAACAGTGGAGGCCAAATGTTCACTTTTGCACACTAACTAATTATCCTTTTGAAGATAAGAATAGGTCACTGTTGATGTAATGGATTTAATGGATAACAAGCCAACTGCACTTCTCCTATGCAGACATGTCTGGTTAATTGAACTCTATCTCATTGTGCCCTTTGCACATCTCCCCCCCGGCCCACCTTGCGTGGGTTAATTGAACCACACAGGGTGATGGCTCGTCTCAGATCAGCACATAAATGCGTCGTATTTCACGGCCACATGGCAACTTTATAACAGCAATCATGTCTCAGGTAGATGAAGCCTGTTTTTTTTATAGAGCCTTGTAATTGTGGGATGGTTAACCAATGAAGTGACAATCTTTAGCCTCTCTCACTCCTTCTGACTTTGCGTTTATGAGGCATTCCCACAGGGTTTTAGAGAGCGGACTTAATTAATATTCAGACATATTTTCTGTTTAACACTTGAGTGATCACACAGCTTTCCAAGTATCTGAAGTGGAAGTAAAGACCAATTCAATAAAAATTAAACATTATTTTGAATTATCTAAATTTGCGGTATCAAACATAAAACACAACATTTGAAGTAAATGTTTAGCAACTCTGGGTGTCCACATTGTTTGTTAATTTAAGTCTATTATGCAGCACCATTTGTACAAGTGTAAACTGCTGTTTCACCAGCTATTCTCTGTTGTAGAATCAATCAAACCACTTATCAGGTTATAATGGGGATAAAATGAAGACATTGTTTAATTTGCAAGGGGGCAATTTAAACACGCGCACATCAGAGACATACAAGCCCTGCAAAATCAGCCTGACTTTACAAATTACATACAGCTGTTTTTGAATAGGGAAAGAACTTAGTAAGGGTTTCTGGGGCTGTTTGACATGTGGCATTTCATACAATAGAAAATTACTTGTATTGATTTCACTGCTGTGGGAATACATTTGTAACAGAGAGGATGACTTACAGCGACAGTATGTCTTTACAATAGAGCCTAGATTTGTGTAAAGTCTATAAAATGGTATTCCAGAGGGAGCACTGAAATAATTTTAATGGCAAAAAATACAGCACAAAAAGTAACTTATATAGATAAAAACAATAATAGAAACAATTTATTTTAGGTAAAAGGGCTGATGATTGTTAATAAGGAAATATTTTTAGCCAACAGCTGGTATTGTTTTCAACTTGTGAGTCTGTGAGTGTTTATGTGTCATCGTGACAAAATGTGGTCCTGGAGACAGCAATTGTAGCAGCAACTACCACAATTGCAGTTTTGAGTACTTTACCAGATGTTTATATGTCTTTCTGTCTGTCTGTAGACAGATTTTGTACCGCAGTAGAATCACAACCATGCAAAGTGCTGTCACAAAAGCACAAAGGTCGAGTTTAAAGTTAGGTGTGGTCTAACAGAGAACCCAAGTAATGAATCCTAAAACCTCTGGTTTCCTCGTCTCAATGTCAGTGGGATTTTTTTTATGGGTTTTTGGTTACAAGGCTTAAATAAGGTCTGTGGTTAACACAAGTTTAAGAGATTTTGACATTTTGTTCTATGACATAAAATACTTAAGTAAATACCCCACTCTCAAACTTTAAAGCTTTTATGTGTATTAAAAAAGTCTGGTTGCAAACAAATGGCTAAATAATACTACAGAACGTCATCACGGTGAAAACAGCTTTACAGCCTCGGAGTGGTAACAGCCCGACAGTAGTGTATTTCATTTTAGCCTAGCAACAGCTTTTTACTGCTGGCACTTATGTTTAGGCTTCAAAAATCCTGAAAGTGGTGTTTATTTGTGAACAGCAGGAGTGTCTCCATCATAAATGGTCCACTAGTTATATTTTGGTATTGACATGACACTGTAGAGACTTTAACAAAAGGGGTCTTCAGTGTTTTTCAGGCCAAGGCCCCATTGGAAAGAGAGACGGAGCAGGAACCTCCTGCTACGTGCACTGAGATAAACTGTGTTGCACTTGAGATAATTTTCAGAATATTTTGAGGTCTTCCCTCTTAGCATTTGCCTGTAGCTGCCAAGTCAGCAGCAGTTGTAGCATGGGTGCTAGGTGCATTAGTTTCACCCTCTTGCACTTTTGCAGGTGTTTTTTCAGTGGATGGTGTGTAAGAGTCTCTTGCTCAAAAAGTTACAAAACAATCCATGGAGCACCTCAAGGATGACGTTTTCCTGTTGGCTGACGCAGAAATGAGCTTTGCCCTGGTTCCCTCTTAAAAATTCCCATAGGATTTTTCCTTTGGATTATTGCAGAAAATAAGCTCTGCAGCCAAATGAACATTTATAGAATGATAATTACATGTTTTATTCAGCAAGTAAATCTTCACAAATGGAAATAACTTTTAGGATTTTTGAAGCCTTAATGCGATTGCCAAAAGTAAAAAAGCTAACGTTAGGCTCTAAACAAGCTACGTTACAGTTGTGTCGCCACCACAATTAGGCTGTAAAGCTGTGTTTGACACGGCTCAGCTTGATGGCATTCTGTAGTTTGATTTAGCCGCCTGTTAGCGTCCGCATTTTCCAAAACACATAAAAGCTTCAAAGTTTGTGAGTGGGGTATTTATTGACATATTTTTTGCCTTAAAACAAAATGTAAAAGTCTTTTAAGCTTGTGTTTAGACATCTAACCAAAAACCCCTTCAAAATATCCATTGACTTCGAGACGAGGTAAGCAGAGGTGCTGAAATGCAGCTCATTTCTGGGTTTTAAGACTCATTTATGGGGTTTTCTATTGTTGCCCACAAGAATGTCTGCATGTTTGATATAATAATGCAGCTACTTGACCAAAATGTGATAATAGGTGCCTCACAGTGAGTGATTCAGCGTTACCTTGCTGACATGATTGCACAAGGACTCATAGAAATACCCTATCTTAATGTATTGCACTGTAAATTGAAAGGGTTTTATGAATAGGCTGATTTATCTTTGCTTATAATAATTTGGATTTATGTTGATATGTATTCAGACACATTTTAAGATTTGAATAAAAGAATCATCAAGCAGTAATTTCGAATAAGCTCAAATCACCACACCACTAAGCAACCAATTATAACAAGCCTGAGGATTGACACCCTGTCACTACAGAATGATCAAAGAGCAAGATTGTGGAGGATAGTGATCAAAATCAGACCGAAAAAGAAGAAAATAGATCGTAAGATTGGTTAGAATAGACAGAGGACAGGAGGGTTTGATTTGAGATTGAGTTTCAGTGGTTTTGACACATCAAAGCTGGATGAGATACAAGCTTATAGTAAACATCATACATAAAGGTGTGTTCATTGTCTGTTCATCAAAATCTAGTCTGCATTCTGTTTGATGCTTTATGAGGTTTTAAACTCAGTTTATAGAGTTTCATTCAATTGTTTTAACCACTCTAAGTAAAGAAGTTTGTGTTTTACCCTTGGTTGGTGTCAGTCATGAAGTTTCTAATGCACTGGCATGTATCCTCTAAGTTTTTGGCTACTTAAAGGTCATTTTCATTTCTGTCTTTAACAGCAGGTTTGATAGGTTTTAAGTAATAAGAAACTCCATTAATAATATTGGCACTTCATCTGAATCAAATCCAGACCACTGAACAAGATACTTTATAACTTCTGTTTTCATGTCCTTAGATTTATTACTTTGCCACCAGAAGCAGCAAAGTTAAGCATTTTCTCTTTCAAAAGCCTCCATGAGCTATTATTAGAGTCAACTGTCTGAAATGACTCTGCATTTAGTCAAAGCGGTGCCATTAGAATGGCAACAAATGTGCCGACACATCTTGGCACAGCAGAGGAGGGAGCTTGTTTCTGCCGCACCTTTGTTCATTATTGAAAACGGCCACTCTTGGCTTTTGTAGCACACCAAGCCGCCAGCCAGACGAGCTGAATTTATTTATGCACACTCAAGTGCTTTCATTCCAGGTTTAAAGACCAAGTGTGGCCTTTTCTTTCTGCCAGGTGCTTTAGGTATCCATTACAAAGAGTCTACAGTCTAAAGATGGTGAGAGTACTGTAAGCACACAGTACTTTCTGCTGTATGTTGTGACAGTCAAGCAGTAAAGGTCAGTAAGGACTTTATTTGATAATAATAATAATAATTATTATTATTCAATAGAAACAAAGTTGAGGTATTTGAAACTGTCCTCCCTAAGAGAGACAATTGCATCATTTTTTTCAACAAATCAGTCATAGAAATAGTCATAGTCAGAGAAATTCTGACTATGACATTGGGAGAAAAGGAGGAAGTTGTGTGATGTTGTCTTAAAGCTAGACAGAGTTAGTGTAACTGGAGCTGAGATGTTGGAGGGTTACAGCAGACGGCGCTAGAAATAAAAGGACGATGTCCACTGAGGTACATGCCGATCAGTCCATTCATTTGTTACATTAAATCATATAAGCAGTCTAATGATTTAATGTAACGTAATGCAATCCTGTCAGCTCCTTCAGTTTGTGCATTGCAGTTTAAGTTAGTTGCATATTTCATATACAGTTAGCTAACTGTAGGCTGCTTTAAGGGTGGAATTTTTTATTGCATTTTGCTCAATACATGAGATGAAATTGTGAATCAATCAACACATGTTAAATGTCGATATGACTTAGACCATTCCATTTGTTTTCACTGGCTTTGTTGCATACAATTAACTGATGACTATATCTTCAAACGCTTAAAATGTAAATTAATTTCAACCGAATTGTAAATATTCTGTTTCCTCACTTGGAGAAAATTGTGGCGGAGCACTACACCTACTGTATGCCTCTAACACATTACAAGCAAGCAAACTTCAACACCAGTAAAAGAAAGTTTTTGACCATCATAAGAACAGCAAGGTGGACAGAAAAACTTACTGTTTTTTATCCATTAAAGACACTTTTTAAGGGAGCAGGCCTGAGATGCAAATCTGTGCTGCACTGGATTGACGCTGCGAGTCACATGGAGTCAAACCGAGCCATTATGCGTATGAAAAAACCCTACACTACTTCTAAAGCTCACTAATTAACATGTTATATTTAGTTTGTTTGATCTGCACAAAAACCAAAGTATACAGGTCACAGTTTGGGCATGTGTCGGCCTGTTTGTTTGCTTCAAACACTTATCAGCCAACCAGCAGAGACTCAAACTTCCCTATCTTTTTCTCTGCTGCTGTCCACATGTTGAAGAGTCCTTGGGCAAGACACTGAACCCCAAGTTGCTCCCGATGGGCAGGCTAACGCCTCCATGGCAGCTCCGACACCAATCGGCGTGTGAGTGTGCATGAATGGATATATGAGAGGCCAGTCGTAAAGCGCTTTGACGTTAAAGGTAGAAAAGCACTATGTAAGTGCACTCCATTTACCATTTGCTACAAGGCAGCTGCAAGACGAAATTTAACCCTCCACTACGGCCTGTGACTGTCTCCACAGTACTGCTGCTAAGGGCCAGTGAACTGGTTACTGTTATGCTCAGACATGACTTTTCTTCCTCGCGGCTCACTGGTGATGGAATGACCTCGCAGCTGCTGTCACTTATAATTCCCTGTTAAGGCGTGAAAACCCATCTCTTCTCAGCCTTCCCTGTCCTTGTAACTCATGTATGAACTCGCACCTGAAATACAAAAAGAAACATTTTTCTTGAGTCCGCTTTTGGTTCTCAGGACATACGTATTCATTAAACATTTGAAAAAAATATTACATGGAAAGTTAGCTTAAAGGTCAGTGCATAGGATTTAGGGGGATATATACAGTAATGGCAGAAATGGAATATAATGCAACAAGTTTACAATATTGTATAATAAGAATACTTATTACTTATTATACTTATTAATACAAGAATAGGAATAATATAAAAATAGGAATGTAAATAGGCTGATAACGGAATATAATGGTTGAAATGTGTAAACGCAGCTAGCCTACTAAATTGGTATTTGTTTTTAAAAAAAACTTGACATGGAAATGTGTTTGAATTTAAGGAAACTCTGACCAAAATTGAGCCAGATGGTGAAGTCAAATTGTAAAAATTAAATGTGAGATGAATCATAATTATATTGATGTCTTTTACACATTTAAATTCCCTTTAAATGTTACTTATAGATCCACTTCATAAACATTCAGACGCAGCCATGTTATTTGTGCTTTTGCTTTTCTACAAGCTCCTTTTATTTTTAAAAATTATAAGCCAACTCAAATCTCAAATCAAATTCTGCTTAATATTACATCAGCCCCGTCTCACCTTCACATTGTTTTTTAAAGGAAGAGACCTCTGCGGATAATAAGCTCCTGGTAAAAATATAAAGAAAAACGAAAACTGAAGGAATTTCTAACTGTGAGTAGTCTCAACTGTTTCCAATCAACAATCCTCACTGTTAGATGCCACTAAATCACCTTAAATCCTACACACTGTTCCTTTAAAAAGGATTTCCCAGAGATTGTCTAAAAATAATGGGAATATTTTGTGTCCCATTACATATGATTAATGATTTGGTTTCTTAAGAGTGGCCATACTAACATATTCAAGCATCATTTTAGGACTCATTTGTCCAGTTTCACTTTTCTGAGGTTCATTTTAGGTCACTGCAGTCTTCTGGTCTGAAAGCTGCTCTTTCCCCAAAGAGATTTGTGGGTTTGGCCAAGCAAACATACAAGTCTACAGTACAGACTCCCCTCGAGAGCCACTGTAGCACGAACACAATATGTCCTCTGGCCTGTTGTGTTTAGGAGACGATAACCACAAGATGTTTGTATGGGAGAAGAAGACAAATGTTTCTGTGGCCACAATACGCAAGCTTTTGTTTTTTTTCTTTAAAAATCTTGGCAGGGCGTTTTCATTGGAAGAAGCAAAATAAATTGTCCTTTTCAATACACCTCCTGTTTTGCCCTGCACTTTGTAACTCAAAAAAATACAGAGGAAAAGATTTTATTTTATGATTTATGTGGAATAATAATCAAAAAGATGTTTTTCATTTTTGTTCTGTCTTAAAGTGAAATACTCCAGTAACCTTTCTACAATCTGGATTTTTTGCCAAAGGGAAATTGGACTGCAGTAAAGCCTGTAATCCTTGGAAAAGGTCAATGACATACAGTATCTATGAGCAGAGTATACTTCGCCCAACATTTACTTTATCTTCCTTGAGGAGAATTACAAGTTGGCTCCAACATTTTTCTTACTGGAGTACAGAGAAGTAAAGAGAAAGACAAAACTGTGAGCAGATACTGAACTGCTTCAATAGATACTGTGATTTCAGAAGGAGGTTTTAACTATTTCATCTGCTAACTGGCTACGGACCCCTCTCTGAATCACATAACCACAAATTGAAGAATTATTAATGTAGTTTTTAAATTATGATCTTGAAATCAGACTTGATGAGGGGCTCATTTTTATCAGTCCAGCAGTGCAACAGTTATTCCAGGGCACTGAGGAGAGGAAGACAGAAACTGAGGGGCACACTTGAATTGAATGCTCTACTTTAAGCAATAACGGGTATTATTTGATATTATTTTGTCTGTTTAAAGGTATAAAATAAAGTATTCCCGCAATAAAAGGTCTAAAAAGACCCATTCAGGGACATTTCTAGGACCTTGGGACAGTGAGAGCTTAGCCTGGACCTCAGAAGTGGGGTCCAGGGGAATACTTCCCAGGGAATTTGTATTTCTTTATTTATTTATTTTAGTTTTGTGAATAAGCCATATTTTGGTGATTTTTTAAATGCACTCTAGGATCGTATATATACTTCCTTTTTTGAACTTAAAAAAACTTTCTAGATTAATTAAAATGTGATGAGAAAAATAGTATAAGTGGTTCAGTTTCAGTTTTAGATCCGGATTTGGAACATGCAAAATAAAATGGGAAAATAAAAATATAAGTAAGAGAATGACACCAGAGTACCCATCAGACATAAAGAACATTAGTATTTCATGTACAAAAAGAAGTAGGAGGACGTGAATACATTTTACTTTTGTTCAAAGTAACGGTGCGTATCATAGTTAAATAATGTAAAGTAAAATATTGCACAGAGCACTTTACTTTGTGTTTGTGTCTCTGCTGATAATCTTTTCTTTTTATGAGACGCTATTTACAGTATTAATCTGTGAAATAGGAAGGTGTATTGCATGTTTTAAGCTACACGGTCCAGGAGTAGGACAGGTGGGCAGAAAATCATCAGTTAATTAGTTTATTTATAGACACGGACAGTGACAGCAGGAGAGAAAAGTGGCACAACCTGAATAAGACGGGTTTCAAGCCTCTAGGTTTTTGAGAATTCATGTATTAGGTTTACAGAAGTTATGTTTTGAATTTGCTGATGTGTAAATTTTCATAAAATCCTTGGTGTAAACTCACCTGTGTGCTGAAAGGCCATGCTTTGTCTTTTAATTTGGATCCCTCACTCTTGATGGATTTAATGAGAGATGTGTTTCATGGTGAGCTCACAGTGGTTGAAACCAGATTGAGGACAAATAATGAAAATGAAGTGCATGCAGACCTGTCTGCAGAAGAAAATGTTGGCATTTTACATTTCTGCAACGTAAATGTGGTACATTTCTTCATTTCATATTTATCACATGATGATGATGAGCTGACTGTGTCGTTGGAGAGTGAAGGGGTTTGTCGGTTGATGTGTCTCTTTCACGAGACGCCTGCCAAGCTGCTGACCGCTGTTTGAAAAAAAAAAAACATCAGTTGTTTTTAAGCAAGTCATTGCTGCACTTTCAGCAGTGTTTAGTCACGAAAATCATTGTTCTTAATAGGACATTGGTGTGTTTGCTGTCGGGATACTGCCTTGAAAAGCGGTCTATATACGACTTTTTGGGGGTGCTTTTTGCTTTTATTTGACAGTATAAGAATAGTTTGAAAGGAGTAGAGAGTAAATGACAGCAAAGGGTCATTGTTTGAAAATCAAATCAGCAACCACTGCAGCGAAGACATCGATTTTGTACATAGGGCACCTACGCTACCAGGCAAGCTATAGGTGCCCCAAAGTTGTTTTTTTACAGAGCCATCAATGCATTTCCTGCTGAGATTGTGCCACTAAATGCAGGTATTTAAGCCAAAACATGATGATTTCCTAACCATAACCTAGTAGCTTTTGTGCCTATACCTAACCACACATAATCTGATTTTCCTGATTCTGTGGGATGTTTGTGCAAACACACACATTAAAGATAAAATATCTCAGCTTCACTGCATGAACTACATCCATATGGCAACTTGAGTAAGATGGTGAATATTTAACTGAAAGGATCATGTGTTTTTGATGGCTGTATGATTCACAGCTGAAGGCAGGCAGGCAGGCACTTGGCCAAAGATATTTAAGATAATGTATTACAACGCTGACACAGAAAAATGCGCCGTGACACGAGCTGTAGCCATAATGTACAGCCAGGTACAGCTGGATAAACTGCATAAATCATTGTTACAAGTCTATGACATCTACATTTATTTATTTATTTATTTATTTATTTATTCATTCACACACAAAACTCATGCAAGTTTACTTATTTGAACCTCTTGGTCTTTCGTGTTGAGCACTAATTATTACTAAAGAACATTTAAAATGTACTACCTTCTTTTGATTGACTTATGATAATCCTTTGTGCAGTTAGTGGTGAAAAATAACAGTGATTGTACTGATTGATTGATGTCTTTTTTATGAAGATGAAGAAACAAAACATTAGACATTGGTGTCTAAAATTTATAATGCTGTTCAATATGTGAGAAGGATGATACTTCAGTTAGCTGCTAATCAAGCAGTTGGATAAATGTTGCAGTTTCTTGACACTAACACCTTCAAAGCAATTTAAAAAAAAACATGCACAGGTGTAATACATCATTCTCCTAGTTTTTATTTTATTTCCTTTTTTCAAAAATTCAATAAAGCAAATGTCTCTTTTTCATTACTTTTGCTTTTGTCCTCAATCCGCTGCACTAACCTTCCTTAAAGTCAAAGCCATTTGGACTGTAAAATCTGTAACACGGTTAGGGTGAACAGCTTCTGTCCGCCGTATGACTAATTTGTTTTTTTCTTGGCTATTTAAAGATAATACATTCAGTGGGGCAAGCAGTGCAGTTTGAAAAAGGCTGAGAAAAGTAAAATGTGTCAGAGTGGAGTTCAGTTGATAGCTGTATTTCTATGCTTTAATGATTCTTTTCCTGCAAAAACAGCAGCACTTTTGAAAACCTGGATGTGTAATTAAGTTGGCCTAAATTGAAATACTTTGTTATATTCAAGAGTCTTTGTCCCTAAAAGGACAGGCAGCAGTGACTGTGAAGGAGCTTTTAAAAGATGTTTGGAGATGTACGTTCTGGAGTTCACAGTTCAAACTGACTGCCAGAAATAACTAAGGGAAAGGAATAACGGGACAGAAAAACACCAAAGTCCTTCAAACCCACAAAAGTTTTGATTAACCTTTGCGGCATGTGCAAGAAAAGTTTCACAAACTGTTATTTTAATACAAACAAGTATAAACAAACTGGTTTTCACATACACAATTAATTGTTGTAAAATTAGTGTCAAATTTCATTCCAGCATTAAAAGTCTTACTTTTTACTTGCTGTTAGCTCTTTTTTGGTGTTTTGAGCACCACAAGCCGAATGCCATCGGATTTTTTTTTCGGACAAACAAAACAAAAAACAATCAAACAAAATTACAATAATTGACATGGATGATAATCTATACACATCTCAATGAATAGATTCAAGTCACCAAAACAATACATATATATGCATGCATATTAAGTGTGTTTGAATATATATATATATATATATATATAAACACACATACATATACATACTTATGTATTATGCATGCATCCATACAATGCATCTGTGCATGCATCAGTACACACACAAACAAACATAATATCCATTATATTTGAAAGAAGGCAGACATCTGTATAGCTGATATCTCCAACACTCTGCATCTCACACCAAAACAATCTAGATGTATTATTACTACTACAGGTAAGAGGAAAAATATGTATTTTTGATTTAGGGGAGCGCTGTCCCTTTAAATCAACCTGTATGCTTAAATAAAATGTGACAGTTTTTTCCACTAATTTACCTTTGAAGTGAGTAATAAGTCCCTTTTTGGACAGGGAATGATATGAATTATTTCAGTCACAGTATTTGTGGTGAACTCATCTGTGTGTTACTGTGTGCGTATGAGCTGGAAAGGCTACTTAGTTGTTTTGTTTTGCTCACGTTCATGACAAAGCAACAGTGCAATAAGTCTGGGACATAATTCATCCTCATTAGAATCAATAGTGGTGAGGTGTTAACGTGAATTATCTTCACAGTCATCTGAAGCAGCCTCATTAAACCATAACAGGAATGTGTCTCTGACATCAGTCGGTATCTGCTGATCTTAAAGGAGGAAATGAAACATTTATTACACTCTGGAGAAATTAGCATGCTTTAAACTTCCCTCCAAAGTGTCCCGAATCTGCCTGTTCTCTCAGTTAGCAGTATTTCACCCTGTTTTATAATTCTGTAATTAGCTGTGAGTTATTCTTTGCCGATATGATGAGATGATGTTTTTCGATTGCAGCTTCTGTCTCAAGTCGATGCAAATTAGGGAGGCTGTGTACGAAAAACTCAAGGTGATTAAATGCAATTCACAAAAGCCCAGGGGTGCACTTTAAATCAGCAGCGGTTGTCAAGTGTATTTACTAGTGTCTGTGCGATGCTGAATCTGTACAAAAATGATAAACTTTTATTATAAAAAGTTTAAAAAAAATGCTTCCTCAAAGTAATACTTAAAATGCGTCTGACCGAAACAAAAGGACAAACATGGCACACAATTGATGATAACGAAATTAGGTTGTGTCAGAATTTAAATAGCAGGCTCACTGTCGACAGTGATGAATTGAACATATTTTGCTGTCTCTCTTGTTGTCTTTTTTAAACTGATATCGGGCACACACCTTATTCCAGGTGTGGAGAGAAAAAAAGTCTTTTTAAGGCACTGAAAATTAAGTGTTATAAAATAAGGTCTTATTTTACCAAAATGTCTTAAACCAATCTTAAAAATGCTAGGAAATGTAAAGTAGTCACTTTTTTTCTGCTGAATGTGAAATCACAAAATAATTGGTAACATGTAGTTTTTCAGACTTGACACAATGGAAATCAAGGCGGCAGAATCACAGGAGCACAAATTGCCTAAAAGATTACAACGCAAACCGATGGCAGAAATCTCCCAGTTCTGTTCCAAACTCATCTCCGCATTGTCTCTACTCCCCAAAACCAGCATCAGGGTCAGCAGAAACAGATCTCCCAACAATATTTTAGTGTACACCGAATAAGAAAGAAGAGAAAGTGTGGTGTCTGAACACGGTGACAAAACACTAATCATGCAAGTTAGGAAAAATTTGGCAAAATTGTCCCTAACCCTAAGTTATAAGTTTTAAATTTCATTCAAAGTAGTATTACAAAGGTCTTAAAAAGTCTTAAATCTAACTTGCATCAAGCTATAGAAACCCTGAATATCTAAATATTTTTACTCAAGTACTGTACTCAAGTACAGTCTTGAGGTACTTGAATACCAATTCCGAAAACGTTGGGTCCCTGTGCTAGTAAACATAAAAAGAATGCAATGATATGCAAATCCTTATTGACCTATATTTAATAGAATACAGTACAGAGAAAATATATTGAATGTTCAAACTGATAAACTTTGATTTTTCCAGAAAATATACAATTATTCTAAATCTGAATAAAAGTTGAGACCATTCTAAAAGTTTGGAGGGGGTTAGGTTACTACTGTGTTACTTAACAGCACCTAATAAGCGTTTTGGAACTGATAACACCAATTGCTGAAGTTCTGAAAATTAAATTTCTTTTTTTTTTTTCATGATTTGAAGACTGTCAATTTGGAACAATGAGCCAAAATCCTGTATGAACACCTGAGATTTATTTATATTTAGTACATGCTAAGTACTACATACATCTCAGTTAGCTTGTTCAATACTTTTTGCTGTGCCATTCAACTTAATTGCTTTATTTTTATGGATTTAAATGTTGCAATTTCTCTATCATTGTAGTTTTACTAAGTTAAAGCCAATGTCTGCTCTACACTTCATGTGAATAGCTGCATTGGAAAAATGTGGAACCTGGAAAAAATATTACACTACTTACCTATTTTCCCATCTGTACGTAAAAAATGGATTTGCAAATCATTGCATTCTTTTTTATTTACATTTTACATAGTGTCCCAACTTTTTTTAACTTGGGGGTGTAATTTGCATTTTGAGTGTTGTATGTTGCTTTATACTTTTACTCCAAGACTTTTGGAGGGAAATATTGTTCTTTTTATTCCACTAAATCTAACACATTTCGTTACTTTTTAGATTAGGATTTTCCATAAAAAGACATGAAATACAATGTGACATTATGGATTAAACCAGTTGTTTCCTACATTTTTGCCTTGTGACCCCTTATTTTTAAAACGTAGGGCTTTTTGTCACCTTTTAGATGTCAGTTATTAGTAGTTCACCAAAGAATCATTTTCCCTATAAACTTGGTTAAATGGTTTCATTTAAATAACAATTTGAGGCTCAGACGTGTCAAATAATCCAATCTCTCACAAAAAAGCAAGGATTAGAGAAAGGTCCTAAAAGTTAATGTAATTTGTGTAAGAGAACTTTGTTTTGTTTTTTTCTTTCTTGTTCCATTAATTATCTCACGACCTCTCTGATTTATCTGGCGACCCTGTGGAGGGAGCTGACATGAAGTCATTTAACAAACTCTGCCAACACCAACTACAACAGTAAAATGCTGCTCACACAGTGTTGCATCAGTATTAACAATCTAATAATGTCATATGAAACAATATATAAGCATTACAGTAAGGGCCATTTTTCAGCAGTTTGAGTTGTTCTGCTTTTGATACTTTAAAGAGATAGTTTGGCTCTTTTAAAGTGGGGTTGCATGGGGTACTTATTCATAGTTAGTGCATAACCTACAGTAGATGGCGGCTAGAGTACCGATACGGATGATGTAATGTACCACTGTGGAAAAGGGGCAGCAAAAAATCGTATACTAAAAAATGCCTAAGAAAATCATCATACATACATGCATCAGTTTAAGTGTATATATACTGAGAACATTTTCACCACTTTAACGTCAGACAGCCCGTTTACAGACTCATCTCCCCATCTGTGCTCTTGTCAATTCCACCGGACTCTTTTAATGAAAACAATATTTTTACCTCACTGAATATGGGAGCTGCTGATCTCCTGCGGCTTTGATCAATTAATTTGTGTTGTTGTGTGACTTTGGTGACTCCAAATTAATCCTTTAAACACCAAAGTCAAACAATAACACAAACTAAGTAATTGATCAAGGCAGTGATAGATCAGCAGCTGTTCAGCGATGTTAAATCACTGTTCTTCTAAATTGAATCTGGCTTTGAAGAGAGAGATTTAATGGCTTAATTTTCCTGTCAGAAAAGTGTCTTACTAGTAAAGCAGTGAAAATACTCAAAATATAGCTTTCTTCTAATAATATTTTGATTTTGTAGATGACTTAAATACATGTTGTTGCTGCCCCCATCCATAGCAGTACATTGCTTAGCTTTCATGGTGGTCCTCCTGTCTGCTTCTCCAAACTCGGAGCATGCCAACGGACAACCGCTGACGGTAATAAACTCAATATGAATAAGTACCTCATATGACCCCACTTTGAGAGATCCGAGCTATCTCTTTAAATACATTTAGCTGATAATATTTGTGTACTTTTGACTGAATGCAGGACTTGTTGTATAGTTGTACTAATTTTGTATTGGTGGTATAATTTAAGTAAGAGATGGGATTGTTCCTCCATCACTGCCAGCTTCCAGCTTCACTATCATGACTCTGCATCGCCCTCTTTGTTTGAGTCTGTGCCCCACCTTTGCCACCCCAGTCAAAATAATCTGGACGTGTCCGCTGCCTGATTCAAGTTAAATCAATAAAGCTGACTGAGTAAGAGAATCTCCAGCAACAGTGCTTGAATAAACAAGAGGCATTTCCCCTCCCAAGTTCAGATTCACACGTACAACTTCTAAAAAGTTAAAATCTCTAGTGAGACGAGTGAACTTTAACAAGGTCTCTTGTAATCAGCCGCTCTTGTTTTCAAGCCTCATCTGCTTCACACAGGCCATGCCGATTAGCGAGATTTGTTGAAAGAAAGGTTCAGAGAGCCACTGCAGAACAGCTGCTCTATCTTCAGAAGAAGCACAGGAGTGTGCATATTCCTGAATTTGCGTTGATAAATGCCAAGAAGTTATCTCCAACAGATAGTTTATAGATATGAGGTGGCTGAGACCGAGGCCATGTTAACTGATTGCAGTAGATCCGGATGTTGTTTAATAAGTTTGGTGAAGTACCTCATGTGACCTTCTCCTTTATCATATTCACTCTCCCACACCGTCTCCCTCTGCTCACTCTAATATGCTGAAATCAAAACACAATTGAAAAGTTGCTCTGCGCTCTAGTTATAAGCTCTCTCTATGGAAGTGTTATTATGAATTTGTTTCAAGCAAAGGGAAAGTTTAATTTCAAGTAGAAATTAGTGCACCAGATATATTAAATAAAAGATGTAAAGTAGGCTAGAAGTCAAGTAAATAAATAAATAAAAAAAGATCAGCAATATTTGGATATTATCTTAAATAGCAGACAGTGGCACGCCTTAGTTCCATCTGCTACTTGAAACTGGGAGAGTACAGACCTCCACCAAGACTAATAGTGCTGTCCTCTATGATAGGCAAATCTGCTATATTTGCAACCACTATATTTGCCTGAATATCTTATATATATTTTTAAAACTAATATAAATTATGTCAAAGTATAGTTGTGCCTTACTGAAGCCTCATCATCTCAGCCTTGCTTTTATGTACTTCTAAATTGGAAATATTTAATTTTTATTTGATATCTCTTGTAGAATTTATTGCATTAGTTTATTGTATTTATGTTTCCATAGCTAGCTACACCTTAGTTTGAGAAAAAGTGTAACAGTTGTGACGGTGTTCCAATTGCACTGACTGTCTCATGAGTCCACTGTCTCTGACTGCTTTTGATGACTGTGTTTTTTGATACTGAGTAATCATATTTGTGCAATTTGCTGTGTTTTCTCACTATTGAACTTTCTTTCCATATAGTGGATTTTAAAGGAGCAGTGTGAGGGATTTAGCGGCATGTACTGGTGAGGAAGCGTGAAACAACAAGATTTTTACTGGGAGCCAAATAATCCACAGAGGTCTCCTCCTCTCCAAAACAAAGCAACAAGGTGATTAGAAATGGTAAAAACACATTTTAAAGCAGTTTCACTTTAAATTTTTGTCAATACAGCCTCCTGAATTCCACTCACTGGACCTTTGAGATGTGTGGGCTAGATGCCCTCACAATTTTTACAAATATTAGAAATAATTTGTTTGTCTGCCCTTTGATTTGGACTCCCTTCAAACTTTAATGGGTTATTCTTTCGCCCATGCTTCAGTCTTCTTCAAGTTTCATGAAAATCAGGCCAGTGTTTTTTTCTGTAATCCTGTTGGCAAACAAACTAAATCAAGAAAGGGATTAAGCATATTTTCCAAAATGTGGAACAAAGCTTTACCCAAATGTCATCACTTTAACCCTCTACATAACCAACCATTGTTAACGAGCATTGATTGTTACTTTTTAGCATACTGTAACAAGCTTTGACTGAAATCAGGAGGATTTAAAGAAGTGCAGAGCCAGAAAAGTAATGGTACACCTGGGACCCATTTAATCTTAGTGAACTGTGTTTTATATACAGTATGCTGCAGTATCTTCACTTAATTAGCTGTAAGTTGCACATTTGAGTGTGAGAAGTAAAGTGTGAATACAAAGGCTGGTGCTCTGTCACAAAACTTGTGTACTGATGAGGACAATGACGCTGATCTGACACGCATCACATCTTGTTTTGCCACTTGCAAAACCAAGGTGTGTTTCAGTGTTTCTTGGCGGTTTTGACAAAGCAGCTTAATTGGAAATCAAAAGATCTGACAGCTAGGGACGTGGAGATCAGCGGGATGAAAGAAAAACGATGGCAACTAATAGATTGAAAAGAAGTATGAGATGTTAAAAAGGGCTGAATACTAGAGACCTTGACATTGAACTGAGGCTGCAAAGAATGTGGTTGCTGTGTTTCATAGACTGTGAGTGTAAATAAATGTCATGATGTGACATCTGAGTCGGCGAAATGAAATGACAGTGATGTTCCTAGAATCAGAGGTTAAAGAAGGTAAAGCATGCATTAACTGAAACAGGGAATAATTGAATTGTTTATATCCACAGGCTCTTAATTGCTCTCTTCTTGGGAGTCTGTTGCTGTGATGAGCTCTATTATTAGCTTGATGTTATTCTCAGTGTAAACTTCAGTGGTTCAGTAAAGGGTTGAAGAGAATTAAATCAAATTAGCTCAAGTTTTGGAAAAGGATTTATTTTTATATTTTTTTTTAGGAATTTCAGCAACTGTGTTGTATCATAGTTGTGTCCTTTTCATCAGCCCTTTCGACAGTCTAAAAAGTTACTTTGTGTTTGCTGTGCAACTCTAATTTCCTGTGTGCTAACCCCATACAAACCTCATAAAACCTATACACCCATTTTTATGAAAATTTCTACCCAATGCAAGCAAAGCATGTTGCCACCGAACCTGTATGCAACCAACAAATGTGTTACATTTTTGCACATTATGCAGGGTAAACATGAAAACTCTGTTTCAACAAAGAGGTTAGCGTGTGGTAGAAAGATCATGTTTTGGCTTAAAATACCCAACTTGGAGGCACACAAAAAAAAACCTAGTGGTTTTTGTGGCACGATATCTGCAGATTTGATTTCACTACAAAGACCCATGTTAGGAGCCAAAAAAGCAGATGGAATCACTCTGATGGGTTGCTACAAAACACCGACGATTGGAGACAAAAAAGGTGATGGAAAGACACTGAGAGGTGACTACAGAAAAACCCTCAACTGGAGCCAGAAAAACCAATGCAAGTGCACTGACGGGTCGCTACAAAACACCTCAACTAGTCTAAAGGGCGATAGAAACACACAGATGGGTCGCTACAAAAGTCCCAAGTTGGGAGCCTAAAAAGCCGTTACAAATGCAGAAATATCATAAATGCTTTTGTTGTTTGTTGGTCTTGAACACTCTGCAGCTTGGCAGCTGTCTCAACTAGATGACACACTGTCTATCATCCCCCTAATATGCCGACAAATTTGTGGTTACAAAAACTTATGATGCCAACATTTTCTTCTGGTGACTAGGCTTGAAAACATAAAAAAAATTATACTTACCTCAGTATGGGGGGAAAAAGGCAACAAAGCAAACATTGTAAATTTTATGCCATCACCAGAGAATTTATTTGTGAAGGCTAATTCATTCCCAAACCACTTTTAAACCAACACAGGAAACTGAAATGGAAAAATGCTCCAAAATGTGACCAATTACCACAAAAGAAATTTGTCCTTTCACTTCAGAACTTTTCAGCACATTTCAATTTCAGTACAGACCTCAGGAAAAACAGATGTCTAAGCTTGCCAGGGTAGAGGAAAACTAAAACTTAACTCTTACATTTTTGTGACACCACTCTGATACAGTGGCTCTGATCACTGCTGTCCGTCACTGTGAGTCATGCATACATGTAGTGTGCTTTATGATGACCCTTTACAGAACCATCTTTAACTTGAACTGCTCATAGAAAAATGTTTCTGATGCTGTAGCTCTACAGTTTCAGCCACCTTCAGCACTAACAGCAGAAAAACTGTATGTTTTTGACAGGATTACAGTGAGTTTATGTGTCTTGTCTCACCGGACACTTCTATTCAGTTGTATATGTATTGAAGTCAGCTATAAAAACACGAGACACTGTTGCCACCAAGTGGTGTGAAAAAAATGTGCCCCAGATTTGTGAGCGTTGTGGAGGAGAAGGAATAGCCTGCCAACTGAAATCTCTCCTGTAGGCTTTATTTCATGTTGGTCATGTTAAGTGACATTTTCAAGAAGAGACTGTTTAAATATATGGACAGTGAAGTCAAGTCTGGTCTATAAAACAAAGTCAGAAAAACACAAGGTCAGACTTTTCTCTGTGTAATTCCCTGTCTCTGCTGCTTACTGTTTGAGCAGAGCAACATTATGGCTCCAACACAACAGAAAACAAAACCCATTCATCAGCAGCTCTCAGTGTACTGTACAATCAAATTTACAGCTCTCACTTGATGCACTTCTTCCGTCTGCCTGCAAGCTTCACCGCACAGTATGGCTGGTAAATAAAAGTGGACTCACAATGAGTGATTTTTGTTTTTTTGAGGCCCACAAGCCAAGTGTCAATGCACCGATATCTTAAACACTCGACAACTGACAACAAAAAAAATCTAGACTGATGTTTAGCATTACATGTATGAGAAAAAGGTTATTTTGATTTTTGGGTGAACTGTCCCTGTAAAAGATTCAAATGAAATACATTTATTTAATATTGTTTAATATATTAATTATCAATCTGACATAAATTAATATTAAATTAGATTGTGGATATTTTCTCAATTAATCATCATTATCAGACCAACACTCCAACACATATATTTTGAGTTTAACATCACATAATACACAGAAAAGATGGGAGTCTTGACATTTTAGAAGTTAAAACCAGTACATTTTTTATATTTTTTCTTGATTAATTACTTGAAATGACTTCACCTATATATCCATAAAAATAGCTGCCAATCGACAAGGTGTTTCCTGAATGTGGCACTGAGGTTTCCACAAAGGAGACAAACATCAGGGAGCCCTCAGCCACCCACTGACCCCTCACTGAAGCGTTTCCAGGGTTTTAGAAGTATGACGGACAGCTGAGTTCGGGGTGAGGTCTGAAGGTCGTCTTCACTGTTCCTCCCCCATGTGTTCCACGCTCACACTAATCACATCCTCAGCCTTGACAGATCATCCATCATCCCATGCCGAATATGTTCTGTCTCTTTTTTGTCTCCGGCGCCCCTCAGAGAGGAGGTCATGACGTCACCAGACCAGCAGAACTGCGTCATGAATCGCTGCTAATTAGCTTTAGGTAAAATCAGCCAAACCATGAAAAAGGAGAATAATAGGTCTATGTAGTCTCCATGCATTCACATGATTCTCTCATCTTACATATATAATATATATAATAACAAACTCAAAAGTTAGGATGGAATTTTAATACAAACTTTTTCACAGCTGAAGCTGCTGAGGAAATAATCTCGTCCTTATCCTAAAACGAAAAAGGCTCCTAACTATTTGTGACTGAGTAGCTGCAGATTGCAGTTCAAGGCGCCTTTCTAATCAGTGCTCACAGACTGCTGGGTCAAATTCAACATCTGCTTTACTGACTCGCCTAATACCTCACCCAGACTGCAAAGTCCCTGTTCTACGTGACATCTTTAAATTATCATTATCATTGCTCCCAACATGTCCTCGCAGTGTTCCCTCATTTGTGCCAGGCTGATATTAAAATATCTGATGTGCAGTTAGAGGTGTTACATCAGTGGCTGAAGGATAGTGGTCCATGGAGTCACATTCACGACAAGAACTACATCGACTCATTTTGTCTTTGTCAGTTATTTTCAGATCCTGGTTCATATTATTACTGTGAGAAATCTTTTTTGTCTTCCCAAGATACATCCTGCAAATCTTAAAGGCAGCATATAATTGTATTTTCACATTGTTAATTTGCTAGAAAGAAATTTCATTCATAGACACCACAGGTTACAGACACGCGTATGGTAGGAATAGCAAATTAGTAGAGTCTTAAAATCTGTTCTAAAATATATTGGGAGCCAGTTACAAGGTTCAAACTGAGGTGATGTGAAGATGTCTCTTAGTTCTTGTTAAAAGCCAGGTTGATGAAAATATTTTAGGTTCAAGCAAGTAAAAAGGCACTTGCAGTAATCCAGGTGTGATGGGATTAAAGTATGTGACATGTCCTTTGTGTCTTTAAATGTTAATGTTAATGTACTTTTGAAATATTTCCAAGATGACAAAAGCATGATTGCTTAAGTATTTTGGTGTGCTGCTCGAAGTTTAAATTACTCTTAAACCAAATGCCAAGATTATTTGCAATATGCTTGATATGATGCAAAAGTGGACCAGGTGAGGGCAGAATTTAAATCGTCATGCGCAATGAAAAGGATCTCAGTTTTGTTTGAGTTCAGTTACAGAAATTTTTTGACATCCAGCTGTTGACATCAGAGAGGCCGTCATCAAGTGAAGTCGTCATTCCAGGGTTTACAGATTTAACAGGCAGGTACATCTGCGTATCATCAGCATAAAATCTTGTAGGCAGTTCACTCCCAGCTCCTCCAGTCAACATATCAAAGTGTCATTAGGCAAGATGCTAACCTGAAATTGTTCCTGATGGCTGTGTCATCACTGTGTGAATGTGTCTGTGACTGAGTGAATGTGATTTGTAGTGCGAAAGCTCACTGAACAACTGGAAAAATGCTTTACAAGATTGCTTTCATAATAAACTGACTCATAAAACTTCACTTTAAAAAAAATCCAAACCAATCTGAAGAAAAAATAATTCACTAATCTTAAATGGAAATTGGATATTTAATTCCTAAACTTATAAATAAATAAGTTTAGATGTTAAGAGAATTGATGGGATGAGGGTAGAGAGTTGATATTTTTAATGAAGTGGCTCAAAGGACGGCAATGTCGATTTGTTGGTCTGCCTGTCTTCTTTGGTACAGACTGAAATATCTATGAGATTGATTGCCATTAAAGTTGGTGTCCTAAGGATAAAAAAGTTATCATTTAGCAAGAAAAGTATCTCAACATCTGTGAGATGGATTTGCAATTTCTTGTTTTACATTTATTGTTACCAGAGGATGTATTGATGTAACTTTGGTAATTAAAGTGCCACAGTGAGGTGGTTTCTAGGATAAAGTTCCAACTTTTAGGTTTTAAACTTTGGAGATCCTTAAAATTTTCATCTAGCGGCATAACTGCGTCAAGATAGTCGACATGGTAACTGTTACACCTAAACACTGTTAGCATTTTCACTGTTGTTAGCATCAGCTTAAAGCACCGCTGTGCAGCCTCACAGAGCTGCGTGGCTGCAGACTCTCAGTCTTGTTTTATGTTAATGTGTTATATCACAGCTGCAGTTATTCTATCTGCTTAATGATTTCTCAGTTTTATGTTTTTTAATTGATGGTGATGTTGCAAATATGTGAGCTATTAGCCTTTTAACTCAAATTATGCTAAAACTGACATATACTAGTTTATATTACATCGTGGATTATTAATTAAAATCAGATCAAAAATGATAATTCTAAAACACAATAATAATACCATCATCATTATTCACATGGGGTGTAAATCCTCACAGCTGACTAACTACAAGTCAGCCACAGGTCAATTATCATTGTCACCTGCAATTCGTTAAAATTAGGACTCAGTGCAGAGGTAGTTGACATTGAACTGAAGTGTGAAACTTGATTTTGTCAGCAGGTGCAAAGCGCTCTGTGGAGAGAGACATGAATCAGCAGGAGCAGCTGCCAAAATGACTGACAAAGTCACTCAATAACACAGCGATAGCAGCTGAAGGTTGACACTTATGTCACATCAGATAAATGTTGAGTGTGAACAGCCGTGGAGAAAGTCGGTTCAATCACAGGTCTGACGTCACGCTTTCCATTAGGAATCGCCTTGTTTTTTTTCAGTCTTCAGTCTGAAGTTGTCCCCAGAATAGGCAGCAATATTCCTGTGTTCTGAGTTTTTTTTTTATGCTCCCACACAATTACATGATGGCACTGACACTGAAGGAGGCTCTGATTTGTGAAATAATATAGTGGCAAGCCTTACAAATTAGACACAAGTGCTTTTAAAAGTTAAGGTATGTTAGATCTAAGGCAATTATTCTCTAAGCGTAGCCCATGACACGGTGAGTCATCGTCTTTTACTCATACTCACATTGGTACACACATTCATATTTCTTCATTATTAAATAACACAAACTCCATTCTCTGGTCTAAGGCATGCAATGTCAGAATGACAATGGGAACAGAGTGTAACAAGCTGACAAATCTGTCTAATATCAGGCCAAGTTTATCTACACATAGACAAGAGGCCCGTGCTGGTGACAGTATGAGATGTAAACATTATCGGCGTCCGCCTCAGCAGTGAGTGGACGCCATTGTTGCTAAGTGAATGAGCTAGCAGTGGATGCTAGTGATTTATAGGTCACGGTTTTAAAAAACTTGCATCACCCCAACCCAGTCTGTTATGAGAGCTAGTCTGCACCACTCAACCTGTGAACATATGCATTAATCAATGATGCACAGTCCCGAAAATGCAAACAGAAAGTTAATGCTAATGACCATCCCTAATAACCACCTACTTGCTGCTGGCTATAGACTATTGCATGTAATTTCCAGTAAATATCACAACATAAAATGAGTGTACAGTTTTAGAAAAAACAAAGCAATACAGCAAGTCCTCACCCATCTGGTAAAGACACATTATGTAGCAGTTGGGTTCCATGCGCGTTGGTGCCCACCGAAAGACTCTGAGTGCAACACCACTATTTAAAACACACAAAGCCCTGTTACGTCTCCCCCTCATAGATGCCGAGTTTTGTTGACAAGTTGAGGGATGCGGAGCAGACAAAGACATTGTGAGAGGCCAAAGAAGCATGTCGACTGACAGGGACAGTGAAATTACCAGATGTTTTAGCAAATATGACTTTGCTATTGTCCACAGCCCATTGTTTGCAACCTGTTTGCATGTGTGTATTCCAGTAATTGTTGCCATGATGTCTATAGGCTGTTTTTTTTTTTCAAATTTTGTTTTCCTTTTTGGTGCTTTAAGCACCAAAAGCAGAGTGCTATGTAGTTCCATTATACTGGAGAGAAGGAAGACATCTTTATAGCCAATATCTCCAACACTCGGCAACTCAGATCAAAACAATCTAGACTGATTATAGCTCTACATTTAAGAATTAAAAATTTGGGGGTGAACTGTCCCTTTAACACACATGCAGTAGTAGTGTCCCTTGTCACCAAAAATACACTTTCTGCACTCAGCAACGTGCAGTGACGTGTCACTTTTTGATACCGTCACAGTTCACCTCTGCAGCGGTGATATACCATACAGTCAGAGACATAAGAGCAGCGAACCCGTTTGTCTGCCTGCACTTTAAATCATTTCTGACAGTTTCATGATTTGAGGGGACATCGGCTCAGGCACACACTTTCCTGATATACGTGTCTTCAGCCTCTCCCTCCTTATCGCCTTATTTCACTCAGATCAGTTTGTGCATCAAAATTTGCAGTTTAGGACTGTTGTAAAATGACTTTAACAATGCAAGACAACAACAAACACTTTTTGTAGCATAAAAAATGGGAACACCTTAACCATTAGCGATTGCACAATGATCTGCCATTATTCGGAGAGTTGGGTTCACTTGTAGGCCTTACCTGTCCTGTCGGTTTGAGTTGTGAGAAGCATATATCAGGCTATAAGCTGTGGATGCTCACTGTTCCCCACTACAGTGAATCAGCAGTGTATGAAACAACCCCATCTGCTGCAACGATTGCATTTTTTTTTTTTTGTTATAAACACTTCTGCGACTGTAATGGGGATTCGTTTTGTATTGATTGTGTATCAGAGTGAGGGAGGTTGTTGTTTGGCATCTCAGGAGAAAGCAAAAAATGTGTTTAAATAGATCTCTCGCTCAAAAATTGCTCTAATAAAGAATATTTCTGAAAATCAGCAAGTGTTGCCATCACAGGCACTGAAATAAACAAAAAATAAACAATAGTGTTGCTGGATGGTCCCCTGGCTCAGTGACAAATCATCACTGTAACCTAGCGACACCAGTCATAGTTTAATTAGAGTGACGAGTTACAACAGCCCGGAGTTGGATGGTAATCTCCTTTAGTGTTCTCCCAGTTGTGTTGTGTCTGTATAATCTCATGAATAAATGTATTATGTATCTCCAGACAAAGACAAAGAAATATGGAGAATTTCATTCAGCTGCTCCTGAAATGTTTTACTCACCAAAAAAACTGTTTGTTCCATATCATATGATATCTGTGGAATGCACATCACCAAACAAATTACATTTTTAAAAAGATATTTTGATGAAAAAGTATCCTCTTTACTTGATAGAATATTGTTGTCATGTGTTTTTCATTGATTATATCTTTAACAAGCATTTTGTGAGATCATATCCACAGCTCATTTTATGTCTTTCTGATTTTAGAAAAAGCACAAATGAATCCAAATCAGCTCTTTGATTGATCCTATTGACTCTAGAAATGTCTCACTGCTCCCCTGAGAGAACATTATCATTCCTCAAAGAGTACAGAGCGACTAATTACCCAAATTATCTCTTTGGCTCATTAGGGACTGATGGCAGTTGACACTGCAATAAGGCACCCTCCACCAATGGTAGAAATTACTCTGTCAAAATGTCACTCATGCTGTGAAACAACTGTGCAGCTAATCACACTTAGACAATTAAATCAAAGCTCATTCAGTGTATACAGTATTTGTGTGTTAATCAGTGTTTGTTTCATGTTATATGTCTACATTATACGTCACAATAGCACCACTGTGAGGCTTCATTATGCTTGCTTTGAGGTAACCTCTTCTACCCTGCCGGGACGTCCTCGTCTTTAACTGACATACTGTCTTTCAGTGTTTGTTGGGGGTTAAATAATGCTCCAAGGGGAGATTTTGGCAAAGGAAAAACTGGCCAAGCCATTTTCACAGGGTTGCTTGACCTCTGACTTCAAGGTATCTGAATGCAAATGAGTTTTTGTTACCCACAAGTCTCCCTTTTACAGACATGCTCACTTTTTGCAAGTCCCATGTATTTTTGGGAAAAAAACATGCAGATTTTTGCATGCAGTTCAGATGTGTTATTTTTGCCTATTGTATTTGAGTATTCCTGTGTCTGGGAGTCTCTAAACAGTATTTACATTGCGAATTTATTGTAGTGAGACTATTTTTGCAACTTGACCTCACTATGTAAAATGACGTTTTGTGTAGATAGATAGATGGATAGATAGGTAGGTGGATGGATGGATGGACGGAAAGCCTTTATTGTCCCAGGGGGAAATTCGTTTTCAAAGTCTGTACTAACACATAAAACATCAATAAACGCCACGTGAACACATAAACATATATAACATTAATACTCCACTTGTAGTCCTACACAAAACATGCAACAGACACACAGAAGAAAAATAAGGACCAATTTTGTACAAGATTAGCATGGGAGGTTGTTAACTGCTGCTATAGCAGACAGGAAAAAGTTTTTACTGAAGCAAGCCCTTCTCCATATTTCAGTCTGTAGCAAAGTGGTGGCCTCACCTGGTTGCTGTTTAGTGCCACATCACAGAGTGTAGCTGAAAACTTCAACTTGTTGAGAATGTGCTTGCAATTTTTTCACATTTTCTCCCCACATTTGTGTTGCTTTTTGAACACTCAGCTTCCCCACAGCTTTACTCTCAGGCCAAACTGTGTAAATTATTTGATACCTTGAAGAACTTTATAGCCTGACTTTTTTTCTTTTGACACAGACTTTCCATGTCTGAAATGTGCAAAGACATTTGATGAACATTTTTATGTTTCCTTTGAGGACTTCTTCAGCCATTACATGAATTTTAGTGCCACTCTTAAGCCAATCATCCACTCGAGGCACATATAATTTAAGGCAAGATTAAACCATTTGGTTTTGTTCTTGTGGCCTTTAACACAGATATTGAATGATATAACAGCTGTGACATTTTTAAAGCATATTTTTTCTCCCCTGCAGGAAGAGCCCCAGTAATTTAGGTGATGATTCTGTGATTGTACTGTGAGACCAGATCTGAGGTAGCTTTGATATTTTAACCCTTCCACACAACACTAATTGACCCTAGATGCCTTCCGCTAAACAGTTTTCAGAAACTGAATTTTGTAAGTCAAAAAGGAAGTTAAAATAAAAATAACAGTATGAAAAACATCGTCCACCAGTAGCTCTTCTCTATTTGTCCTAAGCCCCTCACATGATGACCACGGGCATGTGCACACGCTTCATACAGTGAACATGGATTTATGTAAACCTATTTCTTTTTACAGTTGCAGATAGCTAATTCGCTCAGCCCCTTCTTCTGCCATATTACTCTCTCTCTTTCTCTCTCTCTCTCTCTCTCTCTCTCTCTGATGAGACAATAATTAGTGAGCTAGCCCCCCCGAGGTCTCTCCGCCTCACCTGATGCTGCTGTGAGCTGCTTCCCTGTGAGTAAAGCTGGCAGCAGCTTGGTGGATAGATCTTTGGTTACTAGTTGTAGAGGCTTAAACTGAGCCAGCGCAAGAACCCCAATGTTGGTTGCCATAGCAACAGTGCTAGGTGTAACCTGTGTAATGGCAGCAACAGAAAGTTTGGTAATCCAGCGGGGAGTCAGGGCTGTCCGGTCTCCCCGAGTTGAGGTTTTTATTGGCTGGATTTGTGCTGCTTTTGCCATAGACTGCTGCTGACTCTCTTTTGGAAAAGTCAATTTTCCTTTTTGCGTTGCTTTATAGTGTAGTTGCTGACAGAGCTGAAGAAGCAACATCCTCTGCAGGATTCTCTGCCATTGAATCTTGAATACTTTCGAAATTACCTGTGATTGGTTAAAGTCTCCAGTCACAGGCCAGATTTTCTGCAGCCTGAAGACAACAGAGAGGAGGTGCAGAAGTCTAGTCTTCTCTCAGTGCACATGAATTACAATATGCTTTAGATTTACTGTGGGATTTTTGCCCAATGATGCCGAATAAAAATTTCTACCCTGGCTTTAAGAGTCCTTTTAAAATATATCTGCAGTTAGAACAGTAGTTCTGGTTTTCCTCCTGTTAGAAAAAAAAAAAAAACAGAATAGACTTCATAAACATAATGATGTTAAATGTCTGGAAGAGGGAAGTCTGGTCCTTGGCTGCTTGGATGACATCAAGATACAAATCTTTGCATTTTTTGTTGTAATGAAATCACTAGTTGTGATTGGTCCAAAAGTCATCCAACTCCACATCAACGTGGATTTTCAGGATTTTAATCTTGAAACAGGCACTGGACAGACATTTTCTGTCTTCCTTTCATTTAATGGATTAGTGCATCAGCTGTGTCAAAACTACAAATGATGCCTCTCTTTAGTAGATGGTCTTGCACACAGAATTAGTTTGTCAAAAGAAGCATAGCTGAGAGGATGGCCAATAGAAACTTGTTGTACAACATTCAAAAAAAATAAATTCCTAGGAATGATAATACAGCTTGTTGACCCCCAAATTTCCTCACCCTTTCAAGTCCACATTTTGGCTTTAACACCAACATCCAGAGTGACTCTTTATGGTCGCTCATAGTTTAATGTTTATGTGAGCTCCATCAGAGTTTCCCAAGATAATTTCCCTAAAACTAAGAGTCCGTCCCAAGAAATTCCATGAATACTAATGCTCTGCTCTCTCGCTTCGTAAGCCCCCACTAATGCCCTTTCTGGAATATTCCTTGCCTTTGATAGGATTAGAGTTGTGTGTTTAGCAGGATAAAACGAATGAAGCACATAAAGTGCAAAGGCTGCGTTTATTGGCCGGCCTTCACCAGAATTTAAATGGCGGAAATATCAATTGAGGCTGAAGATCGATTTTAGCACTTCCCCTGATAATGTAAATGACAGTAAGGGGAATTATATAAATCAGTCATGGACAGTGACTTTGTCGTGATGCCACTATTCATCATTTTTAGGTCAAACATGACTTTCAGTGCTGCACAAGTTTTGACACAGACTTGGCGTTCAAAGTGTGAATTTTTTGTAGCGCCCTTATGTAATTTAAGGAGATAAAAGGCTGTTTCAACAAACTATGATGAACTGAATTAATTTCTATGCTCTAAAATTAAGGCTCATTAACAGGAAAGGATATATATACTTAATGATGCTGTGCGGTGCAGTTTCTTATTCCAGCTTCCATTAATGCTGAATTCAGAAGACATCTCACTTTTTTAGTAGATGTGTTGCTGCATAGGTTGTAGATTTTGGGGAGGACACAGGGGAGACATCCCCCTCAATATTTAGAGCAGGGCTGCTGACAAATTGTCCTTTTTGCTAAGAAAGATTCCAAACTTGAAATTCTCTTGAAATGAGAGGTATGCAAGCAGCGGTCATAATAAGCACTGTTCAAATTCTTCAAATACTAAAGAAATTGAGCTTCAGTGCTTCCTTTATCATCTCCTTTAACGGGATCGATTGGACCATCCTTAATGAAAGGAAAGGAGATGAGGCCATCCCGCAATTCCCTGCAGGAGCGACATTTAAAGCAACGCACAATTCGGACGCTCTTTGGGAAATCAATTATGTTGTCATTTTCACATCCACAGTCTTTATAAGCTAAAAAAAATCAGAAAAAATATATTTTTATTTATCCCTTCTTATCTTGCCCATGCTAATTCTGTTATTATTTTAAATATATTTTATACGTCTTTTTATATATACTGCATTTCAGCACAAGTATTTCACACAATTTACAAAACAAGATAACAATAATATTAATGATAATAATAATAATAATCTTTATTCATACAGCACATTTAAAGATCTACATTACAAAGTGCTTTAAGAAGGCAGCAAAATAAAGCAGACAACTCATAAAATCACCACGCTTAAAAAGAAAGCATTAAAGAAAAGAAAGAAAAAACTTGAAGAAGCACTTTTAATAGTCCATCTGCGTGATCATTATACAATAACATTCACCACTGCCTTTTTCTAAATCCTGATTAATTCTCCTTTAAAATCTTTCCCTGACATCAAGTGGTTAGGAAGAGAAATATTTTGGACTATTCACCTGCAGTCCAAGTGAAATTGTCCCCTCCCAACAAAAACATTAAACTAGCAGATTAATTTTTATTCAACAAAATTGAAGACATTTCACCACAAATTGCTGCAAATTCATGCTTTAAGAATTACTAAAATGCAGGTAGTTAAGTGTTTAATGATCATATTTTTATAGCTGAGGACCCCTAAAATAACCGTCTCATATGTGAAAATTGAAATTTGAATTGCACCATAAAATCTCTTCTATCGTAGTAATGTAAATCTGCAAGAAAAACCAAGGAATATAGGAAGTAAAATTCTCAATATTTACTGAACAGCTCTTCCTGTTCCGCAAAAGCTTAATAAGCTAAGAATCTCTAAACCCATCCTCATGTCACTACCACTTTTGCCTATAAATACTGTTGTGTTGGCCCCACTCGCTTATTTTGGCCAGTAGTCATGCCTCTCCTCTGGAGCACTTTGCACTAATGAAAAGGCGTCATGTTAGCCCACACCATGATGGATTGAAAGAACACAACCTCTTGAGAGATCTCTGGCACGACTCTGCACAGGGGGGAGATTGCCACTGCCAGTCTGAGGAGAAGAGGCGCGTCTCTGCCAGAAAAAAAGGCCCAGAGATGTGATTGATGCCGTTGAACCACAACCTCCAGGCAAAGCTCAATCTGGATAAGCCACTCAATTTTCCGCTGGAAGCTCCAATATCAACAATATGCTGATGGAATCGGGACAAGTGAACATGATAATATCTTAGCATCATTTACAGAATGTGTTGTTGTCTTCCAAAGGGCATGACTGTCTGGAAAACAACATTTTTGGTAGGAATTATATTGTTTTTGTCATTAAGTATTTTTTTAATAGTTGGCAAATGTAATGACTTTACAGCACACTCAATAGCTTTAAGATATAACTGCGCCATCATAATGTCTGACAGATAAGAAGTTGATAACAAAATGAGCAATCCTTTGCAATTGAAGTCAACTTTTCTCCTCTCCAAGCCCAGAGCACCCTAATTAGTTTTCTAGTGCTGTAACTCACTGGCTGTCTCACTGAAATCCCAGTGAAAGTTTGGATTTGGCTGCTTCGCTGCTGCACATTGGCTCATTCACTCCCCCTCCTGACATAACTTGCCAGAAAAGAGTTCTTTTCCCGCCCGCAAAACTTTGCAAATCAATGGAGAGTGCATATTATCTGCTATCAACCTTGACCAGCTGTTAAAAATGAAGCAGTGGGGAATGTATGCTGAGGCCAATTGGAAGGCAGAGTTTGAAATAGCACATACAAACACACACAAACATACACACACACGCTGTATAAAAACATGCTTTTTGTCATGACTGTCAAGTTTGTGTTTGAGAATCAGGAGGCGAAAATATTTATTACTAAACTGCTCTACATTGTGTAAGAGAAAGACTGTGGACGCAATGACCTTTTCAGGAGTATGGACACATGTTACTTGGAAAACTATCTACTGACTAAATTAGTCTCTGTTTTGTTATCAGTGAAGCCATCTAAATGTAAAAGCTGGAGACCCTGGACTTACATAATTTGGATTTACATGATTTTTGGACCTTACCATTACTTTTCTGTTGTTAGGCTTGACTCCCGAAAGACTTGACTTTAGAGTTAGCTAAGAGTTAGCAGAGACTGCCTAGTCTTGTCATCACCATGTAGTTGCCAGGTGACCAGTGGAGGATTGAGAAAGTTACCTTGTCCATCCAAGAACTACGTTACGTTATGTTACATTTGTACATTTATTATATCAAAGTGATGTATATGAGCTTTTCATCAAGAAGTGAAAAATGTTGGATGGCGTGACACCTCGGAGAGCGGTGCAGACTACTTTTTGAGACCAATAAACAGCAAAACTGGTTGGTATTTTTGCAAGAGATCGGTGGTGAGAGAGCAGTGAGAGCATTTGCAGTCATAGATGGGTATTTTTTAGCGAGACATTAGCTGCATTTCAAGCAATGGTGACATAAAAAATGATGTTTTAGGGAGAACTTGGTGACATTTCCAATGTCATGTGCTGCTAAACATGGATGTTTTTAATGAGACATCAGCAGCAGTTCCATGTGCAATTGTGCCACAAAAAGCAGAGGGTTTTTTTTGTGAGCCATCAGCTGTATTTCTAGCGTCATGTACCACTGAAACTGGTGTTTTCTTAGCAAGACATCGGCAGTGAGAAATAATTGAAATCGATGGTGAGAAATCAGAGATGAGAAATCGCCATATACACCTTGGCTGTATTTCCAGTGTTTGCCGCCAAAATTGTTTTTCTTTTTTTTAGCGAAGCAGCATCAGCATTTACGGCCGTGGTTTTGCCAATAAAAATGGATGCTATTAACAAGACATCAGCAGCAGTTCCACCAGCAATTGTGCCACAAAAGTAGGAGTTTTTTAGTGAGACATCAGCTGCATTTCAAGCAGTGATTGTGCTGTAAAAACTAGGTGTTTGTTAGCATGATATTGGCAGCATTGTGCCACCGAAATCTGGTGATATTAAGTGAGACATCGTTGGCATTTCCAGCATTGTAAGCCACCCAAACTTGATGTTTTCAGTGAGATAATTGTTGTGTTTTTACAGCCACGATTATGCCACTAAAACCAGTATTTTAAGTCCAAACATGGTCTTTCCCTAATGATAGCTGAGAGGTGTTTGTGCTTAAAAATAACCACATTAACTACAACATTGTTGAAACACAAAGTTTCAGTGTATCCCCCACTCAGTAATGTACAAAAGTTACTGTGTCAACATTTAGTCTGGTGATTTTATTGCACATGAAACCACAAATATATGTTTTACACACATGAGAATTAAACAAACTGAAAATATCATGTTTTTGGTTGTTAGGGACTAGTAGGCAAATGTGTTTCTGTTGGGCAGCTGTTTGCCCCTTTTTAGTTTTCATTTATTCATTCCTGTTAGGTCAATGACTTTATAGGCTTTGATCTATGTAAAACACTTTGACAGCAAACGGTTTTGTGTCAAATGGTCATCTTTCAGAGACGTAAAGACTTGTATCTTAACTTGGACTGGCACCAGCATTAACATCTCTGCTAAGTGTGTCCCACAGTGAAAAGAGGGCTGTCGTGTGCATTAAATCTGACGTAAAGTAAATGTTCAATGTAACTCGGTGGCATGCGTCCTTGTTTGCAGCTGAAACCGCTGAGAGTTCGCTCATGATTCACTCCAGTGTAGCGTTTGGCAGCGCGCCACATTAATCGCCAGGGTAATGGGAAGACAGGCCTATTGACCAGGACTCCAATAGGACAGAGGGGCAGGACATACAAATCAAAGCTGTCCAGCCTCATATTGACCAGACTGTCCACAGGAAGCGAGATTCATTTGCTGGGTGACGGGGGAAGGAGATGGGGGCTGAGCGCAGGAAGTCACAGGGATTTGATTCAGCTCGGATGCTGCCAGACCTGCAAGGAATAATGCTTGAATGTGTATTAAAAGGGCAAGACTCCAATTGGTACTTTAATCCTTTTAATCCCCCACACTGAACCAGAATCCAGCGTCTACATCAGGGATACTCAACTTGCTTTGATAAGGGGCCATTTCTGCAAAATGACAGGGGGCCAGTCACAGCAGCCCCATGCATATTTCTAGGAGTTTAGGACATTTCTTGGACTTGAGGACATTTCTAGGAGTTTCGGACATTTGTAGGACTTTGGGACATGTCTAGGATTTCAGAAAAGTAGTTGGATTTTATGATGTTTCTAAGATTTCTGAACATTTCAAAGATTTCAGGACATTTCTAAGATTGTAGGACATTTCTGAGATTGCAGGACGTTTCGATTTTTGTATGTTTTTAGGATTTTTGGGGGGGATTTTAGGATATTTTCTGGGATTTTGGGCACTTCAAGGATCGGTTGTCAAATTTGGCCACATGTTGAGTATCACTGGTCTACATAGATAATGTGTCTGTCTTTCTACTTTTCATCTGCTGCTCATGCGTGTTATAGGGTGGAGTTTCAGCGCAGCAGACGGGGTGCATGATAAGTGATGAAGGTGTCAGGAGTGCTGACCTGTTGATGGTTTAGGAATCGGTGTGCTCTTCATCTTTCTTGTCAGTCTTCATTACAGACTGTGCAGTAGTGAAGAGAAATGTAATGCAGAAGGTAGAGTCTGCACACTGATAATGCTCAAAGCATCAGCAGACATTCCCAAGAGTCGTAAATCTGATTATTGCTCCTGCATTTTGATGTGTTTTGTGCATCAAGTCATTTCTTCTTTATGGTTCTTCAAAAGGGGAAATAAGGTTTTCAGCCATGATATGCCAAGCACTCCACAACTACATAACAATAAAAATACATATCAGACAATCCAAGATCTTGTTAAATTAGAATCACTCAGAGGAAAGGAAAATTCAAAATAAGATCTCTTCTTTGTCTAACCAATTTCTCCTCAACATATCTGGGCCCAGTATAACATCAGAATGAGATTTTCACCATGATTATTTGACCACCAGGAGAAACAGGTTTTCATATGAGAAGCAGACCAGTGGCAAATGGCTCAGGGGACCACAGAGCCTGTTTCAAGTGTCTTTTTATTGTCACCATTCGAAGGCACACCTGTGTAGTAATGATGCTGTTTAATCAGCATCTTTATGTGCCACACCTGTCAAGTGGATGGGGTGTCTTGGAAAAAGAGAGAAGCTCACTCACATGGATCTGGGCACATATGTGCACATAATTTGAGAGAAAAAACCTTTTATGAGCATAGAAAAATCCTTCAATCTTTTGTTTCAGTTCAAGCAAAATGGGAGCAAAAACGAAGGTATGTTTACATTTTTGCTCAGTGTACGACAAGTCAAAATGTTTGCTGTGGAAAAGGTCGGTGAATATCATACATATCACAGAGAATTCCAAGCAAATAGTAATTTCAAAACTTACAAAATGAGATATTGAAGGTTTTGGGTAACACATTTGCAATATTTTTTGTCTGATTATTTGCACCTTTACACATATAATGCTTGTATTGTTGTATCATAAGAGAATTCTACTTTTTTAGCCAGCATGGGCACTTTGCTCACTACTCCCATAGTGCAAGAATGTTTATAACCTGAAACTACGTCTTGAAAAGCCTGAATTTATGAGGGCATCCTATCTTAACTGGGTTTTATAGATATACCAGAAGAAATGCAAACAAGTATGCAGATATTCGTGTCTTCACTTTTGCATCCAGCATTTTCTTGCAACAATCTGGACATTTTTTGCTGAGATTTATAGATACACCTACCAAAGAACCACCAATAACACACACTAGTTCCCATATTATCAGTTAACCCCTTGAAACGTGTAACAATATCCGTTTTCTTTTGCTGGATTCAGACACTTTTCACAAGTTGTTTGACCCTTTGAAACCTGAATAAATGGGTTTGATTTCTTTTGAAAACTTGCGCGAAAATGCAATGAGCAACCTGGAAAGGGATGTCCCATAGATTGCAAGAAGTTAGTAAAAGCTGACAAGAATATTACCTACATATTAGTTTTAAAAAGATAATAATACTCTCAAAAATAGGGGAAAATGCCCTGAAAACTATTAATCATGATAATTCTATATTTAAACACTGTAAATGTTAGTATTTACCAGCCCAGTTCTTTGAGTGCAGGAGTGGGCTGTGACTGTCCCCTGGTGGGCAGACTGATGAACATCTTATTGGTGTGTTTGGGGCATAAAGCTGTGAGGTCACAGGTTTCCAGCGCTTTGCCACAACAAAGACTGAGTGTCACAGAGTCACACTTTACAGTAGACCCACTACAAGCCAGAAAGGTGAATTATGATTCATGAGAAAACATAGTCAGTACTTTCAGTCTTTGTATTCCTAGTGAAGCTTGTCAAAAGGACAAAATCTGTGAAGCCTATATGTGAAATCACCATATTTTTTAAAAAGGAAGACAACAAAAAACATTTAAAAAGTCATCACATTTTTTTAAGAAAAAAAGAAAAATGCCAAAAACGTTTTAAAGTAAAAATCACTAAAAATTTTAAAGTAAAAAGAAAAAAAAAATATTTTAAAGAAAACATGCCTTCCAAACATGCCTTTGTTTTCTTCTTCAAAATAATTCTGGCTCTTTATTTTTTACTGCAGAGGTCAGGGCTAAGACCCCAGTGTCCTCAAATCTTAGAATCGCCTCTGAGTTTTAACTAATTGCAATTTATTCTTGCATTACGTTTTATTTCATTCTGTTTTAAGCCCTCATAAAATAAAATTAATTATGCGGTCATTTCACTCAGGAAGAAATCTGGACCGAGTGGCTAGAAAAGCTTGTAACCACTGACCTATTTCTTTCTAACAGAGTATTTATTTGTAAGTACAAGTGCCCGTTCACCCCTATTATATTTAGAAGTTTACCTGGCAACAGCCGTGATCTTTTTATAACATTTGGCTGCTTAATTAACATAATGACAGACGGTTTTTTAATAAATCCACCTCCCTGTGGTGAAGAGGATGGATGTAGGAGCGGGTGCTGCGGACAGACGCGCTGCCTGTCAGACCGGAGGACTTTGATTATTGACAACATGTTAACGGGTCTGTCTGGCAGACGGACACGGAGGAGCGACCGGGGAGAGACAAAAAAACAGGCAGCTTCATCATCAGTAAGCCTTTACCATATTTTCCTGCGCGGTGTTTGTCTTCTCTACCAATTAAACGGCGTCGCTCGCGTTTTTATCGCGCATCATACACATCATGCGTTTTTATGTCTAAATTATTTTTACGCTATCGCTGTTTAGTTTTGGCCTCTAGCGACGATATAGAGCTGTTTTGCTTGACAGACTTATTTACTGCGCCTTTACCGTCGCTTTTACTCTGCAGGCTACACGATGCCCTTTTTTGAGCCTTTTTGTCGGAGGAAAGATATTGTAATGAATAAACCAGGCTAATGATCTGTAGGAGGCCAGATTGTGAACAGCTTATTGAGTGTCAATAAAAATCAGACCTCATCAGGTCCATTAGAGACTCAGTAACCCTGAGTAATACTGATCAGAGATGTTGTCTTACAGGATTTGGTGATTTCCAGTGCTGATCAATTGCTGTCCAATTATAACAGGTCTCTGGATAGATATGACAGACAGTGAGATCAATATTAATACAGCTCCATGGTGCACATACAAGAAACTAGGACAACATATAAGTAAAAGCACTACAAAAGCAGAATAATACAACATAGTGAATGTGTACTGCATAGCCTACACAGGAAGGACAGATAGCTCGAAAGAGTGGGCTACTCATCTTCAGGGGAAAATTATTAATGTATTCATTCAAATGATGCATTTTCATTGCTTCTATAGTTTCCCTCCCTCTCTCTCTTTCTTCCTGTGATGATGGGCAGCATGTCTGTGTACATACTAGAGCTGCAACTGTGAACAGATTAGCGGTCTACTGTTGAATTAATTGCCAACTAAATAATTTGCCAAATTAATTAAATCAATAAATTCGTTTGTGTATTTTTTTAAGAAGAAAAAATGTAAAATTCCAGCTCCTTAAAGGTCCAGTGTGTAAGACTTAGTGGATTAAGTGCAGTCTAGCGGTAAATATGTTTCAGATTGCGACCAGCTGAAACTTCTCCCTGTCAGGATATTCAGTGCTCATTGTTCAGGAAGTTTTTACTGGTAGCCAAATTAACCAAAGATGTCTCTCATCAGACTTTGTGATTAATAGCACTGAAAAAAGCAGTTTCACTTTTAAAAATCAGTGTTTCTCCTACCCTGTTTGGCAAGTAGATGGCCGTCTTGCCCGCCACCTGCATGCGTGCTCACTTTTTTCTGATTCAGACATTAACAAAGTTTTTAACAGGAGCCGAATTATCCACAGAGGTCTCTTCCTCTCCAAAACAAATGAACCAGGTGATAAAACAAAACAGTAAAATCACTGATTGAAATGCTTTCACATTCCAGATCAGTGTTTCTCCAGTACTGTTTGGCATGTCAAAGACGGGCTGCTAACCCAGCCCCTGTTAAACTGTGCTGACCTTTTTTTCCTCTGACAACTTAAGATCCTGACATTCAGGAGGTTTTTTACCATGAGCTGACTTATACACATTTGTCTCCAAATAAACAGACCTGGTGATTTAAGCCAGTAAAAGCACTGTTCTTGTGATTAAAAACAAAAAAAAACTATGTTTTTCCAATGCTGCTAATCACAGAGGGGCTTCTAAGTATGGTTGCCAACACAAAGACGCAAAACCTAGAGCCAGTGTTTGGTTTGTCCTTTTATGGGCTACTGTAAAAACATGGCAGTGCAACATGGCAATCTCTAGAAATGAGGACCAGATCCCTATGTAGATCTTAACAGCTCAATCTAAGGTAATGAAAATGCAACGATTCTTATTTCCAGATCATTATACAGTAAAGAAAACATGCTTATTATATGTTATTCCAAAGCTACCAATATATACCCCTAAATCCTGCACATTTTATAAACCAAATGGCTAATTGATTACTCAAGAAAACAATTGCCAGAATAATTGATGATGACAATAATCGCGAGCAGTAGCCCTAGTTTGTGTGTGTGTGTGTGTGTGTGTGTGTGCGCGCGTGCGGACTACTGAAAGTACTGTACTGTGTGTATGTACTCTTGCTGTATTATCTTAACAACAGTTACTGTATGTGTCTAAGACAAACTTCCTTCAGTACAATAAAGTTGATCCCCTCTTGTCTTATCTTGTCTTGTCTTGTCTTGTCTTGTTTTGTCTTGTCGTCTCCTGTCTTCTCTTCTGTCTTGTCTTGTCTTGTCTTCTCTTGTTTTCTCTCTTGTCTTGTCTTGTTTCGTCTTTGTCTCCTCGCCTCTCCTCTCCTCTTCTCTTCATAGGTGACTAGCTGGTTTTGGTGATTGATCAGCTCCAGTCTTGTTGACCTGGTTGACCACTGGTCAATGGTACCTTCAGATGCTCATGGAGAGCTGTAAATGAGATTGAGTTAAGTCAGAAGGGACCACTTAACCCTCTCTTTAAAGAAAAGAAGTTGTTGGAGCCTGATCTTATGAGGACACTTGGTTTCTTCCACAGCTGTGTGCTGTGCTGTAAGTATTGTGTGTTTGTGTCCTGTGACAAATTGCCTGGTCAAATATACAGAATTTTAAAAATATTTTTTTAAAAATGGATTAATTGCTTGTCTTCAAAAATTGACAAACATGTTTGAAAAATGCTAATCAGAATTCCCCAAAGCCCAAGACGAGGTCTTCAAACTGCTTGTTTTTTCCAACTAACCAGGCTTTCAAAGACCCTGGTTGTTAAACATGGTTAACACAATGGAGTTTCATAATGTTCTGTGTCTGCGATTGGTGTTGCCACAGCACTGACCCTCCCAAACCATAACTAAGTGTATTTTGTCTGTGAGAGGTCAAACTGGGGTCTAATTGACCTCAAACATAAGTGATAACACTGTGTCGGATAACAGCCTGTACTTTTTTCATTTATATATTTGTTCCATTTTTTTTTTTAAGTTTTTTTCATTCATATTCAATATGATGTGAAATATTTAAATTTTCATTTGACTAACTAATAGATTAATTTGTAATCATTCTATTTATAAAATATTTTGCAGTAAATGTAATGTAAAGATTTGTAAAGATTCTTTCTGTCTAGAGGAGAGAATAAAACAATTTATTTAGTCTATATTAGACCTTCCAGCAATTAATTTGAAATCCCCAGTGTAAAAAATATATAAATAAATGAATTGTAAAATAACGGCAAAACAACGTTGCAATGAAGTTAAACATCCCAGTTCAAATATAGTCCATTTCATTAAAGCATTTGCGAATAATTGAATTATTAGCATCAAAAACCTTCAATAAAGTGAAAAACAGTCAAATGATAAAGAAAAAAATTAAAATCAAAGTAAAATATCCTGATTTAAATAAAGTGCAAAAGCAATACATGTACAGAAATTTAAGATTTTGCATTGAAGCATAAATCTGTCTCTGGTTTTCTTTTTCCCGCTCTAAAGAAAAGTCGAGCTGGAAGTGAGGGCGCCCTGAGGCAGAGCGATGGGCTGTGGGGGGAGCAGGACTGATGCTCTGGAGCCTCGATACCTAGAGAGCTGGACCAAGGAGACAGAGTCGACATGGCTGACCGGCACAGACACTGATATCCCCCTGTCGTCCATCCAGAGCATCCCCTCTGAGAACTCTGAGGCCGGCTTCACGTCAGAGAAAACAATCAGCCCCGGTAAGAAGAATGAATTATGACTGAGTGGATGGATGAATGAACACTTAATTAACCGTAAGGGATGGGTGGTAATTTAACTGCTGTGCAAATTAATAATATATTTATGGTTGTGTGAATTAGTACTTAATTCGGTTCCTGATGCAGATGCATAAATTTGCATTTCTTATATCATGTTTTCCTCACTGATTTTTTTTCCACTTATGAGTATGATAGATTACTCATATTTTTTCTCTAATTGGGATTATATTTATTTATTTTATTGTACTAATTTCTTGCACATTTTTGGGTCACTTCTTTTGGGGCGGCTGTGGCTCAGAGGTAGAGCGGGTCGTCCTCTAATCAGAGGGTCAGGGGTTCAATCTCTCGAAGTATTCTTGGGCACTTTTGGGCAAGATACTGAATCCCAGATTGCTCCCAATGCCGTGTCATCGGAGTGAGTGAGTATGAATGATTACTGAGTAGCAGGCAGGACCTTGTACGGTTGTCTCGGCCACCAGTGTGTGAATGTGTGTGTGAATGTGACATGTAGTGTGAAAACGCTTTCAGTGGTCGATAAGACTAAAAAAGTGCGATACAAGTACAGTTCATTTACCATTTTGTGGCTCATTGCATTCCTCCTATGTATTTAAAAAAAAAAATCAAGCCAATTTGCTCTGGTTTCAAAGGGTTAAAGGGACAGTTCCCCTCAAAATCAAAAATACATATTTTCCTCCAAGCACCTCTGCAGCCGATATCTCCAACACTCTGCAGCTCACACCAAAACTATCTAGATTGATAAACAGCAGTACGGGTAAGAGGAAAAATATAATTTTTTTTATTTGGGGTCAACTGTCCCTTTAACCCTTTGAAACCTGAGCGTATTTGCTTGATTTCTTTCAAAAATACTCAGGAGGACAGCAATGAGCAACAAAAGAAGTGACCCAAAAATGTTCAACAAATTAGTAAATAGTACAACAATACTACCTGAAAATTAGTTTAAAAAAAAAAGAAAAAAAAACGGACAAACAAGGAGATGACCTGGGGAAAAATTGCTTAAAATATAATAATTCTGTAACATAATTTTAGACATGTAATCAGACATTTAGACATGTAATTAGTTACAAATATATATTTTTCCCCACACTTTGTTTGCACAATTTTTTTTTAATTTGTTGAACATTTCTCACCAAATTGCTCACTGCCCTGTCCCCATGTTTTTAAAAGAAATCAAACCAAATGGTTCCATTTTCAAAGGGTCAAATAGCTTGTGAAAGCCATCAGAAAACTGATGGCTATCCAGGTTTCAAATGGTTAAATCAGTCTGATATTGGCTTTTATTCACAGCAGGAGATGAGCTCAGGCTCATGCTGTGAATAATTTGACTGGACTATCAATGAGTGGATCTTCCTTTACACTCTAACATCAAAGTGAAGTGTGGCACCTGTGCTTTTCTCTGTGGGAAAATCCCGTAGGTGTAAAACGGTTTCCCTTTTGACGTCAAACACTTTCAGAGGTTTGATTCAAACAAGAAGCCATCATGCACACTGAAAATAGAAGTGAAGATGAAGCTGTGGTGACCATCATGCCGTAGCTGAGGATTATGACACAAGGATGTGCGGCAGACTAAGCATTTGAAAACCTTTTGTTCTTTTCAGATTCAGTTAGTCACCGCATTCAGCTCAGAAAAAGACGGATCTAACTATATTACCTCTGTTTTTCCTCTTTTACACTTTACCGCGGGTGTGCGTTTTACTTTGAAGCCAGGAGGAAATTAATCAGTGAATGGATATAATACGCTACATCAAAAGCAACTGTGCTGCTGAGACAGGACTTTGCTCTCATGGCAACAGATACAGCTGATGGCGAACGCAGGAAGAGGAGCCTTGATGTAATTGTGGAGACAAATTCGGTTAAGCTCCACTCTGTAGAGATAAAACAGATCCAGAAGCTGCGGAATGAGTCAGCAGCTTGCAACCACAAAGATTCACACAGCGATGCCATAATAATACAAGCTACATGTACACTGTTATATATGGTATTGTTTTTGAACAATACTGTGCACAATTTCCTTGAAAACGTGTTTATTCTAGGATTTTTTGTCGTTAATCCTAATAACGACACATGGGCTGCATCCCACATTCCATGAAAACATGCTGTTTAGTGTGTTTTATGCCTCTAATATCTGCAGCAGGATGCATCATGTTTTTAGGTTGTCCGTTTATTTGTCCCATTCTTGTGAACGCAATATCTCAAGAAGGCCGTGAGGGAATTTCTTCAAATTTAGCTCAAAGATTCACTTTGACTCAAGGATGAACTGATTAGATTTTTGGTGGTCTTAAGTCAAAGATCAAGGTCACAGTGACCTTGCGTCTGTCTCGTTCCACTTGGACTTGAGAATGAACTTAGAGGAATCAGATGACTGAAGTTTAAAGGTCACGGTGACCCAAAAAAACATGTTATCAGTCGTAACTCAAGAGTTCATGCACTTACTACGAAGAAATTTCACACAAATGTCACATAGGATAAAATGATGAAGGGGTGTCATTTTATATCCAAAATGTCAAAGGTCAGCTTCACTGTGGCATTTTTTTGGCCATTACTCAAGGTCATAAGTCAGGAACAGAAGAGGAGACATCTGGTTAGATACTAAGCTGCTGACACTAATCTTAGGTGGCCGTAACTGTGCTGACTGTATAGATCTTCTGTGCATCTGGGTTGATGATGTGGTTATTCTAGCTGTTAGCCATGTTAGTGACGTGGCTCCTGGGATGTCAGTTGGTCACTCCACACTTTGATCCAGACTGAAATATCTCAAAAACGATTTGGTTACAGGGTTCCCACTGACCCTTCAATCAGGCACTGAATTCATTAATCTAAAAAAAAGGCCTTGACTCAGACATGGAAAGCAAAATATTCAGAGCTTTTTTTTTTCAGACGTATTGTAAAATCTCAAAATAATTGGTAATATATTTTTGTGATAATTTAATAAATCCCTCTTCTTAAACTGGTCATCCTGGGAATTCAAAATAGTGACATCTCACATGCAGATTGAGAAACACAAAACTGTCCAGAAATGCCAAAAATTTCTTTATGATACTATAATAGGTTGATTTTCTTCAGTGTGTTCCACTCTAAAAAGGGTTATTTTCTCAACAATTAACATGGATCATCTAACTTTTTCTTTTCAAAAATCCTATTTTATGCTACAATAAATAATTGGGCAAATAAATGTCCTTCTTCAATTTTGTTTTTCTAAACTTAAAGAATAGGCATAAAGAAAAGTCTTTAAAAGACTTAAATCTGCCTCGCCTTAAGCTGCAGCAACCCTGTGGATGGCTTGCCATGAAGTTTGGTACGCACATGAGCATAATGCGAGCTTAACATCAGCTTGTTAGTATGTTTATATTAACATTTGACTCATTAAATCTGGCAGCATTTGTCTGTTATGTGGTTCGCATTTTCCATCAACCAAAGTAATATTACTCCTGAAGATGTTGTGAAAAATCCAAGTAGAGCTGAGGTTGGCAAAGGTTACCATGGTTATGCGTCTCTAACAAGGAGCAAGGGAGCTCTCAGGAAGTGGCATGGTAATTACAGCTCAGTGTGTCAGAAAAGATACATACTACTGTTTATGTATGCAAAGCAGATTGAATAATAGTACACACATTGGGTATGTAGTGCATAGTATTTTGGATGCAGCGATGGTCCTGAATATTCAAGTTCACGTTCACACATCCCTGAGGACACATACATCTGAAAAATGAAATCCTCTAGCGCACTTAACCCACTCTTGACGTTGCACACCAAATATCGTTTCAGAGAGTGTTTTCCATTTTTCGTGACACTTCACTGCTGCACACTGTCGTCAGATTAGTTCTGTGATGGCAGTAATGCACCTGTAAGCTTTCAGTAAGCTCCAACCTGTGACTCATGCTGTTTGATTTACAAATTACCCACTTCTGCACAACACAAATCATAAAAAGTGTGATGATAGTGTTATTGTCAGGGCTTTAATTAAGTATGCACTGATTAGAATTCATTTCTCAGAACAAAAATCTGAACATTGGATAAACCCAGCATATTTTAACATAGCAAATAGTTGTTTGCTGCCACATTAATGTTCTGAATGTCTCAAAGAAGTCCTTTGAAACCATCTCGGCTGGATCACTGATTAGCCTCAAACATCTGTGAGTGACAGGGCCTTTTTAACGAAGCATGTCCTTGTGTGCTCTGAAAAACTCATGAGGTCGTAACGGGTAACAGGAGAGTCAGCTCACTCTCGCTCTGAAGTTGTCAAAAAGCGTCGCTCTGTCAGTGCTTTCAGCATATGAAAATGATGCCAAAAGCCTTCTGCGTCCAATCGAAATGCAGCAGTTACAAAGACAAGATAGGTATTAATGCTGCTGGTAACCATGTAATATAAGAAGCACGAGTGCGGGGTGGGCGGGTCATACAAACAACTGACTTCCCGTGTGGATGTGTGGATGTGTGCATGTTTCGTGTCTGCACTTTACTATGCACCCCTTCTGCCCAAACCTAACCATCCACGAGTTTATTGCCTAATCCTCACCATCATCACAGTCCGCGCTGTTTTCTAAACGTAAGGACCGTGCTGCACCATGTAACGAGTTGGGATGAGAGCATGTTGGGAGAGCACATGTATGTGGAAGGAAACCAGTTCACCCACATGTAGAAAGATTGTGAAGCTTTCAGACAAAGTTGATGTTTTTGTTTTGTTCCAGTTCCAGATTTCTTCGAGGACGGCCTCCCTCTTCCTGCTCAGGCTTACCTGAAGGTCTGCTCAGCCGTGTCTGAAGCCAGTCTGAACGACGTGAAACCCAGCAGCCCCCCTGCAGTACTGGGCTCTCCACCCAAAGAGGCGGTGTTACCGTCATCTGGCACCACAGTGCAGCGCAGAAGTGTTCTGCACACTGAAGAGATTGTAAGGCCCCAATTTGAAGTTTGAAAGCACTTCTTCTTCTCTATTCAATAATTGAGTGAAAGTATTGAGCTATGGGAGACCACAGCAGTGGTTCACCATTTTGGGGTGAACTGCCCCTTTAAGCAAACATGCTAAACATTTGCTGGCTCCAAGTGTGAGGGTTTTTATGCTTTTCTTTATCGTATGATAGCAAACTAAATATTTTTGTAATGTCCCATCTTTTATTCCTCACCTTTATCAGACAAAATGGCAGGACAATCGGATGTCGACCAAGCAGGTGACCATCACAGTGACGCAGAGCATCCACCAGGTGGACAAGAACGGGAAGGTGAAGAAGTCCCTCACCACCTACGAGGTCATGAAGCCCGTGGAGAGTCTCAAACAGGTGGCCACACAAAACACTTGAGAACAGGGGAAGAAGCCAAAGAGAAATGAACTGAGGGTGTTTTTATGGAAAAATCTTAAACGTCTGATCGCTGGTGACGGCACACGAAATACGAGACTCTAAACTGTAGAATTTAGGTTGTCATACTCAAAACGTGGCTCATTTTAAAAAAAAAAGATAAAAAAAAGTTGAACTGGGCTTTATTTTATTTAATATTTTACTTCAATGGTGCCTGTTGCATTGTCTTACTGTATTTTGCTAAAGACACAGACATGTTAAAGGTTGGTCAGATAAATACAAAACATGACATTTTACAGTGCATATAGTATCAGACCAAAAAAAAAACGAGTTCACAGTATATCACAGCAGACAGTGAAATCAATATTTGGCACGGTTTGAATTTTTAAGTGACCTAGAATCTAAAAGCCTTCTTACCCATATTTTTAAATACGGATAAATATGTGTAGAAAGTTACGGTATTATTTCACAACATTAAATATTTGCAAACTAGATATAGTTTTGTTATTTGACACTGACACACATGTAGTTGTAGCTGCTGTGTTCAAATCAGTATGGCTCAGGAAAGTGAAACTGATTGTGACGATTGCACTAAAAGTGAAGTCTGGACGGGAGTTTGTGATGGCAATGTAAAACATTGTCTCTCTGCGTTTTGTGTCGTTTTGTACAACATCGTGTTACATTTTTCTTATCTAGCTGTTCACGTTTTCTAATGACAATAAACTGAATAAAAACAGTTATGGTCCTCTTAAATAACTTCATGCGCTGTTAACCCAAGTTCAAGGGACAAAAACATGGAATAATAAGCATTTTGGCACTTTGTGGAACTGCAGGGACAAATATAAAACATGCACTTGATTGGATCATCACACAGTTTACATTATAAATAGCATGTAGGATGTAGCATCTTTGGCAGCTTGCATTTCTGTAAAAGCGATCGCTGAACAATTGCAGAGTTTCTAAGCGGTCCTCGGGGGATCGGTAACTGTAGCAGCAGTTCTGGGGTCAAATTTGCGTTGAAAGTGTGTGGATCTGTTTTTGATGGTCGTAATGTATTTGTCCCGATCTGAACGAAGGCTCCTCCTTCTCCATCCACTCCTCCATGCAGAAGTCTGGGAAGAAGAACTGGATTTCTCTTTGTGCCGACTGGACAGAATCTGGGGAGAAAGAAGATCAGGAATATGTCGATTTAAAAACACGGTAATCAGTATGTGATCTCACAGCTCATGAGATTATCAGGGGTTTAACCAATGACTTTTCAAAAGTTTTTCATGCCGTCACACTGCTGACACACTGAACCCCGTTCAAACTTTAAAACTTTGTATGGAAAACAAAACCAATCATTGGACATTAACATTAAACACAAGACGCTCAACATGCTTCCCACCTGAGCCATGAGTTGTGTTTCGTGTGTCTGTGAGTCCAAACTGGCCCCTAATAGAAGCAGGCGAGGTGTATCTGGCTCTGAACACTTTGGTTGGTCCCATCAGTTCTCTCCAGTGACGTATGGCGTCCTCTCTGGCTAAAATGTACGCCCGCATCGGGCCGCTGCGGGGAAAGAATTCAACAGCAGTTTTAATAGTCATGGATCACAATCAAATATTAAGCCACGTATGCTGCAAAACCAGGTCCTGCTGTGTGCCGCTGTTATAGAGATTTGATTTTAAACACTGAGTGGTTTCTGTGCTTCACCAAAGAGCCAAAAATGGATTCAAATCCAATCTATTCACTCCAGAGCCTTCTGGGAAGAGAGCTCAGCCATGAATACATATCAGTTCATCAGTTTTAGCTGAACAGTGCTGACTGGAGTCATCTCGAATTTGACTGGCAGACATGCCGAGGATGCTTCATATATTTCCAATAATACTGACAGAGAAAGGTTGCTGTAGCAACGACCAATTCACTGCTGTGAAGAGACGAAAATGACAATGTGACGACGAGCACCTTTTGCAATCCAGAGGGGACCGTGTGGAGCTGTTGTGAGCTGGCCACATGGTGATTTTCAGACGATTGCTCCAGGGCTGTTGTCCCCTGATAATTGAAACTCCCGTTGTCAAGTTCCAGATAATGATGCATTGGCGACTTGCAGAGCATGAAATTGGAGCGTCATCAACTGACGTGCTTTTTCTGTGTCAGCGCGAGTGTGTTGTGTGGTATGGAAACTTAAAAAGACATCTTTTTTTCAGAAACAGCATTTGTTCAATGTAGTTCATTCACTGCTGTCATGGTTTAGGAAATGTAGGTGTGATTTCAGTGTGGAAGTTTACCTTGACATGAATTCAACAAGTCTTTGGTAGAAGAATCGCCCTGAGAAAACAAAACAAAAGCAAGTGAAATAGAGCTTTAACTTTTTTAAACTCTTATTAAATTATTATCTTATTAAATTGTGTGAAACAGTTCCTTACTGCCTAATGGAGCTGCAACTAATGATTATTTTCTCTGCCGATTAATCTGTTTATTATTTTACTGAATTTCTGATAAGTTGGTTTTGGTCTATAAAATAACAGAAAACGGTGCATGATGTCAATCAGTGTTTCCTTAAGCCCATAAGCTTTGAGTGTCCCAAAGATATCCAGTTTGCTGTCACAGAGGAGTAAAGAAACCCCCAAAAATCACATTTGAGACACTGAAATAAAAGAATTTTGACCTTTTTTTTTTCTAAAAACCGATAAATCATTTATCAAATTAGTTGGTGAATTATTTAATAGTTGATAGCTAGTCCACTAATTGTTGCAGCTCCACTGTCTGAGTTGTGTCCACACACCTGAATGTTCAGCGTAAAACCTCTCGGAGTCTTGTCTCCTCCACACAAGATCTTTGCATCTGACGATCACAAAACTGTTGTCCAGAATTCTCTGATGCAGAGCCTGAAAGGAAAGAAACATTGTTTAACCTTGTTGTGCCATACTGTAGCTGATGATAGGCAAAATATATCTAAACCTTTTTTTTAAAGTGCAGGTACTGTTTGCAGATTTCTTCTCAAAATCTAGATGGAAAAGGTTGCCAGAGGGATGATACTTAAAACAGCCAAATGTTCTGATGCAAAAGGTCATTCTCCTCCCCTTTGATATTAAGAGTGTAACAGTAAACTGGTCCTTTATCGGGGGCTTTAAAATGGGATCTTTCACTAATGTAATATTTAATGATTGGCTCTGCTTTAATGACTTTGAGGCTTCGGGGGCCTGTGAATCTATCAGAAACAGCAATCAGAGATTCTTCTTCACAGTTTGAATTAAATTGAGAGTAAAGCTGGCTTAGACCATGTTAACCAACATGCCACTGCTTGGCATAATTTTATCTGACAGTGAACTAAAATAATAAATGAGCAAAAAAAGATAAACTCACTTGGTTTAGCAAACACAAGTGTTTGGGGTTTTTTCCATATTCAAAATCTTATAGAATAATTAAATAAGACACATAGGACCTCAAACTATTATGATCCCCTCCAATCTCATTATGTGAAGTCAAAGTGTGGAACTGTCTGTATATATATATATAAGATAACATAAGATAAGATAATCCTTTATTAGTCCCGCAGTGGGGAAATTCACAATATTACAGCAGCTATGAGGAACGAAGTATAAGCAGCGAAGAAAACAAATACAATAGTAAAAAAAAAAAATTAAAAATATAAAAATATTGAGATATTAAAATGTTAGATAATAAATAACAAGCCAAGTGTAATTTAAAAAAAAACAAAGTGCAAAAACAGTAACATGAATATAATGAAACTACAAGCACAAAAATAATATACATATATACACTATTCTTTCTCTTTTAAATTTTTATAATTATTGGTTTTCTTTTTTTTTTTCATGCTAATTTTGAGTAATTTCTTGCTCGTTGCTCGCTGCTGTTTGTTGAGGTAGCAGCATCAGAGCCAGTGACACCAACAGACTTAATAAAATCATTAAGAAAGCTGGCTCTGTGGTGGGTTTCAGGCTGGAGACCGTGGAGACGGTGGTGGAGAGGAAGACACTTAAAAAACTAAACAAAAACAAACAATGCTGAGCACCCCCTCCACCACACACTGGACCGCCAGCGGAGCACCTTCTCCAACAGACTGATTCAGCTTCGCTGTCGAAAGGACAGATACAGGAAACCTTTCCTGCCAAAAGCCATCCACCTGTACAATAACTCACCTCTGTCTGCGCTTTAACCTCCGGTCTTAGCTCCATGTCTCTCTACACTGCTGACTTTACTTTTAATTTATTCAGATCTTAGTCTGTTTTACTATGGCGATTTTAACTGGGGTCAGTCGGTTCCCCATAATGGTTTGCACTTTGCTGAGAATAAAACATCGAGCATCGATCGCGTTATAGGCTATAAAGTATCAGACTATTACATCAAATGCAGCAAGTATTTTAACACTAGAAAATAAGTAAAAAACAACACACAAGTTTTAATCATGGATTTGCCCTTGCTAAAATATAATTTTTTAATAATCTCTCAAAATAAAATTCTCGCGCAAATTACCAAAGGCCACCAAAATGCATAAAAAAAACCCACTAACACAGCTACAACACTCAAATGGACCGGATCTCATAGTTTTTTTCGTTTTTTTGAAGTGCACCGCTCCATATAATAATGTGTGCTCTTTATTCTCTGTTCATTACTGCATGGGCCAATCACAATTATGTTAAAAACAGCGATCAGCAGCTACAATGGTTAACTTACGGTTGGCATAGCAACGGATATGGAGTAAACGGTTTAACTGTTCATCATTAAAACCTCAAAATAAATAAACACTGAAATTTAGTATTTTTTTTGACAGTTAGGCTACTGTTAATAAATCTCAAGACAACCTTATTGTTAAAGCTTATAAATATTAGTTACAGATGCGTTAAATTACAAACCTCTTTCCAAAATACTGTGGTCAGTTTTAAGAGGAGAGCACAGCAACGGGCGCCGCCATATTGTATCAAATATAAAGTCGTTGGTTTAATTATAAGTTTCCGCTTCGTGTCTTAAAGAACAAAGATATACGTATTTTGTTTATGTAGCTACGGGCTCAGATATTTACGTGATTTTGGCGTTAATTTGTGAATATTCACTGAATGACTCCTCACGCCGGTCAGTCCGTTTGTTAAAACTGTCCCCAGAAACTAAACCAGTACATTGTGTGTTCCCACTGCGCGAGAGACACCAAATAAAAACTCATAACAAACCAATATCAATTAATATTCTATTAATAATAACTAGCAGAATTAACTATGTGAGTGTGTGTTTTTATATGAACATTTATGAGTGGAAGAACATTTGAATGTTTTGCACACATCTTAATAATAATGATGATGATAATAATAAATAATAATGCATTTATTTATATACCATCTTTTAAAACAAAGGCACAAGGTGCTTTCCCATAGTAAACTAAGAAAAAACTGTACAATATATGAATAGTATAAAAAGTAATAAGAAATAAAAAGAGGTAGAAAATGAAAATAGTAAAAATAAAAAATAATAATGTTAATAATAATAATAATAATAATAATAATAATAATAATAATATTAATAATAATAATAATAACAATAATGTACATAACTGAGTTCATAGTTAATAAAAAAGTTTTCTGGACATAATCTCCATTTTTGTATAACCATCTCCTAATACCCCCCCCCCCCCCCCCCCCCCTCTCTCTCACACACTCTCTCTCTCACTCTCTCTGTGTGTGTGTGTGTGTGTGTGCGTGCGTGTGTGTGTGTGTGTGTGTGTGTCTTTAAAAAATAATTTGCAGGTAATTTTCTTTCCCTAATTTCTTGCAATTTTGGGGACATCTCTTCTTGCCTTGTTGCTCATTACTTTTTAGCTGTGTGGGGTTTTTTTTGTTGTTGCTGTTTGTTTGTTTTTAAGTAAACCGATTTGCTCCAGGGTTTAACTGATGTGAAAGGTACCTGAATGCAGAATCCATAAAACTGATGTCTTTCCAGGTTTCAAAGGGATAAATTTCAATTCTCAAGTTAAATGACAATGTCCTGCTTTACCTGCCACCCACCTTTGCCACATCACTGCTCACAAATACCAAACAGGAAAATCAGAAATGCCTTTATCACCTGTCAGAAAGACTGATGATAGTGGTTCTCAGTGAAGTGTAAGTGTAGATTATGGTTGGAGCGTTGATGAATCGTTGCTTTCTAGGAGTTGACAGTCTCTGGGGAGACACAGCGACATGACAGCTACAAGCCAGGACTAGAGAGAGAGGACGATATCTGTCGGTGGAATTTCATCAATGTGGGAGATCAGACGTGCAGTATGAGTTACAAACACGGAGCACATTCCAACAATGCAAAATGGCCACACCCTTGAAAAGAGGAGGTTGTGTGTGCAGTTTGACATTCAGAAAGAGAGAATAGGAGGGAAGAAAGGGGGGATGGATGTCCCACATAGGTTTCACCCACCTGCCCATGTCATGTGACGGGGGGTGACACCACAGCTGTTACCGCCCATGAGGCGGATGGAGAGGACGAGAGGGGGTGCTGGGTGGGTGAGGGGTTGAACGGTGCAAATTTTTGAGGATAGCGTAAAAAGCTATCAGACAAACTTTGTGTTACTGTAAGTCCTGTATTCAGTGTATAATTATTATCAGTGGTGGAAACAGTTAGTACATTTACTTACATAGAAGTACCACAGTGTGTGAAAAAGTCCTGCAATGAAAATCACTTAAAAGATCATAACTATTATCAGCTAAATCAACACAGTTGTGCCCAAAGTTGAAATTTCATATGGTTAGGAAAAAATTTTTTAAAAAGCCACAACATTTGTTCTGATTGGTCTAATATTTTGAAATCTAGTACGGATATACTTAAGGCAAGTATCTAATGGTAAAAAGCTGAAATTTGTAAATCACATGAAAAATCACACTTTTATCAATAGTCAAACTCAGGATTTTCTTTAAATGAGGTAAAATGCAAACTTTGTTGTACAACTTCATCAGGATAAACCCCTTGAGCTAAACCATCTTGTTTCTTATCATATTTTTGTTTTAATGTCATCTTAAATATTCAACTTGTTATGAGTTCATAGATAACAAATATCTGACTGTGTACAGCCATTTTCTTCTGTGGGACTTCATTTTTTTTCCTAAGATTTATTGGGATATACAGACAGTAGTCTCATGTGCCCCAAAATCTAAAACTGGGTTTGAAAATAAAATTTTTTGTCCCATTACAAAATCGACCCGCCCCTAAAATATTACATTTTTTTCCTTTTCTGGTGAGTTAAGCCAATCTAGCACCCACTTGCATATTGCACCAGCATTTCTCTGGTGACAGCAGCTTATTTCCAACACTAGATTAAATATAGTATGATAAGAAAAAGTCATTTTTAAGCCAAAAAGTTTGACTAATTTGGGAAATTTCGTTTGAAAATTTCAGTTGCAGGCACCAATGGGTTAAAATATAAAAAGTATAAGTACTCATTTGATAGAATATAGGCCCTTGTGATTTTCATTTTATAGTAAATTACATATCAATAATAATGCATGTAAGTAGCATTTTGCTGCTGTGCTTTAACAAGGGTTAGTTTTAATGACTTTATATACAGTTAAGTTGTTGAGTTCAGTAGTTCCCATCCTCGGGTCCAGGCTCCTCCAAAAGGTCACAATATAAACCTGAGGGATTGTGAGGTGATTATTGGTCATTAAAATGATGCTGGGAACGACTTTTTGCATAGTATCTTGACACATAAGGGGTCGGTGGATAGTTTTAATCATCAACTTGGTTATGGTTAGGATAAGATCGTGAATGTCGCAAAAAGAACATCCAGCTTTAAGATGCACAAACCCAGCTGTAAGCAGGGGTCGGCAGTTAAATTAAGGCAATGAAACACTTGATTATGTTAAGGAAAAGATTGAGGATGAACAGTGGAGGTGTACCAGTAAAAACACCCCAATTAGAATGACACAAATGCCGCAACCAGTGTTGTTTGATGGTCTCAAACACAGATCTCCTGGGTCAAAGTCCTACGTTTGTTGGACCAATCCACCTAAATTAAGTCCGTTGCTACGAGCATCTAATAATGACGCAGACGCATTTACATTGGAGCTCATGGAAAGCTCAGTGCATCTGATGCTAAATGTCCCATTCTGTAAAATATTATACAATTTTAACAGTTATTTAAATAAACATTAGTGGGTCAGTGTATATGCTGACATCATAGACATCTGGAACATAAATCAAACTAGACAATGTTTTTTTGGAGGTGTTCACAAGCCTAAAAGATTTGTAACCACTGATTTAATTTAAGATCTTTTATTTTTTAATGTGTAATTCCAATCCAAAAGGAAAACAACCTTTTACCATGACACAGAGGAGCAGTGACTAAGATAATAATGACCTTAATATTCATATATATACTGTATAAATATACTGTCATTATTTCTTCATGTTATTTGTAGGACATTTTGGAGCAGAGAGTGAAAGTCTCCACCTACTTTACTCCTAAATAGCTGAATAAGTTTTCTCAGTTCAAGACTCATAAACCATAAATAATCCATAATTTCACGAAGTGAAATATATTTAGGAACTTTAAATTCATCATCGTCTTCTGCCTTTGTTTGAAGCCTCCTTTCTCTTCCGATTTCTGCAGATTGAGGATTAGGGAGCAAATAACTAAAGAGACTGACTTATGTATTGTTTGAACAGGTTTCAGGATGGAACAGAGAGCTCTGTTGATCACCGCTGACTCTTCCTTCAGACATCCTCAGCTGGGTGGCTGATTCAGCCGATCCCCCCAGCCGTTCTCTGCCTTCCATAAACCCATCTCTCTCTGCTGACTACTGCTGCTGCCGCAGCCTCTCCTGCAGTTGTCGTTCCCTTTTGGTGGCAGTCGGGCAGCTGACTGACTGACGACCCCCACAGGAGCTTGGGTGTCCACAGGCTGCTGCTCTGCCGTCATTCATCCAGCACGAGCCACGGTAAAGGATCATGTGAAAATATGCTCTATATAGTACCGGGGATTAACATTTTCAAACCAAGTCTTGATGACTGGAGGAAAGTTTAAGTTGAATGATATAAAACTATGCATTTTGATAATGCATAATCTTTTTTTCACGAAGTTAGTGACAAAAAAGTAAGCCATAAAAGGTTAAAAAATGTAATGTATCATTAACTTGTGATCTGTGCAACCCAAATACAAAATCCCAAAGATAGGCACATTTTTCAAAGTTTATCTTTTAACAACACTGATATGCCATAACCGTACATTACTATATTCGTGTTTAATTTGGCAGCAGTCTTAGATTTACCCGACACATCAAAATGACATCAGAGAACTAGCAACGACGAAAGCCCCCCTGCTGCGTCGCCTCGTCGTGTGTCGAATAAAAAGTTGCACATGAGCACACCAAACGATGGCCAACCAGCACCGACGTTCTTGACTTTAGCCGCTTATTTACTTTCCTCACTCCTGTTTCTCTGTTCGTGCGCTGAGCTGAACTGCCAATCGAAGAAATTTAATACACAGATGAGCTCCATCACTACCAGCAATGATGTCCAATGTGCACGAGACAGCACAGCGACGAGGGCAATGGACGCTCACCAACGACCCAACAGTGACAGAGGTCTGACCGTCGACTTGTTGTGTCAGGGCTTTTAGACTTAGGATGAGAATGCTGGGTAGTTTTTAGTCACGTTTATTCATTTTAATTCTTAAATAGTTTTAGTCCAGTTTTATTTCACCAAATATCATTACATTTTAGTCAACTTTGAGGTGCTACCTTTGGTCAAAATGTGTCTTTTCCTAAATTCACTTGGGATTATAAAGGTAAAGAAGGTGATTGAAATAATATCGTCATACTTCTTTGTGCGTATCATTATTGACTAGAGAGCTTCCACTAAGATGAAAGACATTCATGAAAAAACTGTAGGTGTTTAAATAAAAACCTCTAACCTAATGCATTAAAATGATGTTATCAGTGTACATTTAAGCAGCTGTCCTTGTTTCGAGGCGTGAGAAACTCTTTGGTCATTGCAAGTAAGGCCTTTATGAGCAAACGTGTTCATTTAGACATTTGAAACATCGCCTCTTTCATCCATTTTAAACGTTTATCTAAACTGTAAGAAAACAACGCATAGGCCTACTCTGGTGTGACCTGTATACTCTGGTGTGCACTGACCACCACATTGCAGCTCACCTGTCACCCGGTCACCCAGAGGCCGCCTGACCATTACAACAGGGCCATTTAAAGGGGGACACAGGTCCCAGTGTGACACCCAGAATCCTTTTATGTCCTAATTGTTTGTTGGTGAGAAAAGTCAGAGATGTGTTTCCTGTCTTAACACCTTTTGGGGCCTAAGTAACAAGTAAGAGCCTAATTAGGATGCCATATACTAGAAATCATTGAAAAAAGTTTAATGTAATTAATGAGGACCAGTTTTTGTTGAGCCCTTTGAAACGTGGATTGACGTCATTTTTCTTGTGCTGCTTTTAGACGCCTTTCGCAAGCTATTTGACCCTTTGAAACTTGAGCAAATTGCTTTGATTTATTTCGAAAACATGGGGTAAAGGTCAATGACCAACCTGGCAAGAAATGTCAAAGAAAATTACTTTAAAATATTTTTTAAAAAAAGGATAGTATTAAAAAAAAAGGAAAAAATGTCCAGAAAACTAATTATAATTTTCATAATTTTGTATTTGAAATTATGATACAGGAAAAATATAATAGAAAATATAAATATTTTTTCAGCACTTATTTAACGTTATTTTCTTGTTTGTTTTTGTATCTTACTTTTTTTTTTGCTTATTTTCTGGATATTTTTTCTTACAACAATTTTACTAACTTTTTGCTAATTTTTTTGGCCATGTCTTGTTAAGTTGCTTGTTGCCTTCTCCTCATGTTTTTGAAAGATGTAAAACCAATTTGCCGATGTTTTAAAGGGTTAAGTACATGGTCAATGTGAAATTCTGTGTTATATTATTAAAAAACAGCTTGATAAGATCTGCAGTTTATTATTACAATAAATGGTTACAGTCTTTAATTCTCAAATCGAATGACCTGAAAGCATCCGTCTAAATCCCTCTGTGTCCCCTCTGTGAATCACGGGAGCGAGTTGCCTTCACCTCTCCATCACCTGTTCTCTCTTTTAGCCTAAATGCCGGTGACCTTTGACCTTTCTGCTCCATTGCTTCACCACACGGGACCAGGCTCTCTGCAACAGCTGTGTCAACCTCAGGGCTGGCAACTGGTGTGCCCAGGGAAGGACAGAGAGTGGCATTAATGTCAGACTACGTAATGAGTCAGCAGCATGGTACCCTCTTTGTTCGGATCAAGCAGTTCACTCTGACATGTTGATTTCTCATAGAAGAATTTGTTAGACTTACCAGTTTTATAGTTTAGGTTTCACTTTCTCGTGTTGGGGGATGTTTCTCCTTATAATCTGCTATATCTCCCACTAATTTTTCTTAATTTTTCCTCATTGATCAAACCTACTTTGCAAATACTTTGAGATATTATTTGCAGTGGTGGAAGACATATTCAGATCTTTTACTTGAGTAAAAGAAGTAATACTACGGTGTAAAAATACTCAATCAGTCCTGCATTCAAAATCTCACTTTAGTAGAAGTACAAAAGTATCACCATCAAAATATACTTAAAGTCGTAAAAGTAAAAGTACTCATTGTACAGAATGGCCCATTTCAGAATGATGTATATTATAAAGCTATTTTAGATTAAAAGTAATGATGCATTAATGTTTTGATTACTTTACCTTTGTAACCTGAGCAAGTTGACATGATTTGAGATATGATGAAATTATGAGAAATGACCCAAAAATAGTAATAATAGTAAAGTAATAGTAATAATTAGAAAACAAGGACAAGAAAATGACCTTTAAATTAGAAAACACAAAACAAAAAAAACTGACAAAATTAAGTAAAGCAAAATATATTTTTTTTAATATAATAATGGTCCAGTATTGAGTAAAACAAAACCATTTGCAGTGTAATTCCTGTGGGCAGCTGAGTGGCGTAAACGTACGTCCACAAAAAGTGTTTTTTTTTTTTTGTTTGTTTTTTTTTTTTTTGTCACTGACAGGCTCAGAAACGGGTGGGTTTAGTGATAGCAATTTTAGAGCTGTTTAAGGTGAAACAAAAATGATCTCACTCTGTAACAAAAGATTTATCTCTGTAGGGATTCTTTCCATAAGTTGTCAGACACTTAGAATAAACAATGTGAGTCTGTCAGTGGCAAAAACACTTTTATTGGAGGTACACTGATGGTGCTTGATTGCAGGGATTATATTGCAGCCTGTTTTGCAGCTGATGGCTACAGCTACAATACTGAACCAATTATTTTTTTTAAAAAAAAAATCATGTTTCCATTACTCACTTAGGCACATAAACAGGGAAAAATCAAGCCCATGTTGAAAAATGCGTTAGACCTTTAACTCTTTATCTCCTGCAGGGAGTTTCCTCCAAAGAACAGAGGGTTAATCTGCGAGGCTGTCCCGTTCTGTGCATGTGCAGGACCTGGTCTGGTGTCAGCTGCCAGTTTATTTATACCAATAGAAACCCACGCTACCCACTGCTGAAGAAACTGCTCTGGGGTTAGTCAGTCTAACTCCTACCTGCTGTCCCGAGGGAAATTATTTCCTCCTGCCAAGAAAAGTGTGTTGTGACCTCCCCAGAAGCAGTGGGACGTTGGCAGAGGGTTAGATGGGTATGACAGAGGGGAACAAAGTGATTAGCGAACGGGGGCCCCGGTATGTGAACATGGGTTAAAAATAACCTTGCTGACCCAATTTGTAGAAACCATCCAACACAACTGCTGAGCCCCTGTGCTGTCGACCTCCCAATTTGGCTTAATTGTTCTTAAATATTAACCCTTTGAAACCTGGGCCAATTGGTTTGATTTCCTCTCAAAAACATGGGAAGAAGGCAATGAGCAACGAAAGAAAAAAAGCAAAAATTAGTAAGAAGTACAAAAACAATTACCTGAAAATTTGTAAATAAATAAATATGTGCTTTAAGAATTTAAAATAGTTTTTTTTTTTTTTTTCCTTTTTTTCCTCAGCCTTTCTATTGGATCAATTGTCAAAAAGAGCAAATTAAGTAAAAAGTACAAGGAAATGACAGCAAAATTTATAAATAAAGAAAAAGGACATTACCTGACAAAGTGCTTTATAAATTATAATGATTTTGTGACATAATTTTAAATATGTATTGATGATAATTATAAATAAAGTTTCAATGAAAGAAGGAAGAAATTGGTAAAAAAAAAAAAAAAAAAAAAAAGTACAGGAAAATTACCTGAAAATTAAAAAATAAATAAATAAGGAAATTACCTGGAAAAAGTATTTTAAATATATATATATATATTTCTTTTTTAAAAATACATAATTATAAATACAGTTTTTCCCTAGCGTCGTTTCTTTTTTTTCCCCCGGTTCTTTTCCTTAGCTTTTTAAAAAATTATTTTCTTAATCCACACATTTCTTGCCATTTGTTTTTCTGTATGTTTTTGAAAGAAATAGCATGAATTTTCTCAGGGCTCAAACATTTCAATACTTGTGAAAGCCATCTGAAAGCAGCACAAGAAAAGTGATGTCGCTCTAGCTTTCAAAAGGTTAGCTTTTAAGACAGTGAAATCTTAACACACATCAGATGAGCATGTTTTGTGAGGGTTTTCACAGGATTTATTCGATCTAGAAATGATCACCAAACTGATGATTGGAACTCCAAATCACTCCAATAAATTAAACATAAGAGGGGTTGACAGATGAAAAAAAATCACAGAGAAAGATGAGCTCTTTTGCATGATGCGTGACACATGATGAAAGAGAAGCAGATGATTTGACGGCTGATCTGTGTGTTGGCCTGTGAGCCAGTATGTGACAGTGATCAGCTGTCCCGTTTAGAGGAACAGCAGGATTATGATTTGTGTCTTAACCATTGTGTCCGGTGTGAGCGACCAGGAATCCACTCAACAACAAAAGTCATCTGATACCCCCAGCACCCCCAGATATATCTGGCAAGGCCTTGGCGCATAGCTGACATTAGTGGAAATGTTGCATTTGTGATACACCCTGGCTTTAGGCCATGGGAAATATTGAACAACTGTCGAATTTAGACAACATCCTGTGGCGGTGAAAAAAAATAAAAACGGGAGCTACAAAGATGCGATGGGGTGGCTATTTGTGGACGGCGAGTGCCTCGAAAATAGCGAGAGTTTTAGGTTTCAATATAAGCCCTCCTCTCTGAGCTCGAGCTTTCTGTGAATGAGGCCCGGGTTCCTATCACACCCAACCCCAGCGCTGATTTTAGAACACAGGTGTTGACCTTAGTGGAGCGGCTTGTGCTTGCAGCAGAGGAAAATGAACCCCTTAGCTCTGCCCGTTTGCCTCTACAGTATTGGTAATCACTGTATGGTTCCACAGATGCTTCAAAACGGTCATATAAGGATCTACAGGATCTATATAATCACTTAGAAGATAATTAAAGGTCCAATGTAAAGGATTTCTGGGTATATATTGGCCAAAAATGGATCATGATATAATAAGTATGTGTTCTTTAGTGTATAAGCACCTGAAAATAAGAATTGTGTTTTTGTTAAATTAGGATGGGACCGTTTATATCTACATAGAGAGCAGGTCCTTATCCCCGGAGTGCGCTATGTTTCTACAGTAGCCCAGAATGAGCTAAACAAACACTGGCTTGAGACCGGGCCATTTGCTCTTTTACAGTGCCCAGTGTAGTTAGAAGCAGCGTCGGAAAAACACTTTTTTTCTTTTGACATGAAACTGCTGTATTTAGTGTTTTTACAAGTTTAAACCCCTGGGTTTGCTTGTTTTGGAGGGAGGAAACTTCTGTTGAAGGTTAGCCTCTAGGTTAGAAGCCCATCTGCAATGAGCCAAAGAGCATTGGAGAAACACTTATTTGTAACTTGAAAGTGCCCTATTCACTGTTTTTGCCTGTTTTAATCACAGAGTCTGATCATTTTGGAGAGGAAGAGACTTCTGTGGATAATTCAGCTCCTGGTGAAAACTTCCTGAATGTCTAGATCTTTTAGTTGAGGTGAGCACACATTAGTAGGTGCTGGGCTAAATGTTCATCTCAAACATGCTGAACAGCATTGAAGAAACACTGATTTGTAATGTGAAACTGTTTTTTTCAGTGTTTTTACCCGTTTAAATCAACAGGTCCATTTGTTTTAGAGAGGAATAAACCTCTGTGAATATTTCAGCTCCTGATAAAAACCTCCTGAAGTTATCAGAAAAAAAAGGTGAGCACACATTAGCAGATCCAGGGCTGCCTAGCACCAAACAGTATCAGAAAAACTGTGATTTTTAATGTGAAACTGCTCTATTCAGTGTTTTTATTGGTTTTAATTAATGGATCAGTATATTTTGGAGAAGAGTCCTCTACGAACAATTCGGCTTACTTTAAAAACCTCCTGAAAAATGAACACTGAAGGAATACTAACCAAGAGGTTATGCTTGGCACAGGGGAGAAGTTTCAGCTGGTTGCAATCTGCAGTCCTCACCCCTAGATGCTACTAAATCATTCACACTGCTCCTGTTAAGCAAGTATGATGAAAAAAAAGATGGCTGATGATAAATTGTTGCAGTTGAATCAATAACTTACTCCTTACATTGATAGATTTTATTTTTATTACATCTTTAACAATATTTGATTATTTCCTCTCTTCAAATGCATGTTGTGTTATATCCAGTGTTGTTTTGTAAGTGTCATGGCGACAGGATGGTCACCTTGTGGCTACCACCGGAGAATTTATTGCCTGTTTTTACGGTGCCACAAGAGCACCCATATAACTTATTCACACTCCTCACGTATCATTGGCTGTGCTTCTTAAACACAGGACTACATAACAGTTTTCTTAAAGAAGCACATTGAGTTGTCTTGGGGCTACCTTACAAAGGTCATCATCTCAGGACGTCATCTCATCGCATAAAAATTGAGCGACGCTACTAAATGCCTCGGTAACAGTCACTTTTTCCTGTAAATGATACAATGAAACTAGAGTGAAGAAACCAAACTGGGCTGAAACTCAACCTTGGCTTCAGCTGTGGCTCGTGGCTAACTGCTGTTCGGACTGTAGACCCCCCGAACCCAATAAAACACGCCCATCGTGCAGTTGCTTCCTTGTTTCTCCCTCTCTTTTTTACCCCTTCTTTTTCCTCCAAAAAGAGCCATTGACATTCGGTGTAAAATAGAGGCAGGGTGGGGTTGGGGGGGCTGAACAGAGGAACGGCAGGGGTGTAGGGTGTCTCGAGCCCAGTGCGAACAGCTGAGAGGTGTGATTTCACAGGCTGGCTCCCCCCTGTCAGGGCCCTGATTGGGCCGGACAGGAGGCGCAGGAGAGGCCCGGGCTTCTAAAGGACACCAACAGGTGGGAGGCCGCTTTGGAGGGGGGCGCTCCTGGCGGGATAGAAAAGGCCGATCTGCAAGGCCTGCTGTGGGCACAATCCAGCGGGCCAGATATGGAGGAGGATGGTTGATCGCAGGAGGTGAAGAGAGCAGAGGGGCAGGAGGAAGAGAGCGGAGTTAGGGATGAGTTTTGGCTTTGAAGAGTGGACAAGGTTGGTCAGGGACAAGGTCGGACTGAGAGTTTGGTCTTTTCTCTGTTTGTGGTCATAATGTTCCTTTTTTAAATATGCCTTCTGACTCATTTTGTTGGTCGCTTTTTTCTTGGTTTATGTTCAATTTGACAGCAAATGTAGTGATTTTTCTCCCAGATTCAGTCCTAGTTTTCTTGACACCATGTGAACGAAATCAGGCGTCAAAGCAGCTGCTCAGTGTTTTCTGTGAGTTTTATGATACATGCAGAGCCTGACACCTCTGTCAGGTGAGGGGGAAGCCGAGGTGTGATACAGGAAAGAATCAGGAAATCCTCATCACAGTCTAAAGGCCATTTGGTTTCGGGGCTTGTTGACATGACAGTGGTTAGGTTTATCTTGGAAGTCAGCAGTAGACAGTGTAGGAGAGGCCGGTGTGTGGCCTCAAGATCAGCTCCTCGCCACAAGAAAACCACAAGAGGAGCAGAAATAAAGGTGAGTACGACATGCATTTAAGCTAAGTTGTTTTCAAATATTTTAACATTGATTCTGTTCTTAAAAAAAGGACTTTATTGCACAGTTGTCGGGATAAAAATGACTTGGCATGGCATAAAGGAAATTGTGACCTTTGTCTGCTGCTGGAAGTCAGAATTCGCCTCGCCCTCCAGAGTTATTTAAACACAAGGGAGTTCGGCATCATTACATGCTGGTATTTAACAGCATTGAAGTTAACTTACAAACTGTTCTCCTTGAGTGACGGAGGGTCCTACTTTTTGCTCATATTAAAAGATAATAATAATAATAATAATAATTCTAAAAATTATTTATAGTACTTTTCAAGGTCCTCAAAGAAAATTTACATAAATTATAAAAGATCATGAAATAGAATACACACTATGATACACACAACATTGAAATACACGCATTATTCACATCATTTCACTTATTCACATTTCATTTAAAAGCAGTTTTAAAAAGGCGGGTTTTGACCAGTGTTTTATTATTAGGAACGATCTCAAACAAAATTAAAAATAAATGTTCTCCTTTTTATGGCATTTAGCAGCATTGAACTTAACTCACAAACTGTTTTTTTAAGCATGTTAAAGTCCTATTTTTTTTGCTTTTACTAGGTGATAACAGTAGCAAAATGGACTTCTAAAAAGGCATGCTCATAATCAAAATAAACATGAATTTTCCCCTCCCCTCTGTGGCATTACGCAGCCTTTAACTAAAATTATAAACTGTTTTCTTTAGCATCTTAAGGTCCTACTTTTTTCTTTTATTTGGAAATAACTAGCAAAATGAAACTCAAAAAAGCCACACTTTCCACCAAAATTAAACTTGAATTTTCCCTCCTATATAACAACTCTGTCACGTCACGTGTTCCTGCAGCTCCATCCATCTCCGCTCTCTCTGTCACAGTTAACCATTGTTAAGCCGGTTGTTCCTGCTGCCCTGGGACTCTATGAAAGGGTGCTTTGTGTCCGAGGAGAATCCAGTTGTTGCCCCTTGTGAGGACATGCTTCCTTATATCCCCATATTAATACACCACTTATGGAATGTAAGGAAGTGTGTGGTTTCAAGGGGACATGAGCACCGACCACACTGGGAAAAAGCTGATTTTCTGTGTTATTAAGACAGAAAGACAGTCATAAAAGATGGAGATTCATTCTGCGTGTCTGTTTTAAGTGGCGGGAGCGGGATTTTGTGTGTGTGTGTGTGTGTGTGTGTGTGTGTGTGTGTGTGTCAAGGCAACAGGTGAAAGGCCTGCTCCCTCTCCTTCAGCTCGTGCACATGCACAGTTAGTGTTACTCTCGATGATCGGGTCTCAGGGAACTTCTTGAAAAATTCCTGCCCTGCCCCAACGGCTGACAGTCAAGGAGGATTGACAGACCACAGCTGTCACCCATTATAGCAACCGCAGGACGCTCAAAAAAAAGGGAGGGAGGGGAGGGAGAGAGCTGTCACTGAGAGCGGAGGTTTGCTCCTGGATTTGGAAGGAAATAGGGGCTATGTCACTGGCTGTCCCAAACCTCGAAATAGGAACACTTGTGTCTGTGTTGATGTGTCAGGAGTGATGTGTGTTTTTTCTCTCTCTGTGTCTCATCAGGTAAGGCTGAAGAGGACGGGCACTACAGCAGATGATGTCCACCTTCCCCTCTCTCATTTCCTTCTTTTTCTATGTCCTCTACCCCCTGTAACCTTCCCTTCCTCCTCCTCCTCCTCCTCCTCCTCCTCACTGCATGCCCCTCTCCCGCCCTCTTTCTCCCCCCCTCCCTCGCTCCGCCTCTTGCAGCTGAAGCAACACGCCTTGCTGTGGCTGGTCAAACGGAACCAAGTCAGGTGTTTCTGTGAGGTTTGGTCCCCTTCAACCAGCTACTGCGTCGTGAATTCAGTCAGCGTGGACTCAGAGACACAGAGGCGTTGTGGTGTATGCTGCAAACTCTGGAGGTGGTAGTTTACGATGATAGATTATTTATTTTCTTCTGTAGTTTGGTGTTTTCCTGTATGACGGTGGATGTTTGAAAAAGCAAATAAAAGATTGCTGACAACAAATAGTGGTGAATTAAAATTCTTCTAAATTGTTAAAGTTTCTTTTTTTCTTCTTTTTAAAATAATTGTAAAATACATTATAGACATTATTGACATAGAGTCAAACTTCCATTTAAAATTGTATTTTCCTGCGTTTAGACAGGAGTTTAGTTTTCATAATTTTATGTTTTTTTTTATTATTTTTATTTTATTTTTACTTTTTGTTTTAAATTCAGTTAAGTTTTCTTTTTTTATAGCAGTTTAGTTTTTATTAGTTTCAGTATTAGTTTTAACCCTTTTTTATGCAGTAGGCCTAAATGTGATATGAATATATACTCTAAAAGATGGTGAATTAAAATGTTTTCAAAATGTCTAAAGTTTACATTTTTATGTCTTAATGTTAAAATACAGATTAATAGAGGTATATTTCCATTTAAAATAGTGTGTGGGTTTTCTTGTTTTGTTCTTCTTAGTAGTTGTAGTTATAGAACTTTTTGTATTTTTTTTATTAGTTTGTTGTTTGTTTTTTTTTTCCATTTTAAAAATTTTATTTTAAATTCAGTCTACTTTCAGTTAATTTAGGCTTTGCTCATTTTAGTTAAGGAGTAATGAAACTGGAGTGGTGACATCCCAGACACTAAGCATAAAACTAACAACTATTTATAGCAACAACATTAGGTTTCTAGTTTGTATGCACTCTTTTATATAAATTGTATTTATATTATGAGCAACAGATACACCAACAGACATATTGTTTGTTCATTTATTTATTTACTGATTTATTGATTTATTCAGGTTTATTTTAACCTCTTTTGCAACCCCCAGGGAAATAACACCACACAAAAAGCTTGTTCCATTGAGATTCTGCATCACAAACCAAGTTAGAAAAAAAGCATCTAAAAATATACAAAAAATCACATGTCCAACAAGAATTTCTTTTTTTTCATGGTTATCCATGTTGCAATCCATTTTAAAAAGACTTTGAGAATTACACATTTTGTACAAAACAGTATTATGGGTAAAAATATTAGTACCCATTTTGCATGTGATCAAAGCATTTCTTTAATATTATCGGAAACATTTTAAATTCATCATACTAAATTTCTTAACTCAGTGTCATTTTTTAAGTTGTTATTTCCTGAACGTGAATGTTACTTTGAGTCTCTTAATTTGTGTAAGAAAACAGATTTATTATTGTTTTATTAATTAATTTATTTCATTTATTTATCATCATAATTATTACTACTATTATTAGTTCAGTTTAATTCAGTTCAGCTTTTATTGTCCCTCAGGAGAAATTTGACCTGCAGTTGGTGGTACTAAACAAAAAAAAAAAAATAAAAATACAATAAACAGGCACAGAACTTCAAAGCAGCACACAACCAAACTTGATTAAAAGCAATAGTTAAAGTAAAACTATTAATGAAGACCATCTAAAAGTGACAATTGAAAGAGCGCGCTCGGTCAACCATTGAAAAAGTGCCGTAAAAACTCTGTCCTTAGGAATTTTGCATATTAATTATATTGTTGCATGTGGAAAAAAAGAAATGTACACGTATTTGTTGTTGTTTATTATTTATTATTATTATTTCATCATGCATATTACTTTATGATTGTATTTTAAAAATTGCCCCTGCCTAATTATCCTTATTACTATTTATTACAATACAACAACAGTGCTCCCTCATTCTCCCACATTCTTACCTGCATCTTGTTTAATCTGTATATCTTTGATTTTTTTCTGGTATATCTTTGATTTTTGTATTTAAAACCTGTACATTTTTTCTTCTTCTTTGATACATACCTAGTTTTGCACTTTTGTATATTTTATATTTTGTATATATTTATATTTTATATATTTTTTCTGTACACACGGCTGCTGTGACAAGTTAATTTCCCACAAGTGGGATGAATAAACGTCTAAATAAACGTAAAAGTCTAGTCTAAGTCTAAGTCTAACTAATATTCGTCTTTATATGTTAATTAACTGATATGACAGATTGGAAAAAATATTTCAATATATATATATATATATATATATATATATATATATATATATATATATATATATATATATATATATATATTACAATTGTAAATTCTAATAACTAATTTTAAAAAAAGAAGATACTGACTAAAAAAGCATAATTTATAACAAAATAACTCATGATAAGGATATAACTGGTGAAAGCAGCCCTCTGTGTCTCCACCAGGGGGCGGTGTAGGTTTTTTGGGTCGGTAGTTTCTGCAGCAGCAGAGGAAGTTGAGCAGCATCGTAAACATGGCTGACAGTGGAGTGACAGGTGAGCTCGGCTGTGTGTAACAGCTGGATTTAATATCTGTTTCCAAGTTTTTTTCATTACTTCAGTGTGGGCGCATGGATAAAATGTCTTTCTCTTATACTTTGTGTTTTGTAGTCTTTTTGTTCGGCTCGTAGCAAAGTTAATTCCCCTCCATGCTAGTGCTGCTAACGTTAGCATTGTAAGCAAGTCAACGGCTCCGTGGCGCTAGACAGAGGAGTTTAACGGCAGGGACCGTCGTGTTATTGCATCATCTTTTTTATGTAGTTTTTTAATTCATGAGAAATATTTAAAACGTATGTTTTAAGTTGTTACAGCGTGGTTAGATGACGGTAGCTAACAGTTATGTGACTGGTGTGATTAGCATGATGCAAACCGAGCGTGTTCAGTGACATACAGACAGCTAACAGCATCACCAAAACGGAGGGATTGGTAGATAAATAAAGCCTTTTTTAAGATTTTATTGCAAGTTATCATGAAAGAGGAGAAGTTTGCGATAAATTGATTGTCAACTGCTTGTGTTGCAGATGGACCTGGCAGTAAAGATGATGTTGAACGAGCAAAGGTGAGTATGGTGTTAAATTTTGCCACAGTCTTAAATGAAGCTACATATTTGGCTTAATATTTTATGTATTTGATGACCCACTTTTACTTCACAGATTGAAGGCAGAGAGCTGACCAAAGAGGAGAAGCAACGGCTGAGGAAAGAAAAGAAACAGCAGAAGAAAAACAAAGAGAAAAAAGATGACAAGGCTTCACATGAAAGCGAGAAGAAGAAAAAAGAAGAAAAGCCTGTCAGTTCAGCTGCTCCAGCCTCCCAGCCTCCAACACAACCAGTACAGAAAGGTGCGTACTATATCAACAGCACCAGTTATTGTTGTAGCTGAATGTCGCATTTGTATTAAAGGAACAGTGTGTAAGACTTGGGGGGATTTAGTCATGTCTAGCGGTGAGGATTGCAGATTGCAACCAGCTGAAACTTCTGGTTAAATTTCTTTCAGTGTTCATTTTTCAGCAGGTTTTTAGTGGGAGCTGAGTTATCTGCAGAGGTCTCTTCCTCTCGAATATAAGCTGACCCTATAAACAATCGGTAAAAGCACTGAATAAGGTAGTTTCAGGTTAAAAGTCAGCGTTTTTGCTACACTGTTTGGCAAAGGAGCCGCTAGACTAGCTCCTACTAATTTGTGCTTACTTTTTTTTCCTGATAACTTAAGATCCAGAGCTTTAGGAGGTTTTTAGCAGGAGCCGAATTATCTGCAGAGGTCTCTTCCTCTCCAAAACAATGTAAACTAGTAAAAACACAAAATGTCTCATGATACAAATCAGCGTTGATCCAATGCTGTTTGGCATGTTGGAGACGGGCATTTAGCCCAGCAACTACTAATGTGTGCTCACCTTTTTCTGCTGGTTTTCACCAGGAGCTGAATTATCCATACATGTCTCTTTTTCTCCAAAACAAATGGACCAGGTGATTTAAACTGAATATAGCATTTTCACATTAAAAACAGACTTTTTCTGATGCCACTCGCCACAAAGGGGCTGCAGACATACAACCCAATAAAGTGAATGGCTCTCGTAGAAACTGTAGAAACATGGAGGTGCAACATGGCGATCACCATAAAAGAGAATCAGCTCCCTATAAACAACTGATTCAAAGATAATGAAAAGACAACACTTTTTATTTTCAGATTATTGTACACTAAAGAAAACTAAATCCTCCGCACTGGATCTTTAGTTTGTAAGTTGGCAGATCGTTCTCCAGTGGGCATTGATTGCTGGAAACAGACAGTGGATTAGATCTTTGTCAAGGAAGTGTTTTTTCTAACTGAGATCCATAACTGTAATTAATCTGTACCCTGACCCCGCTGCGTCTTCCTCAGCTCCTTCTGCAGTGCCTGCTCCTGCACCGGTTCCTGTGCCTGCCTCGGAAACTCCTGCCTCGGCAGACAAGCCAGCTAAGAGTAAAGCCGAGTTGAAAGCTGAGAGGAGAGCTCGGCAAGAGGCTGAGAGGGCGTCCAAACAGGGCAAAAAGGGAGACGTGGGACAGCCGGCCGTCACGGGAAAACCTAAAGCGCCGCCTAGTGAGCTGCAGCCAGGTACTGAAGCAGCCACGAGGTCAGCATGAATAGTGACAATCTGAAATTATACTTTAACACTGAGGGGAAAGTCACTCTCTGTATGTGTTTCCAGTGGTGAAGAGGCTCCCAGAACATGTTCAAGTGGACAACCCGGACGTTTTGAAGAAACTGGCAAAGAAATTGGAACGACAACAGGTCAGCTACTTTATGTGCAATTCCTAAAATCCGTGAATCATGAAAGCATGTCTGATTCAGGACAGTTTGACATAATGAGCACACATTGTCAGTAGTACATTTTGTGAACAACTAATGTGTTAGTATTTTTGGTTAAATCTTGGGCATAAAAATTCTAAATTCTAAATATTTTGAACAGATTATTTCGGTCAAAATCAAGTTATGCTGATGACTCTCACAAATCTTATTGAAAAATCCATGAAAATATCATCAATAATCCAGACTGTTAAAAAAAAATGGCAGGATAGTTCACACACAAAACTACAATTTGTATATCAGTTTCTCCCCCCGTATATTGTCGAATTCGTGTAGAAGATGTTTTTCTTGTATGCCTCCACGGCGAAAAAATCTACAAGCAGTGGACATTTTTCAATGAATATTGAAATGAAAGGGTTCAGCGTTTAACAGCATCTAAACTATATCAAAACATCAGTTTACAAACTCTCACCTCGTGCAGCATAATCAGACTCTCATTGATTCAGTCATATGCTCAGTATTTCCCCGAAACATGCATTGTTTGCTAAAATCTTACTATATAAAACACTTTTTAAAAAACACCTTTACAAGTGCGTGCATTAAAACTCTGCTGGTGTATTCCACTGAACGGAGTTCAAACACGTGCGTGTTCAGGTGTGCTACGTGTCTGTGCCTGAGTTTATGTTTATGTCTTTAATAGTGAGGTTTTAGATAAATGTGTGTGTTTGGGAAGTACTGAGCATACGACTGCGTCAATGAGAGCTGGATTATACTGCACGAGTGTTTGTAAATCTTTGTTTTGATATCGTTTTGCGGACCCCCCTTTACTCCCATTCATCAAGAATTTTCTCAGTTTTTGGATTCTTCGGTCATCGTGGAGAGATGCTTGAAAACTAGCATTTTCTTCACAATTTCAGCATAAGGTGGGGTGAGTTGTAGATACACAAATGATCTTTTTGTGGGTGAACTATTCCTTCAATCATCTTTTTCTCTTGCTGCAACCTCACATTGATAACCAGTAACAGCGAGTCCTGACTGCATGTGATCATACCTAACATTTCTTTCAGACACCAGGGTGCAATGCTGCTACAAATGTCAAGGTCTGACTTCCCTAAATGTGAATGTGTGCCATTGACATTTGTCTAGTTTTGTTTGCTAACCCGTTACTGTTATCGTACTCATGCAGCACTCTGGAAATGAAACTTAAACTTTTTGTTTGTTCCGTTGAGACAGAGGTGTTGTGTCGGTTGGACGCGTTTGAAAAGTTAACTGTTTCTTTTTGTTCTTCGTGTGTTTCCGTACAACACTGAGATGTTTGCTGTGCAGGGTTATGGTTGTGCTCCACATTCGTCTGTGCTGTTTAAAACAAAATCATACATATTAGAACATGTAGGTTGTCTGTGTTGCCGAAGTTAAGAAGGAACATTTTATTTCAGCGTGGCCTTTATTGCTAATGTAGGAATTTGGCTCTTCAGTTGGTGGTTCCATTGAATTCTCTGATTATTTTCTGTGAGTGTGCTTTAACCTCATGACCTCAGTTTTAAACTCTGGATTACTGAGTATTGATGGCAGTAAGCTCTAATCTGCTTTATTTCAGATCCCACTCCGGTTGGACTACGGCTACAAAGTCAGCCTGTTTTCTCATCTCCACCAGTACAGTCGCAAAGCTCCTCTAACACAGCAACTCAGGTAAGCAGACACTAAGCCACATAGGCCAGAAGGTCATTGGTGATGTCTGAGGATTTACATTTATTTAGTGCCTCTAATTTGTCTTTACGGAATACTTCATCCACAAAATGATCATTTGTATATCAATAAATCGCTCTGTGTCATCTTGAATTTGTGAAGAAAACTCTCCACAGTCAACAAAGAATCCACAAAAGGAGAAAACTCTTGATGAATTGGAGTAAAAAGCGGGTCTGTGTGTAACAGGAGAAGAAAAAGTCTACACGACATATTACGCTCGCATAAATATTTAATTCAGTTACCACCGAGGTGATGGTTCAAGCTTCACGCGCTTCATCAGACAAGTTTATGATCAATCACATTTTATTTTTATATCACCTTTCAAACAAATCAAATGCAATTCAAAGTGCTTTTCAGTTTGATTGAAGAAGCAAAAATGAAAGCAAGAGTAACTTAGGAAATAAGAAAAAATGAAACATTAAAAAAAATGATCTTAATAAATAGAATAAGTATAAGCCATAAAATTGTGATTGTAAGACACCAATAAAAGCCAGAATAAAAAGATAGACCTTTAGTTTACATTTAAATATGATCCAGATACACAGCTTCAGATATGCCATGCTAGTGTGCGGACTTTGGTTTTCCTTCTCTTGTATTGTCTCTTGTCCAGCACCTAGTATTTTGTCTTCTGGACATGCGTGCTTTTGTGACCTCTTTGGGTCTGCATTTAACAACAGCAAATCTACATCAAAACATCCATTTACAAACTCTCCCACAACTTAATGCAGTATGATCCAAGTCTCATTTTCCCAGTCGCTCGCTCAGTACCTCCCAAACAGATGCAATTTCCCTAAAACTTTACTATTTAAAACCCATCTGCATTAACAGTCCAATGCATGGGGAAGCACATGCACTTAAACTCTGCACACGTGTTTGCACAAGTTGGTTGAGAGTTTGTAAGCAGACTTTTTGATATTGTTTTGTTGTTAAATGTGGCCCCTTTTTACAATAACAGACTGATCTTAAGTCCAGTCCCCCCTACATACTGTAATAGCTTGAATTTAAAAAGCACCTATAAAGAGACCCAAGGGCGCTTTACATAGTAAACAACAAAAAAGAGAAAAAATCTGAAGTGAAAAGTAACTAAAGAAGCATTTTTTACGAGGTGACAGAGTTACATGAGGCAAGCTTGACACAAAAAAAAAACATGGTGACACTGGTTCAGTTTAGCGAAGCGCTGCTGTGTTTCTAATAGTTTCCAGGTGTCCGGGAATATAGCTTTAAAAAGCAGACAGCATGGACTACAGTATGAGTATATGATAACATGACTATCAGTCAACATTTTTCCAGCACTGCCAGCTATGTCCCCTTTTCCCCCTCTGGGAATCAGAAAAGAACTTTTTGTATTTATCACTGAATACAGACTTTGGTGCTGAGCCAACATCAGTCTGAATGTCACATTTTGTCAGCCTGTACCTTTGCAGAGATGATGTATACAAGGGATCATAAGCCTTGAGCTTTTCTAGCTAACAAAAACTAATGTTACCTTAAAACCATGTCAGCAACCAACCTATTTGTGCTTTTCCACATCTCTTTAACATCAGCTCAGAAACACGGAGGTAGAAGACCCAACATTAGTAAAACTATCTCGTTCACTAGTGTTTTGCTGGCTTAACTTTAGATCAAGTCAAGTCAGTTTTATTTATAGAGCCCATTATCACAAAACATGGTTTGCCTCAGAGGGCTTTACAGTGTACAACATCCCTCTGCCCTTAGACCCTCACATCACCCAAGGAAAAACTCCCGAAAAAGAACCCCTGAATGGGGAAAAAGATGTGACTTTGCAAAGTGTCAGTGAAGATTGTGACAGTGCCCTCGCCATATCCTTTAACCGTCTTCAAAGTTTCGATCAGCCCAGCACATGACATATATTAGTACAATAGGTTTGGAGTGCAGAGCAGAAGAAGCGCGATGCAGGAAGGGCAAATTTATCACAAATTTTCTAGGTTTATTTACTCTTCGTTCACTGTGGAGGCATGCGAGAAAAAAAAGTTTTCTTCGTGAATTCAGTATAACACGGGGTAAGTAGTTGATAGTTTTGTGGGTGAATTATTCCGTTTTTCTCTTCAGGATTACCTTAAATCTCACTTATCGTTCCTGACTGTTTTTTTTTTGCAGCATTCCCTCCTCAGTGATTCATCCTGCTATTGTTCGTCTGGGTCTCCAGTATTCACAGGGCATTGTGGCAGGATCCAACGCTCGCTCTGTCGCTCTGCTGCACGCCTTCAAACAGGTACAGAGCAAAGACTGTTCAGTCTGAGCGCTTTGCCTCCTCATTGTCCTTCCTCTCCAGCATTTAGACCAACACCGCAACCAAAAAAGCGAGCTGTCACTCGTTTGTAATCAAGTATAATGAAAGAGCAAGACAGAGACACAGCAGCAGCCTTTAATGTTGCAACATTACTGGTTCATACTGGTTCAGCTGCTGCTTTATACAAAATTCAGTCAACAACACAGTCGAATTTCCAGCATTTCAAGCAATGTAGCTCTGGGCTGTCCCTCCAGCAGCACATTTTCCCAGCGCACTTTATTTATTATAAAGTGAACCTAAATGTTTCTTGTCTCTGTTCTTATTTTGTTCTCCACTTTCACTTAGTTTTTGCCTGTAGTTTATTTTATATGTTGTTTTGTAATATTGTATTGTGTTACTCCAAGCTTAGTGATTCTACGTTGTTTTAATTCTAAAAGTCGATCAGGGACAAAGGTTGCAAATTAGCCTAGGCTACAAATCTATATGCATTCTGTCTGTTTTGGATTTTATATATGAAGCAATGCTTTGTGCAGTTGTCATTGTAAATTAATAAAATAAACTAAGAGCAATGTTTTTTTTCCTGTTTCAGGTAATAAGGGACTATACTACGCCTCCAAATGAGGAGTTATCTAGAGACTTGGTCAACAAGCTGAAACCTTACATCAGGTACAGAAAGATTGTTCTAATTTTAGTTTTGTATCATTACTATTTACAAATCAGCACACATTTATCACCAGCTGTTCTCCAGATTTCCAATTTTACAGTTTAACACATGAAATTGTTCCTTGTGTGTGTTTTTCTTGCAGTTTTTTGAATCAATGTCGCCCTCTGTCAGCCAGCATGGGTAATGCAATCAAATACATCAAGAAGGAGATTTCTAATATTCCCAGTCAGTGCAAAGAAGAAGAGGTTATTGTCACACTTGTTTTCTCACACTTTAGCCAGAGATCATAAACTTAGCGTGTTGAATTGAATTATTCTACATATATAATTGACAGAATTTACACTGTCCATTTCCTCCCTCCTCATGCGTTCTCTTTATTACTGTTTAGGCAAAGAGCAAACTGCTGAACTGCATCGAGTGCTACATTAATGAGAAGATCGTCCTTGCTGCTAAAGCTATTGCCAAGTACTCCATAGAAAAGATCAGTGACGGAGATGTCATCCTCGTTTATGGATGGTAAACCAATTAAAGCGGATGTTCACGGGAGGAAAATCATGTTTCCTTGTGTTCGTTTCAGCTGTAAAATCTGATTTTCCTGCAACCAAACATTGCTTAATTATTTGTCATTCAAAGGAAATCGGAAATACTTCTAAAGAACTCTTTTAACACTTTCGTTTCCCTTTTCTTGTCTGACCCATACATTCCTTTCCTTCCACATTCTCCACTAATACTACCGCCGTGTCTGTTTTCGCTGCTCAGCTCATCACTGGTCAACCATATCCTGTGCGAGGCCTTTGAGAAAAACAGGAAGTTCCGTGTGATCGTGGTGGACAGCAGGCCGCGGCTGGAGGGCCGGGAGGCCCTGAGGCGCCTCGTTCAGAGAGGCATCAGCTGCACCTACGTCCTTATCTCAGCTGTCTCCTACATCCTTCCAGAGGTGCGTCCACACATTTGAGCCTTAGTAGGCAGAGCAAAGCATTGATATCTACCCTTCCAAAGCTTTTGTTAAAGCTGACGTATGCAGACATCGGGAGAAGGCAAAAAAATTGCAAGATTTGAAAAATACCTCCTTCTCTTACAGCTCTCTCGTTTATAATAAGCACCTCCCAACAGATGACCACCGAAATACACACACTCTTCATACACAGCGTTCCTGAGGATCCTTAAAAGGCGCTTTATTTATTAATATAAAAATAAGGCCTTAATTGGTATTAAAATGCCATAAATTAATATTTCTAAAGTCTCATAAATGTAAAGACATTGGATGGAGGATTCCTTGAATTGTTTTTTTCTCTGACATTGCATTGTAAAATTTCAAAATTGATTAGTAACATCCAGGCTTTTTCTGAAAAAATAATAATAATTTATCGAATCCCTCTTCTTAAATTCGTCATGAGTACTAAAGCAGTGGAATAACCCAACATACAGAGTGAGAGTCAAAATCTGTCACCATTGTTGTTATTTCCCAATTCTAACCAGATCAAAATGTTAGGGCAAAATTGTTCTTAATTCTATGTAAAAAATATTGGTTCATGGTCCATGTTTTTATTTATGAATGAGTTATGAGGCTTTAGCTCTGGTTTGCAGAAGGTTTAAGTATTAGCAACATTTGCTCATCATCTTTAAATGCTTCTCCGATATTGACGTGTTTTATTTCATTTCTAGTCAGACTCTCGTTTAGATAATCTTTATATTAAGTCTTACTTCCTTTTTTGGGTTGCTTCACAAGTGAGGCACTTTTTGCCAATGCTGGAATCATAACTTCTTCGCCACTGAATCAGGTTTCCACCAAAAGGAGGTGCACATTTGTAGAACAGCCAATAGGAACGCTTTCTCTCTCTGATATGACCTTTTATTGGCCAAAGTCTCCAGTCGCAGGTTAAATTCTCTAAATCCTGAAAATGGAGCCAAGAGGAGATGCAGAAGTCTAGTTTGTCTCAGTTCAGTTGAATTACAGCATGCCCAAAGTTTAGTTTGCGCAATTATGCCGGAATGAAACTGCTTTTGTTTTTTTATCCAAAATGTCATAACGATGTCTTGAACTTTGACCTCATAGGTATCGAAGGTGTTCCTTGGTGCTCACGCTCTGCTGGCCAATGGTTACGTCATGTCTCGCGTGGGGACGTCACAGATAGCTCTGGTGGCCAAGGCCTTTAACGTGCCTGTGTTGGTGTGTTGTGAGACCTACAAGTTTTGTGAGCGGGTGCAGACAGATTCCTTTGTGTCCAATGAACTGGGTATGGACAAAATAATCAGTGGCTTGTTTTATTTCTGTTACATAAATATGAGTTTCTGTTAGTGTCACTTCAAATTCTGCTTTTTGCTCAATTCACGTCAGTATTGATTTAAATTCCTTCCAAACACTGGAGAATTTATCGTCATCTGTGCTTTCAGATGACCCGGATGACCTCATTGTGACACGTAAAGGGAAGACCCAGCTAGAGCACTGGCAACAAGTGCCCTCACTCGGCCTGCTCAACCTGGTGTATGACGTGACACCGCCTGATTTCGTGGACTTAGTCATCACAGATCTGGGAATGATCCCCTGCACCTCGGTGCCTGTGGTGCTGCGAGTCAAAAATGTGGACCAGTGAACGACCTCCTGCTCACATCACTGAGCTCGGAGGCCGTTTCTCTGTGTTTTTCACGGGGGAGTTTGTGAGCTCGAATGCTTGCGCACACAACACAAAATATCGTGCTCTTAGCATGCAATAAATATATATCTGAAATGGCATACGCTTTTTAAACTGAGTCCATGTGTGTTTTTATGTTTCGGATTGGATAATTACAGAGATTTGTTTCCGCGGGGGTTGAGGAGGGTAGACATGTCTTTTTTAATATTGGGTATCGCCAACACATTTTAATAGATCCGTGTTGTGAACTGTTTTTTTTTACAACAGAACATTTAATTTCCAGTGTTTAGAGTAGAACAATTCCACTGTGGTTCACAACACGCACTGGTTGTCAACCACAGAATGTAATTTTAAACTAGCCAGAAGTGTTTTCCTAATTACAGCTGGAGCTGCAGTATCTCTGAAGAATTTATGTGAGCCGTAAAATACCTCTGACGAGGTTTTAATGATCTGATCAGTTACACAGGAGAGGGACATAAAGCAGGTGGTAAAACCCTTTTTTATGCAGAATATCTCAGATTGTTGATTATGTCCGCATAGTCGACACATGACGCTCACATGCTTCAGATATATCAGCAAAGAACTACAGAAGAGGGCATTCGCTGGAAAAATTTTATATTTGCCTTTTTTTCTCTTTTAAAAATTAAGATTTTTAACCCAATATTCTGAGAAAAGTTTTCATGTGCTGCCTTCAAGTGCTGTTTTTCTGAATTAACCCTTTGAAACCTCAGCAAATTCACTTGACATCTATCACAAACATGGGAAGAGGGCAACAAGCAACAAAAGGAGTTACCCCAAGATTAGCAAGAAATTAGTAAAAAGTACAAGAAAACTACCTGAAAATCTGACTTTTAATTGGAAAAAATATATAATTATTCGGTAACAGAATTTTAAATATGTAATATGATAATTATAAATAGTTTTTCCATAGCTTTTCTTTCCCTTGACATTTTTCCCTAGTATCTTAAAATGATGACATTTCTAAATCTACTAATTTCTTGCAGTTCGTGGAACATTTCTCACTAAGTTGCTCATTGCCTTTTCCCCATGTTTTTGAAAGACAAAAATTTAGTTATGATTCAAAGGTTTAATCACTTGTGAAAGGCATCTGAAAGCGGCACAATAAGTAGTGTTGATTCATAGCTGCACACTGTATTTTTCCTCAGCAGCAGCAATGTATTAGTTAATGCAGTAATTGATATTCAGTTTTTATCTGGCCGTTTATTTATCGAACATACCAGGACTGCGTAAAACTATATGTTTGCTAATAAACAAATGCAAGTGCATAATTTCACGGTGGCAACTCAAACACAGCAAAATCTTAACTGGTTTTAATATTTTATTAGAATCCTGAATCTCATTGAGAAGAAGCATCAAAACTACTCGCCCATTAACATCGAGACATTTTCCACATGTGACTGATTGTAACTCAACAGTAGGCACAAAATATTTTGAGTCTCGCTTCATCTTGGAGTGAAAACATACCAGATGTGGTAACAGCATAAAAGCAATTCACAACTAAATAACATTCTGCAGCAGTTAAACTCAGTTTCTCACTTTCTTTAAAATATAACTTTATACAGAAAAACTTAAAATTTCGATGGTCTACATCATGATTCATAGACAGAACCTGACTTGGTTTTTGCTCTGAGTGAAGTACATGTGCAGCATGCAGTAAACAATTTGCCAAATTCTACAAATGAATTCAAATGTGCGCACGGACATGTAGGTTCATTGTGTAAACACACATTCAGTGCATGTTTGGCACAGTTAACAGCAAGCAAACCCCCACAAATTTTAACAACACAACCTCTTCATTAATGTCTTGTGTGAATCAAGTACATTTAAAAAATATATAATTAAATTCATGACAGTTTGTTGCCCAAAAGTTTTTACATTTTTTTAACCTGATGGATCATCATATTGTTCAGCAAAAAAAAAGTCAGTTCCAGTTTTTAAAGTTTACAAAGATAAAATACAGCTGTGAAAAAAAAGTAAAACATACTGTTTAAGAGAAGCCCCCTTGACTCTGCGTCAGCATTTTCCCTCTCAGTTTCAGCTCCGCGGATCACTGCAGATAAAGACTGCAGATCAGCCTCAGAGTGACTTGGCCTTACGTCTCTGTGTAAACCACAGCACGAAAGAGATCACAACTGTAGACGCTCCGAGAGGCCCAAACACCTGAAGAGCCGGGAACTCCCCCTATAGATGATGAACATAAACAGATAATTAAAGATCTCAAGATTCACATCACCAAGGCTAACGGGATACTTAAACCCCAAAAGGACCACTTGTATTTCAGTTACTCAGCGTAGTCGTGCATGCCTCCATGGTGAATAAAGATTTCAAAAACTGCAAACATTATTGATGAATTGGAGTAAAAAGTGTCGGCGTGTAACAACAGCAAAAGTACAGCAAAAGAAACTCACAACTCGTGCAGTAAAATCCAAGTCTCCTGTATTCAGTCGCATGCTCTGTACTTCCCAAACAGATGGAGCTTTCCAATGGGGAGCTGAAGTAAAAGTGAAACTTATATATGTGCTCTTTAAAGCCAGACTTCATTGATTTTACCTTACTGAACACAGGAGCTGCTGGTGTATCGCTGCCTTGATAAGTTAGTTTGTTTGTGTATTGTGGTGTATTCAGTCACACAAAAACACAAAAAATTACCATTCAAAGTAGCAGCAGAGCAGCAACTCAAGTGTTCTGTGAGGTGAAATGACTGTTTCTGTCACTGGAGTCTGGCCTAGAGGAGAGCCTGGATTTAGTTTTTCTTCTCCACTGGAAAAATCTATATGTTTTGGAAGCACTCAGCATACAACTGAGTAAATGAGACTTGGATTATACCGCAAGACACATGTGAGAGTTTGTTTACAGATATTTTGATATAGTTTTGCGAATTGTTACACATGAATCCCTATAACTTCAAATTCATCAGGAAGTTTCTCCATCTTTGGAATCTTCGTTCACTGGAGGCATACATGAAAAACAATATTTTTTTCACAAATTAAACACATCATGGGGTAAATAACTGATATACAAATGGTCATTTAGGTAGTGAAGTATTCCTTTAAATACATAATGTGAATAATTCAGATAAATTTGCAGAACTTACCTCTCGAAGACACTTGTATCCATGATAGTTTTCAGCACAGCTGCACTCAAAGAAGCCGGGGCCATAGGGCGCGCAGAGCGAGTTCTCCGGGCAGTTAAGGGCTGAGGATTGTTGATAGTTATGAGATAAACAGTTGCCATGTATTACCAGAAGGCTACTGCAGTTTTAGATGTTATGTGTCTCAATGGAGTAACAGTATCATATGGTAACTCACAGCTGTCCAGTCTGGTTGCACATATCTCTCTGTCCTTCACAAAGACGATTTCCCGCTTTGACTTCCACCTTTTTCCAGGATGTGTTGCCCCCTGGACAATCTATGTCTTGTGGCAAAATCCTGCAGACGCACAAAAAAAAGATAACAAAGATATAAAACTTAATACTTGTGAGCATTTTTCATAGTTCTTTTTAACCAAATACTTACATGTAATTTAACTCAGTAAATCCTTGAAATGCCGTGTCACTGATGTTGGTGATGGAATTGAGTGAGAGATCTCTGCAAAGCAAAAGTTCAAAAAGTAAAAAACTTCTCAAAGACAAATAGTTCCATCAAAATACTGCAAATTAATAATAAATAGGATGTGTTGCTAATACTGAAAGTGCTCTAATTATATACGTGTGTGGGGTTAATTTGGTTTAATGCTCTCCTTTCTTTCTCTGAAGAGTAGCTGAGGAGTTGTAGTCCTTGTAATAATTTTATATGCTGGTAGGAACAGAAACTTTCCTAACTCTTAATCTATCAGCTTTTATAATATTCTGAGAAATCATGACGTATAGCATGTGTCCTGAGTTCAGCAGTGCAGAAGTCTACAACAATTACTCAAAACGTGCAGGAGTGATGAGCACAGATCTTCTGAGAAAGTGTCCAGGCAGGTTCTTTTGTTATTTGGTTTCTACACAATACTGTATGTTTTGTGAAAAAAACCTAGCTACTGTACATACATTATTAACGCTGCTGATGCTCCCTGAAGATCCTCCAAGTGCGTTAGTGAACAGTTGGACAGATCCAACCTGAGACAAACAAACAACTTGTTGAAACATTAAGACTTAGACTTAGACTTAGACACGTTTATTTATCCCACTTGTGGGAAATTAACTTGTCACAGCAGCCGTGTGTACAGAAAAAAATATATAAAAATATCAATATATACAAAATATAAAATATACAATAGTGCAAAAATAGGCATGTATCAAGGAAAACAAAAAATGTACAGGTTGTAAATACAAAAGTCAGAGAATGCAACTTTTTATTGTAGTGAGTCCAGGTTATTGTTGGCTCAGGCTGGTGTTGTATATCATTATGTAGGGCTTACTTTTGAAGAAATGTGCACATTGTTATTGGTATTAAACTGGGAGAGAAAGGCCACATCTACTACAAAAAAAGTAAATTACTCAGTGACTTAATGACTTATTTATTCAAAACGGTGTATAATTGTTGTTGTTATTATCATCATCATTATCATCATTATTATTATTATTATTATTATCATCATTATTATTTATTTATTTATTTATTTTATTTTTACCACATCCTATTATCCTCAGGCCATTTATAAATTGGTGTCATACATTGTAATAACTATATTTCCGATAGACCCTGAAGGCAACATTGAAGCCCGTACCCGATGATGCGTTCAGGGTCGCTCGTGTTGTCTTTTTCTCAGGCAGCAGCGTCCGTCGATCCGACCCGCGGATGAGGCGCAAAACTCGCCCACTGCGGAGCCGTTTAGGACTGAACCGCTGCAGCGCTCACATACCTGTTATTACACATCATAACGGAGCAAATAAAGAGGTTATAAACAGCAACATTCACGATTATCTTCGCTGGCAGCTACTGTACATCCACCAAAAACACGCTGTTTTTCCAATAATATGTGGACATAATGTGTCATTTCATTATTTTGTTAAAGACTATAACGGTTACAGTACTAAAATCGAGTCTTACCTGCAGCCCAGTTATTTGATAACTTGCGTAAAAACACGAATTAAAGATCAAAATAAGCACCACAGGTTTCAGCTGGCTGCACCCAGCTTTCATTTTCATCGACTGGAGTCATATGATCCTACTGTAGGGACATGTGACAGGAAGCTGGTCCAACTCGAGCCACAAGTCGTACTTGGTTTTGCGCTGCCTACGCACACACTAAATTTGGAGTATTTAATGTATTATTGCATGCTTATATGGTAAATACAATACAAAGCACCATGGGGATATATTCAGTAAAGATGTTGCTTGTGAATTTGTGCAGATAATTTGATAATACATCCAAATAATCCATTTTGCAGCTAATCAAAAAGTCTATGGTTTGATTTATTATTATATTATTATTATTATTATTATTATTATTATCATCATCATCATCATCATCATCATCATCATCATCATTATTATTATTATTTTAATATACTTTATTTCGAACTTTTAAAATACAATATGAGCAGAAAAATAATGTGAACAGAATGATACACATACAAATGAAGCATTGACCAAACAAACAACAGAACCAAACAGAAAAGAAGAACAAAAGAAAAAGCAAATATAACATAAATTAAAGTGGAAATAAAGACACGTGTGACAAAGGGTTTACTTAAGACTTTAAAGATGCATATATCTGTCGTTTTTAGTTTTTTGTGATTAACAATTTGTGAACAAGTATCGTTCTGTCCTTCGTAAATACAAATAATTTAGTTTTTTTATTTGTAAATTTACATTAGTGAGAGTAAAATTTGGCAAGAAGTCAAATTATGTCAAAAGGGAAAATTCCATTAATTTCTTTGTCACAGTAGTCATAGCACCCAAACATCATATATCTAGGCCTAAATTAAATGGTGAATTCAGTAATATGTGTCCACAGCACATAGGCTATGTAAAATTACAAGACAAATATAAAGGGGAGCAGGTTTTAGGATTTAATTCACAAAAGGAGAAATTTGCATCCATGTCACTCTTCCACAGAGCCACTGAAGGCACATGGGGATAGATGGTGGAAATAAAATTCAGATTGTGAAAAAAATAGATGGCGAAAAATGAGTTGATGTGAAGTAAATTAGATGGGGAGAAAACTGATAGTGGAAATAAATACGGTGGGAAAAAAACAGATGGTGAAAAAAATGATGGAGAAAAAATGGCAGAGAAAAAGTTTTATTGGGTGGGGAAAAAAACAGTCCTTTTTTCAACATCTGTTTTTCTTTTTTTTCACACCATCAAAAAAAATTACCATCATTTTTTTTTCACCGTATATTTTTCTTCACTGTCTATCTCTTCATGACCTGTTAGGTGCTCTATACTCTTTCACTCTTTTATTATTATTTTTTATTATTTTTTGATAAAAAAATATTTAACTGAATATAATCTATAGATCGGTGTAAATTAAACATTGTTGACAAAATGTAGACGCATTTTTTTCTGACTGACTGTAATGAATTTTGACTTCGCTTTCACTGTCACTTCGGGCTGCACCAAATAAAGTAGGGACTTCAAGTTACACGATTTTATAATATGCATAAATATGGACAAAAACATGTTTGTAATATTATTACAAAATTCTATGAGCCTGTTATGTATTAAATTCTATAATATGTGATGAAAATACGCCAGAGTTCTCTTTTATCTCACCCGCGAAGACTGGACCACCCCCTCGGCTGGAAACGAGATGGTTTGCCCCAGCAAGATTGTTGCAATGCCTCTCGATGGGCCAGTAGACACACTGAGCACAGATCGGCTTGACGGCCCTGGTTACATCTCCGTTTTCTGCGATTTCTATCACATTTTATCTATGAGTTTCCTCCGTCGCCGTGTCGATTTTTCTTCAGCACACGTTGAAGGAAGGAAATACGAGCCAAACAAGAAAAAGTGCAACTGTCTCCCCTCATATTTCGACCCAACGGCTCTGCGACGCTGTGGGGTTCGTAGGAAGCAACTGCACCTTTTATCCCGAAACTTCATCTTGGTTGCGCTAATGAGCACAGTTACCTGCACACGGTGAAACTCAAACATCACAGTAGGTGGTTTTAAGTTATCACGATTTATTTGAAAGTGGCCGAGAGGGATATTTTAACGCCAGTAGTGAAGGTGTAATTGCTTAACACTTGCAACATGGCTGCTGCGGGAACGGCAGCGAGAAAAGTTTGACACTGACGTGGGAGAAGTTTTATGCGAATGCTAGTTGGTACATGAGTTGTTGGCCAGATAATAAAGTCGTCAGCAGTCTCCTCCAGCCTGGCGCCGCTGTCCCCGGAGTTACAAACCAGTGGATAAACCGTGTGAGAGCCTCCTCCTCCTCTGTAGTCACCGCCGACAGTCACTGCAGTGGACTTTGTGGGGAAACTGTGGTGTCTTCTTCTCCATCGTGAGCTAAAGGACTTGGCTGTGTTTCGAGCTAAAAATGCATTTTTCCATACCTGAAACGGAGGTCCGTTCGGGAGAAAATGGATCAACATATGTGGTGAGCATGATCGTTTGTTTTTTTGTTTTCCCCGCTTTCATATAGCCTTAGTGTTAAAGGCTGGCTACAGCTGACTACAGGTCGGGCTAATGTCAATGCAGCACGAGTTCCTGTGTTTACTGTTATTTGTGATCTGATGGCATGGACAGAGGCGCACCAACAAAGGCCCAACAATTGCAAAATGCCACAAGTAATCAGCTATAGTCATGTCATATATGTTATTGCTGTATTTCATCTAGATAAGCGCGCAAACTTGATTAAAAAAAATAAATAAGGAAGTTCAGTTAAAGTCCTGTATCTCAAACGCGTCCTTCATAGACTGACTGTGATTTTGTGAGGCCATTGAAAGCATCATTATGAACCCTGGTCGTCATTATGATACAACGTTTTATGTAGCATTGAACATCTGGCAGATGTTTATGGTTGCATCGGTATGAGATTTTCAAGGTATGATAACCGTCTCAGAAAATATCCCGGTTTCACTATTTCAGTATTATTATGGCTATTAGGGGTCGATAGATTATCGCCCCCGCTCATTATCTGAGCCTATATTTGACATTTTGCCGATTATCTGTATCGGTATTTTATTTTAATGATCGCTTATAAAAGGAATTGATGAAAAAATGTGCGTATTACGACTAAATCCAGGAAAGGCAGTTTGCAATACATGCAGACAAAGTGTAAGCACGGGAGGAACCTTTCTTTGTAAACTCTTGGTATTCATTCATTTTTAAATTTCAATTTTCCCTGAATTTTATCTTTTTAAAAAGGTTTCAGGGAGCTTGCTGCATATGCTGTTGAAACTTTAAGTTTTGATTAAGCATTTGCTAAAGGCACACCGAAAAGTTTTGTGGTGGAAGTTGTTATACTGGTTTTAAGGTACACCGTGGAATTAAAATTTAAGGTTATCATACCATGTACATTTGCTTTCTACAATATCAAAAAAAATATGCAATTGACCTCACATTTCCTTATCCACAACCACTTTGCTTATTTACAAATACATTAGACAAATGGTTTAAGGATTCTTCAATTAATATAAAGCACTGGCTGAACCAAAAAGTAACTCTTGTTTTCATTCCTTTAAGGGTCATTGTGACTGATAATGATAAAGGTTATTGTGTTATATGGTATACTGTGATTTTGTCATAATTTGAAAACTAATAATGTATGTTAAAGATCTCATATCATTGCAACCTTATTAAGATCCTTTTTATTAACCATAAACAGCCCTGAAATCACTATCGCAAAACCCACCAAACTCCATGATAAAACTTGCAGAAGCCATTTTGGATCATCTTTCCATTGCTCCAACAATTACTAACTCTGGTTTGGTTAAAATAAAGCCTTTATTCACTCTGTTAGATGTGAAAATATGCTGGCTCTTAATACACTTAAGTTACTCTTTATTTAACTGTAACTACCAATAATACAGTTGGTTTTGGCAATGGTGACTTTGGGACTGTTTATCATTAAACAAATCAGATCATATTATTTAACAAAAGGTTTATTTCTGTTGGGATCCTTTCCAAAATGTTATCAGACACTTAAACTGCAGCAGAAGCACTCTGTACTGGGCCAATTTCAAAAACTCTTGTTCCAGTTATTCATTTAGATGCAAAAATAAGGGAACATAAAGTCCAGGTTGAAAAATACCAAAGTTACGCCTTAAGTTGGCAACAACTGACATTTTATCATTTACCGTCAAAGCCACCTGAAGAGATTCAAGTGCGGCTCTGATCTCCGATTCATCACCTCAGACACAACAGAGTCCTTTTTGTTGTACAAGTCTGAGTCACCACTTAAATCCCTCTGAGATTTGCCAACATGATATCACAATCCTCCTTGTTATTTAGAGGAAAAATTCAACCAAGATTGAAGTCCCCTAAAATATAGCAGTCCTGACAGCACATCAAGAGCAGCAGTAATTTGTTGCTGCATCATCTTGCTTTGGGTGTTGTACAGCAGGTTCCCATTGCTTAGCTGTGTGTTTATTTTCTTTTGATTGTCGTCACTTGTCTCTTTAATGTTATTTTATTTTTAAGCTGGGCTATATCAATATTATATTGATATGATTTGAGATGTGATATCGCTGTCTGAGCCAGACATGCAACACAACAATGTTGGCATCTAGTTTGACATGCGTCATATGTGTCGGCAGAGCTTTATAAATGATAACAATGGCATAACACAGCAGAAACAATCATTGACCTTCTCTGTTATATGGTGGCTTATTTTGTCCCTTGCTTGGAGAGTAAGGAGCTCCTTGACCTCATTGCTTTCCCAAATTTTGTGGACACTTTCGGTTGCTGTTCTTCTTCTTTGCAAATACTGCAAATAGCTGCTTTTTAAATTTCCCTTGGTGGGTGCATGTATAACATGTCGTCAAAACGTCACACCCACGTATAACATGTCATCAAAAGGCACATATCCCATCCTGCTGGCTGTCGCATTTATACTGACACCATTTTAGCGCTGTTACTGCCTCCTGTAGCGCCTTAAAGGCAAGACAACTTCCCCCCCCACACTTTGTAATCGCACCTTTCAGAGGGCCCTAAGGATTACGTTTTTCTGTAGGCCAACCTGGAAGGTAAACATCATCCAGGTTCCCTTATCAAAAAGCCTATGGGTTTTCTGCATTAGATTTTTCATTATTGCAGAAAATAAGCTTCGAGGTAAACAAATGTATACGATATTTACATATTTTGTTCAGCAAGATAATCTCCACAAATGAACACCACTTTTAGTATTTTTGAAGCCTAAATGCAAATGTCAGATGTAAAAAGCTATTGCCAGGCTTTATTTAATTTATCCACCACAACGGGGCTTTAAAGCTATGTTCGGTGCGGCTTGACGTGATGAAGTTCTAGTTTCATTTAGCCTCTTGTTAGCAATGACCTCTTTTTTTTTAAGAGGCATAAAAGCTTCGTCTTTTATGTCATAGAACAAAACGTGAAAGTCTCTTAAGCTTATTTCAGGAATCGAAACAAAAACCCATGCAAAAAACGAATTGATTTTGAGACGAGGAAACAAGAGGTGCTGAAATGCTTATTAATTTCCGGGTTTTAGGACTCATTACTGGGGTGCTCTATATACAGAACAGCAAGGTGACATATCGGCACAATATTCTCATCTTGAACAGGCAGTGGAAAACAAACTAAAGTCATTATATGAACATTACTGATTATTCATAAAAAATCCTATTGTGTAAATATTTTGTGAAAGCACAAATAGCTTTAAATTTTTCCCGCAATATCAATATGGAGCCATTTGGTCAAAAATATAATATATGTAACATTTGATTTTCTCCATATCGCTCCTACCTCATCTAATGCTCTCTGAATTGCCGTTGTGTTTGACAGGTGCTACGACTCGAGTTGCCTTGAAACATTGGCAGACACACTCAGTAGTTTTTTAAAGAGGACAATTTATGAATGTTGGTCAAGGACTGCTGTAGTGAAGCATCATAGACATAACACATTTTAATCATTTGTGGATATTTCACACCGTTTTCCTTATAAACCACTGACACCAGTCACAGACACAGATACATGGTGCCAATGTGTGGCAGAGGCTGTTTTGTTCAAAAGAATTGCTGACAAAATATTTCCTCCTTTTTCTTGTGTCACTTACTGCTGTAGACAACAGTAACAGTCATTAAGATGCCTAAACCTTGAACACAAGTCATTATGTTGCTAGGGAACAGCTTGGGTTCGAGTGTATTTCCTGAGTTGTGGATATGATATGAACAAACAACAACAAATAATCTTGCGTCCGTTTAGAATATCTGGCCTATAGTTTTCATTAAAAAACACGGTTATTGTATCATGTTTTAGAGACAAATGCAGCTACTCTGATGTGCACCAGATGCTTTGAAATAACATCTGCAACATCTGATTTCCATGTGACATCACACTGGCTGTTCTTAATGTCACACACCTGCGAATAACTATTTTCCATCTTGACTCCATGTGCTCCAGAGAGTAAAAAAGTCTTACAGTAGGCCCATTATTGTTGAACATGTCAGTGTCTCTACTGCTTCAAGGAGTACAAAATATAAACGTAATAGTGTACTTTTATGCATAAGTAGGTAACATATGTGCTTTAATATAATCTAATATAGTTTTTTATCCCATCCATATGGTTTTGAAAACACCTTCTCTTGTTACTCAGAGTAGATAGGTGTCTAAATTGAGCATTTCAGGTGCTATCTCTGGCTCCTTTCTACCTGGCTGAGCACGTTTTCACCCTGTGCTGCAGTATGAACTTTAAAGTGCATGTTTTTCACCTCTCAGCTGGCAGTCCTGTGACTGTCATTGTGACCTTCCTGTTACCAGCCCACAGGAAGGGACTTTGCTTGATTATAATGCTGAGAGATGGGATGTGTACCTTGGAACCAGTAAGCCATAGAATCTGCAGAGTTTGCACACGGCCTTGTAGAATAACAAGGGCTGCAGTTTTTTAAATATGGTGCAAGCACAGACATATCTTTTATTTTTGAGTGAGCTCACACTCCCTCTTCTTTTGTAGACTTGTATCTTCCTATCTGATTCACATGGTGTTCATTTACAGTATGTTTTTGTGGGTGTGTAGAAGAGATAGAGACGTTGGTACTACTGTAGGTGATGGTGACTCATTTACTTTGGAAGAGAAATGGGTCAGGGCTTAGATGATAGAGTTCATCTGTCTCTGTTTATAGTATTGCAAACCATGGAGGATATATTCAACAGCATGCCTGCATCTGCCAGTGAGCATTATGTATAAACTTGGAGACGCAGAGAGGATTCATAAAATGTGTTCAAATAAGCACCTTCCTGAGAATTCCACAGACTGAAATTGATTTCATCCTACTCACACGTCGTATTATGTGAAAGGGAGCAGTATAAATACACATTGCATGTAGGTGCAGGGCTAAGAGTAACTCCTACACACTTGCGCCAAACTACAAAAGCGTGTAAAGGAACACGATGCCAATTTTCAACCACCTTTGTACCATAATAATGCGGGTACGAGTATCTGTAAATGAACCATGTTGGACTTGGCTCCATCTTACCAGTGCCCGCACTGGGGCTGTACATGACTAAGTCAAATCAGATTTGGCTGTTCAATGTGAATATTTGGCTGAACTTTACTCTTACTATATTCAGAGCTCTGAATATAGCTACTATAAAGTTCTTCTTGTTTTTTTTCCACTTTTTTTTAAAATTTCTGCTACCAACCAGCACCTGACAATTACAGTGGCTGTGCAAGGGGAGTTTTGTTCATTGTATGAATATTTGATAACTTGTTGCTTTTTCAACCACATAGAGTTTGACAGGGGTTCAGCGGGACATTCAAAGAGACAGTGAGGTTATATAAAAACAAACTAACTGCACTGACAATGGATTGAAAATGTGCAATATTTTTTTTTGCTGACAAAAGATGCCATAAACAAAGCCAGAGACTGTATCGCACTGAGTTACTGTGAGCTGTAAATTCCTTATTGGAAAGCAGAAGACAGAGGATAATGTTATTTCGGAGCCTTACATGGGCCTCTCCTTCTCTGGGCAGCTGCCTCTGTGTCTGCAGCTTCCTATACCGAATGGCAGCATGAAAGTGAAGAGCTGCAGCAAAATCCAGGGGCGAGAGCATCCCCGAATTTACAGTGCACACTGACTTGCACAAAAAAAAGCTGCTTTACTTGACGGACGCTCAGTCAGCTGAGGGGTCTCTGACTGATGATGCGAATCTCAAACTTTCAGTGGGAAGCTCCTAACGCTGCCACCACGGATACAAAGAGTTTCACTCTTTCACTATCATATTCAGATCAGACTGTAAAACTAAGTAAACTAAGTTCCTACGGTGCCTTTTTCTCATCTAAGATGTTTTCAGAAACATTTTAGTCTATTGTTGATCTGTAATACTAAATTGTTTGTTATCAGCCGGCCGCCATATTGATTTCGGACTGGCTACTCGCTTTACGTCTCCCATCAATGGGTGTGTTCATTGATGGGAGTCTGATGCGGCACAGTGCATGCTGGTAGTTTTCTGCCTCTTTGTTTTCTCTGGTTATGTAGCACCAGTTTCAAAAGTATTTGTGTCTTTCTACTGCATAGACAGCTCAGTTTTGTGAGAAGACCTTATTTCCATCAGTGTAATACTTCTTTAAATAGACAATGTTTGGCTCCCAGACGGATCTTCATCAAGTCAAAATATTTTTGGCTTCACAGCGATCCAACGAGATCAAAATTTACAGTATATAAATAATTTTTTTGTTTGGATTCAGTGTGCAGAAACTTGCAGAGAAAAGTAACAGATCATAGTGTTTATATTGTCCCTGTCCCCTAGTCGAACTGCTTACAATTCCCCTCAAAAATGTAGGGTTATTTTTTTGTGTTATCAAACAGAGCCAAGACATTCTGCATGCTCATTCTTCCTTCCTGGCTGGATACTGCCGACATACACATCTTTCAGTAAACTTGTTGGCCTCCCTCCAAATTCTTCAGCCTTCCTCTTTCCCGCCAGAAGTTTTAGGTTGTACTTTGTTTTACTATCGATTGGTTTTGTTGCAACTGCATGTGCAACTGCATGCAACAGCGTGGTCAGAAGTCTGGAAGACTTTTTTGTTGTTGTTTTGACAGATGACCCACCATGTTGACTATAAATATTCATTGAAACATAAGGGGAGTATAAAAGCATGACAGTTTGTGACACTCAAGCTTACAGAGCGTACTTTCTGTCGTCCCACACAGGCTGGTGGAAGGTGATATTTCTTAGTGAATACAGGAACAATTATTATTGTTAATAACTAAATAGCGGTCTTCATTTCATACAGGAATTAGAGGGTCATTTTAGATTTAGATTAAAAAAACATTGAAATTATCTGCAGTTTAGGCACTTGTGACAATAAAAGGAAGAAGAGATGATCCATCGTCTTCATTTCCTTCAATGATTTTTTTTAGGAAGTGACTCCAGCTGCTGATTGTTTTTTAAAGACAATATTTGCCAAATCTTCAGCAGTCTTTGACCATGAGTTATTATCTGTAGATTCTGGGGTGGACGCATTTCTGTCTTGTTTTTTGAGCCATTATCTCTAAAGGAAAAGAGATTTGGGAAGTTATGAAAAAACAAAATCCTGTCACAGTTCAAAAGTGCCGTTCTGTAAGCGAGCCTGTGTGTGGGTAAACTTAAAAGATATTTTTCTTTTGCCGAGGGCAAGACTAAAGTATCACTTTGTTATTTATGTGGTTTGGTATCATTCCCAACGCTTAATGAGGCATCTGACATAAAAAATAAATTTACTCTCCAAGATTGGCTCCAAACACGATGGCAAGAAAATATTTGCTCATTCCAAATGGTGGTTTTGCAGAGGAGTATCTGGTGATATCTCCTTGTCTGTCTGTCAAAACAAACATGTGGTGTCTCCAGGAAAAGAATTAAAGATTCACTATGAGATCTTTGCTTTCTGTATTTTTTCAGTGTCTGCGTTATACAAGAAGAAGTTGTTTTGATTGGAACTGAGATTTGCAAGTCAGTAGAGTTTGACTGAATCCAGTTCAGAGTTCATTTGCGTGCTCTTCCTAATGAAAATGAACAGTGAGGAAGGCAACATGAGGTTGTTTATTCAGGCTGTCAAATAAATAGTTTTTAAAATCATGATTAATCACAGAACTTCAATAGTTAATTGTGATTAATCACATTTTTTAATCGCATGTTTTCAATGCCATGACTATCCATTTTAAAAAGGTTTTGAAGTCCATATTGACAAAGTAAAAAAAAAATCAAGGGACTCTGTGAAATGACCATGCCATTTTTCCATCACCAAATTTTAGCCTTACTTTGGAGCGTTATTCATCCTCTTTCCTGAGTAGCTAGTCCTGAACCCCTCAGGTCTTCTAGTTTAGGATGAAACCAGTATCATCACTCTGTCTTTAAAACCCAGACCGGTGCAGCCTCTTAAAAACAGGAAGGTTGGAAAGCGATGAACGCAGTCACAAAAAAAAAAGTGTTATGTATGGACATTAGTTGCATCATGATTAACGCGTTAATACTGACAGCTCTAATATTTATTTTTGCTTCACGCGGACTTTAAGAAATACATTTTGCAGTCAGCTTTGGTCTGATGCATTGAAAAGTATTTTATTCATTTTTTAAAATTATATTTGAAGGTTATTATTATATATGCCCTTCTCTGTATATATATTAAATTTTTATTTAGACATTTTCATGTCCACCCACAGGCTTTTCAGACGGATCAATGCGAGCTTTTGATGATACGTTCCTCTGCATTTTGTCAGCCCATGCTCTCTCCTCACATTGTAATTTGTTCCCACAGGCCTACAACATCCACGTCAATGGTGTGCTGCACTGTCGGGTACGCTACAGTCAACTCCTCGGCCTCCACGAACAGGTAAGGCTTTAGCTGCCAGCTCAACATTTCTATTGCTGTTCGTGTGCTTTGTACCGGCAGAGACTGTTCTGCTTGTGTGGCGCACAACGCTGTTTAAATGCCACCACATCCACCCAGGATGACCTTTCACTCGTCTTTGTGTCGTACGGTCGATACACCAGCCTCCCGTCACTTTGAATCACGACCACGGTGGCTTGAACGCTTGTGCTGTCATTCCTCTCAGAGTCCAAACTATTGCACGTAAATGGGAGTATTGTGGAGGAGGCTGGAGGGGGTGGGTGACATGGAAGGAATGTTCTTGGCCTTTCTTTCCCTTCACCTGCTTGGAAAAGCATCTTAATCTGAAAGAGAAATGTTGTTGGAAAGTGTTGCCTGGTCTTAAGCATTTTTTAGTCTCAGTGAAGCTTTACGCAGAGCTGCAGCTATTTGTTACAGCTGTTATTAGGCAATTAGTGTATCCAGCAACTACTTGTTTTTCTGTAGTGCTGCAGTTGAAATTGACTTGTGAAAGTGCCTAACACACATTTTTATGGAAACAAATGATGCTGCAGAGGTTGATGCATTGTCTGCAGTAGATGGATTTATACGCTGGTTTCTAGCCTGTGAGCTCCGTGTGCTATAAAATGTGCATATACTGTAACACAGCCGTATAGAAGTGCCCAGTCTCCTGTGTTCACACATTAATAAGTAAGCAAGCAAGGGCCAAACTTTGCTATCTCCGTCCTCAGGTCTGTGTTATCTAGTCTGACCGTTTCCGTTGCCTGGCAACAGGGTGTGGGGGAAGACACACTCGAATCTTTAAGAACCAACCCCACAGGGCTTCCCGTGGCGTATGCATGACCCCAAAACACTCCGGTGATTGCGGGGCACACTCTCTACCTAGTTATTGCGGAGAAAATGTTCATGTTAATTATTCCTCTTGTTTTCTCTTCAACAAAGATTTGTAACAAGGTCACACTTCTGCAGCAGTGAAAAATCAGGGAGAGTTTTGCTAATGAGAGGCTGTAAGAGCGCAGATTTATTTCGGTTTTGGATGCTTAGCGTCTGCGGCTACGAGAGCTGATTTGTATGTGTAAGCAGTGCTGGCTCGGATCTAGTGAAAATACCAAAGGGCAGTATTTTAAGGTGAAAATCACCTCTCTTTCTCTAGCACCCACTGTGGCCAACATTCATCATGCCACATGTGCCGGACCTGAGGGTTTTATAGCGAGGAAAAATGTTTCAGTGAATTCCTATTGACGAGTGTGATGTACAGCTTTTGCCTGCAGCAGCATACAGGTTCAAATTAAACCACATTTGATGTGATTTTTTTTTAAATTTTAGATCTGCGAGGGCTTAGTTTAAGACTTCCACGGTTCAAAGAAAACCAGCTCTTGAATAATAAAAAAATGGGAAGAAATGAGTCAAGAAACTGGAAGACAAAGTAAACTTGGAATGACTAGACATTCAGGGTTCCAGATGTGTCCATGTGTGTCCGTGTGTGTGTGTGTGTGTGTGTGTGTGTGTGTGTGTGTGTGTGTGTGTGTGTGTGTGTGTTATGCACGGAAACTTCACCAGCTAGCCGTTGAAACAGGGCTTAAAATAAACCTGTGATTCATCTCACCATGAATGTACCTCTTAGAAAAATGAATCCACAACTCTTTAATTTAAGAGGCTGCTACTCTATACTGAAGTTAATTGGCTTAGTCATATGAATATATCTTTTTCCACAGATGTTATAAATTTGAATTTAATTAGCCAGCTGACTCTTGAGTTTCTGTTAATGGTCTAAAGAAGGCAAACATGTACTGTATATATGTATAGCCTGTAATCCTGCAAGCTCACCTTCTTAAATTGTGTTTTGTACCAACAGATAAAGAAAGAATATGGCAGCAATGTGGTGCCTGCCTTCCCCCCAAAGAAGATCTTCACTCTGACTCCTGCTGAGGTCGAACAGAGACGTGAGCAGCTGGAGAAATACATGCAGGCTGGTAAGTTATTCATGCTGAATGGACTTTTTACAGATGGCTTGTATTGCATTTCAGTTCACCTCAGGCTGAATTTATATTCCACCTACAATGTAGTTGTTTTTGTCAGTTTTGAATTTAGCGACTGCTAAATTCAGCACTCATTGCAAGATTTTTTTTTTTTTGGGAAAGAAAAAAAATCAAAACAAGCTAAGACTTTGTTTTTCTAACAGTGAAGCTTTGCAGCACAAACCAATTTTCCTTGAAATGTTTGCTTCTCCACAACAATCATAAGAATGAGTCGGATCTGTCTCTGCAGGGAGTCCCGTCCACACACTGGTCTCTTTATGCCACATAAAAGCAGAGTGTTTCAGTGAAGAACTGATGATCTGAGCTGGGACACTGAGCCAAAGCCTCACCAGACAGAGTTATGCTGACACACCTGATGAAACAGAAATCCCTACTCAGGATTTCAGACCTGGTTGGGTTTTGTGGGTTTGGATCCTCTAGTGATGATGTGCTACCTCCAGGGATACATACTTAGCTTTTCTCTGAATTGGAAACTGAATGCTATATGAAGATTTTTGTGGTGTTTACACTAGGGATGTGTGCGATTTGGGAGAGAGATGGTGAATGCAGGTGTTCTAACACAGACAGCGTGAGGACTATGACTATGTAAACATTTATTAACGTGCTCAAGAAAACTTAACCCTTTAAAACCTGATGAAATTGGCTTGATTTCTGTCAAAAATATGGGAAAAGGTGAGCAATGAAGAAGAAAAGAAGACCCAAAAATTAGCAAGAAATTAGTATAAAGTAAAAAGTACAAGAAAATCACCTGAAAATTCTTTGTTAAAAAAGAAAAAAGTTATGAAACAAGGAAATGACCCACCCCCTGCAAAAAAAGTGCTTCAGAAATTATAATAATTTTGAATATGTAATTTTGATAATTATAAATATAGTTTTTTCTTATTTTTATTTTTTTAAAGTTTTTTTCAGAAACATTTTTTTCTAAATCTGCTAATTTCTTCCAATTTGTGGAAAATTTCTCACCAAGTTGCCCAGGGCTCAAAGCTTTAAGTATTGCTGAAAGGTATCTGAAATTAGCAAAACAAAAGTGATGTTGTTCCAGATTTCAAGGAGTTAAATATAAGTAAAAACCTGAAAATGAGCATAATAGGTCCTCTTTAATGTTTTCAAATGGTTCTTTTATTTGACACAATAATTATTTAAAAACAATGTTTAACCTAATAGATTATACTGGGCTCAATTTTGACTGTTTTCTAAATGTTTTCTTATTTTTTAATTAGTCAACTTCTGTTGAAAATTCAGAGAAATTCGTCTTTGGAAAGTCCCTAGTTTACACCCAGAGAGAGATGTGTTATTTTTTTTTAATTAACATGCCTTTTGACAGTTTTGAACGTTTTTTTTTTTGGAAGTCTTTAAGGTGCAACAAACCAATTCGAGTTTTTCTTCTTCCAATTTGGTGGATTTTCAGCACGTTGTCCAAATTTTGTAAACAGGTCGAGGGTGAACTTTTTGAATACACACACACACACACACAAATAAGTGGAACTGGCAGCAATGCAGAAGGTTTGTTTTAATCCTCTCAAGCACTGGCAGTTACAGCAGAACAAGGAAGCGTTGTTCGAGTGTGTATTTGCTCATAGTCTGGGAGCATACGCACACAGGGTGTTCTTGGCTACAAGTTTACTCGGTTACATCATGGCTTTTTACATAGTTATGGAAAATGAACTGCCACAAACACAATCTGCTCTGACGCAGATGGCTCAGAAACTTTGAAATTTTGTCAAAGGGTTTTGACTAATTTGTTAAAGGACAATAGCGTACAGGCCAACACGCGCGCGCACACACACACGCACACACTTAGTCGTATTAGTCATACAGGGTTATCATGCAGATAATTTAATGCATTACACTCTGACTGAAAACTGCCTCAATTAAAAAACCAAAGACATGAGCATGAGAGAGTTCTTCATCTTTGTCTTTTGTTTGACAAATCTGGGGACTAAATTATCATCAAACTGGCTTGTAATAATTTACAGTTAATTGAACCTTTGCCAGTGAACGGTTTTTGCATGTTAAGCTAAATTGCCTTGATAAGTGTCTTGAAAGGTCAAAGCCGTTCCACAGGAACAAATTAAACTGTGTGATAAGAGGAAAATTGACAACAACTGGGAAACGGGTTCCCCTGAGGACGTTTGTGTTTACGAAACACCCATTAAAAGACCCATAAAGGGATACTTTGCAGATTTTTAACTGTCTTTGTATCAAAACAGTGTGAGTAGTATGTGTAAAGTGTAGTAAACTTCCCTCCATCTTACCTGCACCCAGATCTCCCTGCTCATCTGTCAGCTCAAATCTGGATTTTCGCTGGCTCTAGAGATACTGCCTTGAACTACATATTCCATTTCTGCATTTTCATATACCTTCCACCATGGATACAAAAAGTATAACATCAGACTGAGGAAGAGACCCGCCCTTCTTTCTCTCTTTCTGTTTTGTGTCAGTGTTTAATCCTTCGATAAGAGAGACCATTTTTTTAATTGCGTTGAACAGTTTTCTCGATTAATATCCTTATTTGGAACACTTTGTGCTCTATTGTCATCCTTTGGAGAGAAGTTTCCCAAAAAATGTGTTTATATTTGGTTTTTCATATGGTAAAAAAAAAGAGAAAAGCTCAATTGCTTTAATAATTCTTTATATGATATAATAATATATAACATTTTTAGAATTCAATAACATTTTTGTCAGAGCGACTATTTCTGATTCTGAAAAGTAAATGTCACAGACCTTTTCCTCTCTTTACTCTACACATATAGCACCAATTTTATAACTATTTGTATCTTCCTGCTGCATAGATGGCCTTCTTTTATAAAAACATCACCTTTCCAGCAATGAAATGCCTCTTTAACTAACTGCTGAGTTATCAGTTCAAAAATCTCTGACATCTGCTGCTAGTTCCATTTTACTGAACAGAAGATATGAGTAATATTGTTCTCATGTTACTAAACTCATGTTATTTGTTTTTTTTTACAGTGCGTCAGGATCCCTTGCTTGGAGCCAGCGAGATGTTCAACAGCTTCTTAAGGAAAGCACAGCAGGTTGGTAGTGTTGTTTTTAATATACTGGACCTGCATTGGACTGTTTGTTGCGTCAACATGGTCAGCGGGCCTGTGAGGAGGCAGGGCGTACTCCTTAAACCAAAAGGCTGATGCAGTAATTTCTGCCCTGCTGGTAATTTCTTTTGGTAATGTGGTAACAGTGATGTAGCTGTGTTCTTACTGTTTGTCCCAGTTTGTGGCAGCATGTACTCTTATCCTGGATTGCATCATCTCTGCTTGTGAAGTAGCTGGTTAGATGTGTTGGATCAAATTTGGCTCGCATGCAGAAACGTGTGAAATGATTATGTCAGATGAGAAACTGAGGGGAAAGCAACCTTTTTCCAAATACAGCATCATTGTTGCATCGTGTGTGGGAGCTCCTTTTGAACCATTATATTATCAAAAAAATGAGAGATGAGCCACCTAATGAGTCATCCCACTACATTTGCCTAAAAGCTCTTTCTGCAGCACTAAGCAAGCAAATATTAGCTGAAGTGGACGATGCTGTAAGAGCACACGCTCAAAAGGCTGTTTCAAACGAGTGCTGTGTCAATGGTGTATTCAGACGAGGGAGCGTGGCTGATTTGTCATCATTCAAGCCGTGACCTGCGTCGCCAGGAGGGTTGTAAATCGCATAACCTTCATGGACAGATTCATCCGTCTGCAGCCACGTCACACCCATTCTACTTCTCCTCCTCTGTCGTCCTCTCTTATTATTGTCTGTGTTTGCCCCCCCCCAGTGCTGTATGTACTGCGAGGACAGCAGGTGCAGAATAGTAGATGAGTTACCACCCGGTGTTGTTGTTTCATCTGCACCTTTAGCGGTAGGGATGTTCTAGGAAGACCCCTGCTGAGGGAACAGGGACGGTAAGAGATGATTTAGCAGAGGTGGTGCAGTAGAGTCTGGAGACAGCAGAAGCTGGGCTTATCCAGTTTAAGATTTCTTAATATCAGCTCAGACGCTTTTGTTTAGAGTCTTGAAATATTCATAGGTTTCGGCAGTTTATTTTCCTTACTTGCTATTCATTGATTTGGGGGATTTTTTTTTGTTCCATCGTCTGCCAACACAGCAGTAACTGATGAATGCATCTCCCCTCATTTCTGTGCGAGCTGAGAGTCGTGAAAATCAATTATTGAATCAGTTGATTAAGAGAAAATTAATCTGCAATAACTGCAATACTTGATTAAACGCTTTGACTAATTTGTTTCAGAGAAAAATGGCAAAACTATCTAGTCCTAGCTCCTCAAATCTGCTGATTTCCTTAGTCTTTTATTATTTGGAAACTGAATATTTTTGGATTTCGGACCATTTGTTGGACAAAACAAGACATCACTTGGGGCTTAGGGAAACTAGAATTGACATTTTCCCTTTTTAGACAATTAATGAAAAATGTCATCTGCAGAAGAAGGCTTATACTAATGATTTTATTTTCATCATTGGTTAATATGATGATTATTCAGTCTTCAAATTGCTTTTTTCCACCCAGCAGACCTAAACTAAAATACTCTAAACTTGTAATCATAACCATTTTTTTTTACATTTTTGTTCAAAAAATGACTCAAATGATTAATCAGTTATCACAATAGTTGGAAAATATTTTTCTTTTGATCAATTCATCAACAAATCATTTTAGCTCCACTGCAGAAGAGTCAAATCACATGTTATTTCCACCACTAGGGATATGCCAGTGGTTCTCAACCAGGGGTTTGGGGACCCTCTGGAGTCCTTGAGGGAGTTCTAAGTGGCCCCCAGAAAAACAGAGTGCAGTTTACTTTTATTATTTAATTCACAATAGAAGTGAGCCCAATGTGAGTAAGAGTCATAAGAGTGATTATAGGTTTTTCTTCCTTCACGGTTATCTGTGAGGTTTGGGGGTCTGTGACCTCATGTGTATCAATTTAGGGACCTTGACACGAAGAAAAGGAAAAACCAACATTGTTAATGAATACAAAAGTTGTAATTGCAGATAGCTGAACATACATATGGTTGCTTCTTTTTTGTAACACTATATACAGTGTTTGTTGTTTTGGACTTGAATGGATTTAGTTCCACTCATCTTGTTTTTGACCCTTGAATCAGTGCAGCTGCATTCTTTATGGGAAGTGTTAACTATGCGATGGGTAGCGCTTGGTTGTTTTATTTTTATCTCCACTGGAAGTTTGCCTCCTCTCTGACCAGCCCATATTTTTTCTGCCTGTATGTCTTGGTGTGATTTTGTTGTTGCCCGATAGGAATGAAAACACATAACTGACCCATGAAGCTGAGGGAAAGCCTGTTATGCTTTGTGTCGTTCCCACAGGAGACGCAGCAGATTCCCACAGAAGAAGTCTCTCTAGACATCTGCCTCTCCAACGGTCAGAAGGTCACAGTCAACATTCTCACTTCAGATCAGACGGAGGACGTCCTTGATGTAAGTGCTGGAGCGTGCCCTGTTGAAGAGCACATAAACACAGCTTTGACTGCTGGTACTTCACTAAGTAATTTTTAGATTGTCCTGAATACAGTTTTTGGGGTTCTGGGGCTAATAATCGACAGCAAATATTCAAATCTTCAGCTGGAGTGGGGATTTGGTGTCTGAACATAAATGCTCATGATAATAGGCTCAGAGTGTGAGCGAGTGCCTGACAAAACGCCGTGAAACAGAAGTGCAGGAACAGAATACTAGCCCCAAAATATTAAAGATTTAGATTTTTATTTCTAAAAGTCAGTGGTTCTGTTAAAATTTTCATTTTTCAAAAAGGAAAAAAAAATATAAACCTCAACATTGAAAACTAAACACATGCCCAACAAAAGAATAGTTGAATATTAAAGTCGGGACCTAATTTATATTTAAATTTCTGATTCCTTTTGATAATAACATGAGGAAAAAAAATGTTGCTCATGTACTACATCATTTTTAACAATTAAATACTAAAGTCTATCCCAATATGCACACACTTGGCCAGTAAAAATATGCATATTTGAAATAATTGATTTTGTTGTTTTGTTTTCTTATTGACAGGATGTAGTCTATTTAGTATTTGGAGTCTGTGTTAGTGTACTAATTAAAGCAGAACTGTTTAGCTACGCTCACTTCGATAAATGTTGATGCATCAAAAGCCATATCATTATAGCATTGTTGAGCAATGTTATTGCACATCGTGGATCTTCCTTATATCGTGCAGGCCTACCGAAAATGCAACATGGTTGAATGCTTGGATCCAGTGAGCTGTTTGAGAAGCAGATGCACTGCTTAATATGAAAGTAGGCATGGGCTCTGTGAAATTCCAGGAAGGTATGAAGATATGAAAAAACAGATAATAATTTAATTTAATTATGAAAGATTAAATTCACGCACATACAGTAAATTATTCTCTCTAGTATGTAGAGACACTATAGTTACGTTTACAACTGAAAATCATATGATTTAGTTCTGATTAACCATGCAAGCTGCCAGAAGTCTTGATAAGGTCATCATCATGTGAGGTTTTTAACACTGTGTTCAAAACCTTTGCAGTGTTTGTGACTGTTTGACGAGAAGCATTTAGTCTCTGCTGTTCATAACAGTGCTGACAGACACATGGGAGTTTATTTTAAGCAAGAAATATCACTGCAGACTCTGTGAGCTCTGATCTTTTACAGACACTACGCACAGAATCGTAAATCAGATTAAGTCACATATATTTACATAGACCCTTTTCACCATATCTACCATGAAAGGACTTTATAAAGTCAGGGCTTCCAAATCAGACGCCTTGACCGATTCATTTCAACATGTTTTTTTCTAGGTCAGGTAGTGAAAGTGACCAAACGTTTTTAGGACTCTCATTTCTCCTCTGCTCTTGATTGACTATAAAAACACACACGGCCCACACTCTGAAAAAACTCACCAGAGAAACATGCGGATGTTTCATCACGTTGTCCCTTTTTTTTGTCTTGGCTGTACATCTAGCCTGTTGGAGTTTTCGTAAAGTGTGTTTGTGAAAGTTTAACCACAGTTAACCTCTGTTCACCACAGTAGGTCTCAGGGCATAGTACTATCTGAATCACAAAAAATGTTTCTCAATGTGTGTGTGTTTCAGTGACCACAAATACCAGATTTCTGCAATTCAGCAGTGACACTTTGTGTTTGCAACATCTGCCTGTATGATTGAACTTTGGGATTAAAAAAACAGGTCAAAAGAGAAAAGGTAAAAGTCAGCAAAGTCGATTTTTATGCCGAAGAGTGCTTTGTGTGAGAAAGCAACAATGATGACCTTTGTAGGTCTTGGAAAACAATAATATTTTTTGAATTTTGACAAGGCTCCACTTGGTTGTTGTTTGACCTTCTTACTGTTAAGATTTTTTTTTAACTTAAATCAGAAAATATTCATGCTTTTTATCGAGGTAGCTGTTAGATGAATTTGATTCTTCATGAATAAAAATACAACTTAACATCAGCACACTAAAAACACAATACTGACATTCAAGTTTGTGTTTAATCATTTTGCTTTGCAAAATGTTTTTATGTACCGGACCCAGAATTCTGTCAGTTGAATCAGATTTGGTAGTTGAATATTCAGTGATTCATTTTTATGCCATATAAAGATTTAAAGTTTGAATAGGTCTAGCGGGATGTTCACTGTGACAGCAGCATTCATATAAACAAGCTAATGGCAGTAACGGTGGAGGTGATATGTGCAGCAACATTTTTTGTCGACACTAGATATCAAGCAGAAGCCAGAGACTGTCGTATTAAGTTGCTGTGAGCTGTAAATTCACCACTTTTTAGCAGAAGAGAGTAGATAATGTTTTCGCTTAGCCTTACGGCGCAGAGTCTCTTCCTCCTCTGTACCGCTGCATCATGCACGCAGCTGTTTGTAACAAAGAGTGGCATAAAAGTCAAGAGTGTTCACTCCACAGCAAAACTGAAGCACACTGACTAGCAAAACAAAAATAAAGTAAAACTGCTTGGCTTGAAGCAATCTCAGTGGGGTCTCCAACTGATGATCAGAATCTCCGACCTTGAAGGGGCAGCCCTACATAATAATAAAGGCTTAAGGCCTGTAGGTTTACCTGGACCCTAATAATCCACTAGTAATCAGAATAATAGCCCTGGACCATGCATTCAGTGTCCTCCTTGCTGAGGCGACCCTTGTCATTTCTGATGGTGATCTTGTTCTCCTTGCCAATATGCCGTGTGTGTGCTCACTATATCCTATTTCAAAGCTGTCGCTGCAGAGTTGGTTGTAATAAAAGAACACGAGGCACACATACAGCCATTTGTCATATGTTTTGATTTGACTGCTTTGTAAAAAATGAATGTGGCCAAAAAAAGTATTCTGGGGACTGTGTTAAATTTAACTTAATGGGACTGGTCACAGAGTGTACTGAGGGTGCAGAGGAGCTCAAGTGAGATGTCATAATATTCTGTTAGTTTTTAAAGATGGTAAAGTATGATTGCTTTATCGCAGTTTTTGATCTGCTGGATAATCCAATCGTCAGTGAGAAAGTAATCATTTTCCTTTTCATACTTAGCTGATTTTATCCTGTCCGCTTTCACTTTTATCTTTGTATCTGGTAACTTACCGAGTAATAAAAAATCAGATGAAGGGATGAAATAATTGAATTTGGTCGTAAAATAAACTCTTATTTTTCTGCAGGCTGTTGCAACAAAGCTCGACCTTCCAGATGACCTTGTTGGTTACTTCAATCTCTTCCTTGTACGTGAAGGTGTGGATGGAGGTTTAACATGTAAGTCAACAACACTTTTCTAAAGAATCAAAAGGAAATCAAAGGAATTCAGGACTGAGATCATTTGATCTTGCCCTGTCATTTCTATTAGAAAGTGTTCTGTATATATCCCATTTGTTTGATTTATTACTGGTTGATAAAAATGCCAGAGAGAGTTAGAGCAAAGTAAGATGTCAGGAAAAGAAATCCATAATTTATTACTTATGCTTATTTAGAATGTATTTTAAGAAAATCTGAAAACAAGAATCTCAAGGGCTTCATTTATTTTGGACACATTGCGGCTGGAAACCATCAGATAACCAGTCTTGTTTATCGAAGCAAAGTGAATGCGCTGTGCACAAAGCACTCTGATAAAATAATGTAAACCTAAAACTTTATCAGGCTGCCAAGGACCCACAATCACACAGAACTTAAGGACAAATCACTCTTACAAGCACAGAAAGAAAAGGAACCAGGAGCTGGAATTGATGGCTAAAACATTTGTTATGTTGCACAAAAGAATAACTTTCTGGGTAACCAAAGGCAATTCATTTCTGTAATGTCATGCTTTCAATTTTAGTTTTCTTTCACTCTAAATTTCCCACAACAAAGCCTAAAGTTAGTTCTGGCAGTTAGTGCAGCCGATAAACTGAGCTGCTGGAGATGGAGATTGGAGATATTCTGTAGTTTAATTAAATACAAAGAACTGCATCGCCCCACGAGAGCCGTCTCCTGTATCGGAGTTTCTACTGTATCTCTGGCTCGGATGCATAATTCATTTATTATCTGCTCAGGAGCTCAATGAGAGCCAGGCTCTGTGTGTTTGTTGGCTGGTTCATGCAAAACAATTGTGCACTGTTTCGATTGACTTCTGCTAGCGCACTAGGCTGTGTGCAATGTTTCAGATTGAGAATGTATTCATTGTGGTCTGAACTCTAAAATCAGATCCTTGTGCTGACAAAATGCAAAATGGCAATACATTCTAGGGCTAAAAAAATGCCATTTGAAGTTTCTATTGAGATTTTGAAAGAACCTTTGAATGTTTGTCTTCATATTATATGACATAATCAAGAAAAAAATATTTTAGTAAACATTGTATTGGATTAGTCTGTTGTCATTAAATCAACTCTCTGTAGTGAATAAATGCAATTTTTGATGTAGGACTACTACTAGACGGTCCCATTAATACATCTGCAAGCCTTCCTCAAGCAAGAGAGCAAAAAATGTTTGACTGCAGTAAAAGTTTTGTTTTTAAAGGGTTAAATGCCTAATAAATATACCAAATACATATTGAAGCAGAATATTTCAGTACTTAAGAACATGTTATGTATTTGGGGAATAATTACAAATATCTTTTCAATAATCTTTGACTTGTGGATTTCACAATGCTCTGGAGGGAATCCAAATGTTTGGATCACATGAGTTGGAAACACAAATACACAGTCCCACTGTAATGTATACCAATACCAAAAATATTATCTAACTATCTGCAACCATGCAGAAATATCAGGATTAAACCAAATGCAAACATAATAAATAAAAGGCTTGCAGCATTCAAATGTTGATGAAGAATTCCAATTTCAGCATCATGAATGAAGTTTTGCAGAAAACTCAAACATTTCAAGCATCAATGATGTAACTTTCAAATCACTTTTGTTCCTGCAAATAGCTTTGCCCAAAACAGCTCGCTGTTAGTAAATGACACATATACTCCTGCATTGCAAGGGGAGGCAATGGTATCAGGGCAGGTGTATTGGTCAAAACCCAAAAAAGTTGAAAAGGACAGACTCTTGGGAAAGCTGTAAACAGCAATTCCAGAGGCCAACAAATAGAGAACCCCAGTAATGAGTCCTAAAACCCAGAAATCCATTTTTCAGCACCTCCTGTTAGTTTAAGAGACTTTTGACGTTTTGTTCTAAGGCATACAATACAAAAGTAAATACCCCACTGTAAACTTTGAAGCTTTTATGTGTCTTAAAAAAGGCCATTGCTAAAAAGTGGCAAGATGAGACTACAGAGAGTCTGAACACAACTTAACAGCCTCGTCATGGTGGCGATGCGTTCGTAATGTAGTTTGTGTTAGCCTAACAATACCTTTTTATTTCTGGCAATTGTGTTTAGGCCTTAAAAACACTAAAAGTGGTGTTCATTTGTGAAGATTATCTTGCTGAACAAAATGTGTCAGTATCATAAATGTCTTTTTGCCACAGAGCCTATTTTCTGCAGTGATCCAAAATCAACTGGAAAAATCCCATAGGCTTTTTGACGAGGGTGACGTTGGCTTCAGGGCTGGCCTATAGGAAAACGTCATCACTGGGGCATTTATAGGCTGCTCCATTATTTGCCATCTTTCAAGCTCTGTTAGTTGTCTCTTGTTTCTTGGAAAACACGTTTATTCTGTGTAGCACAGTAGCTGCATTTTTTAATCATATTAAGTTACTTCTGTGTTAAGTGTCTATTATGTTCCTACATTGTCTCCAGTGTCCCATATCTGTTTTCCCCGGCACTCAATAGGTGATGACATATTTGTTTCTACTCACTTGTTTACATTTAAGTAACTGCGTGAATGCAAATAATAGTAGAATATTTGTATCTGTGTTTGTTGTCATAGGGAAAGAGAAACACAGTGGCACACAGGCACAAAGCTTTCCACATCAAGATATTTCCAATCCCCTTTCTTTCCATTTCATCACAGCTCTGTCGGGTCAAATCCCTCCTCAGTCCCAAAGGTTCTCCTCTCACGTCTTCCACCTGACACCCCCCCCAACTCCTCACGCCAAATCCATTCCAGCCTGTGAATGGTGCCAGTTGAACTTTGGAGTAATCTGTAAATATACTGCAGGCATGTTACGTATATCCTTGGCACAGTTTAAATCTGAACCTCTCAGTGGTACGAAAGAGAAGGGCCATGTGTTGAATACGACTCAACTACCAGAATAAATCCGGCACAGCAGGCCGCGGATCAAACAAAACTGCTGGTGGAAGTATTGACATAACAGGATAGCTAAAGAATTCAATTCCTCTCTGACAGGCGGTACGTTTCCAGACATCTGGGTGTAAATCAATGTGCGCTGTAAAATATGCAAAGACATGTCAAGAAGAATCAGTATGCGGTTTGAAATAGCGGTGCTGCTCTTTTTATCTGCATTTTAGGGCTGTTTCGCAGCTTCCTCCAAGAATGTTCCAAAACATTTTAAGCATTCAGTTTGTATTTATTCCTGCAGAGATTTCCAACATGTGCTTTTGCTTCCTGTACACAACATCTCCGTAAACACTCTTTTACAAACCTAATGGCAAATCAAAGTGCTGTTTAGTAATCAGATTTGTAGCGTCGTGCACGTTTATTGATGCCTGGGAACGCAGCAGCAGCCTAAGCAACCACCTGAGATCTACACTCTCCTTAGGAAGGAGTCGCAATGAGACAGCTGCAGATTAGGGACAAACACACACATGTAGAGCCCATTATCTTCTCTCACATTTGAATACTCACTAACACAAACGCAGAGTTTTGCCCTGCTGGGACCTGTCCAGATGGAGTTCTCCCATCCCTCATTGTTTGTTGTTACCGTCATTATCCAAATGTCCTTGGGACTTTTCTGGAACTGTTCCTTACTCTCTGTCTCTCGCTGTTTTTCTTCTTGTCTCTCTCTCAGTTGTGCGGAAGCTGCAGGAGTTTGAGCTGCCTTATGTATCCATTACCAGCTTGCGGAGCTCTGAATTTCACATACTCCTACGGAAAAGGTACCCACCACCTGCTCATATCATGACTGTGAATTTATATCATGTGCTCCTCTTCCTCGTGGAATTATAGCTGTGATTCATTGTCCAGAGTCATCATGTATTACTTATCTAATCCTGTAAAGAAGCAGGTCAGATATTTCTGTTTTGGTAAGCAGCACATTAACTACATCTGCTGTGTAATTTAAATCAGAGCTTTTTTCATTCTGGGTGTTGCTCATTTCATTCCTTATCTGCAGTGAAACACTTGTTCTCAATGTCTCGAAGCAGCAGTTAGCCCGACCACGAGCAGCTTATCAGACTTCACCATCTTCTACAAAGAGTCAGCTAATTTGGAAAAGGGACCAGAGTCATTTGTTTTCTAATTTCTTTTGTGAAGGAAAATAGTTATCAGGACTGGACAGGCGTGTGACTGACACGCCAGAAAAGTTCAGCGATTAGACTGAGACTGGATCAGATGCTGCTGCCGCAAAATACTGGATAATAACCATAATTGATTAAATACATTGTTAATCTCATAATGACCTAGATTTACTCATATCACAAATTTTAGTTAGTGTCTATAAACTGATAATAACCATGATCATCCAGAGGTTTAACCCTTTCATACCTGGTCCTGTGCTGCTTTCAGACGCCGCTCACAAGCATTTAAACCTTTGAGCCCTGAGCAGGTTGGTGCGATTTCTTTCAAAAACATGCGAAAAAAGTAAATGAGCAACTTGGTAAGAAATGTTCCACATATTGCAAAAAATTGATAGATTTGATAGATTGATAGATAGATGATTTTTTTTTAGAGCAATGATCATAATTTTTATAATGATCAGAATTTCATATTCATAATTATGTTATATGTTTATGTTTATATGTTTTTTTGTTTTTTTTTCTTTTACTAATTTTCAGGTAATTTTTTTGGTTCTTTTTACTTATGTCTGACCATTTTTTCTCGGGTCATTTCTTTCATTGCTCATTGCCTTCGACCCATGTTTTTCAAAGAAAACAAGCCAAATTGCTGAGGTCTCAAAGGGTTAACCAGCAAATTAGTGACAGCCCCTTGACATGAACCGTTCGCACTGTGATTAAACAAGACCAACAGGAACCAGAACTGAGACAACATGATAAAGGAAGTACATGCACTAATGTTTGAGAGGACATTGATGGAGACTGCGGTTCTAGACCTCTCATTGGCCGCCTATTTAAGCTGGCATTCCCCCCTCTTACGCTATCTGCATGTTATTGTTTTCAAAATTCCTTGTGGGAAAGAACAACCTCAAAGCCAAAAACCTACACAAGGAAAATGGTAAGTTCTGATGAAGGTTTTGATGGTGCGATAAGGCAAACGCTTTGTTCTTCTGAGAAATTGTTGTAAAAATGTACAACGTATAAAACAATCAGTGAACACACCTTGGACAAGCCCAGACTCTTTCTATTCGGACTCTCATGTTGGATGTTGATTCATTTTCTGGCACTGCCAAATAGAGTTGATTTGCAAAATTTTTTTAACCTTATGTCACAATAAACATTTGGTCAAATTTTTTTCCTAACCCTATATGATTTATTTTTCCTCAATTTTATTCAACCAATAAAATTGGTCATAATTTCTTTCAGACTGGCATTAAAAAAAGTCTTAAATCTAACTCACCTTAAGCTGTTACTGTTTGTTGTGGTGATTTTATTTGCAGAGAATTAGTCATTTTAATGACATGCTTGCCTCCTCACACATAATTGTTCCCAAAACAATTTCCCCCCTGGGCACTATTTTGCAAGGGCACTGTTGCTGCATCCTGGGCGTAACGCCACCCGAGAGGATGTGTCTCTAGCACTGACACAGCGCTATGGAGATAGGTCTGTCTGTGCGAGAGTAGCTTAATTTATTCTCAGAGAGGACGAGAAGACTTGAGATGAAGCATGCTTGACAGCTTGAAGCTTAAGGGGAAATGAACAGCCGCAAGCAAAGACCAGAAAACTAAAACACACAATATCCCCAGCACATAAAACAACACTCTTTCTTCAAGTTGGAGTATAGAATTAACCAATTAGCCTGTCCCTCCAACAGCAGGCCTTACATGGTGTATTTTATTTCCTTTGGTTTTACAGCAAAATCCTCTGGTTCTGGTCTATATGGAAATCTGGTTGTCTCAATATTATTTGTGTGAACAGATCGACAATCCGTGTATTAATGTGAAAGATTTGTCTCAAAACTGTGTGTGTGTGTGTAAAACACAAATCCACAAATGAAGAACTAAGATCCACAAATGCCTTTTTCATTCACAACTGGATTCACAAATACCTGTTTTTAAAGTCGTAAATATTAGAGAGATATTCACAAAGGCTTTTTTATTTATTTGTAAGGTATTTGAGTATAATCACAGACATTTTGTGGGTTTTCTTTGTGTATTTGTTGATCCATTTTTTTATTTGCAAAATATTTTTGTAAGTTTTGTGGAAGTTGTTTTATATTTCCAGGTCTCACATTAACACACAGACTGTTGATCTGTTCACACAAATAATATTAAGACAAACATATCTCCACTGGTCTATTTCTGGTTTGTAAAAGACAGTTAAAGTTACAGATAAAGGACTGTCTGGGCTGCTTATGCAGAGAAGTGAGCATCAAGAGCTCAATGTCACAAAAAATATGGAAAAAGGAAAAAAAATCTGTGTGTGGGAGCAAATCTGTTTGGGTGGCCCACCCAAACAAACTCTATGCATGGACGTTACTTCCCAACCAGGCCTGAAGTCAATGACTGCTCCCCTTTTCAGCATAACATTTTTCTACTTCCTCGTGTGTCTGTTCTTTCGTCACCCAGCCTCCCGCAGACTGAGGTACACAGGATGTTTACTTTCTTTCCGCCTCAAGGAAAGTCTTAGTACTCCTGACCTAGTTTCTCTGTGGAGTGTAGAGCAGTGAGGAAAGAATGAATGTAGAACTAACAAGTGGAGGTGGAGGAAAAACAGACCCCCAGTGTATGAGATCCAGGGGAGGATCAGGTCAAAATGAATTTAAAAGTGCAGGCTAAAAATGGAGATTTTTTTTCCTCTGCCCTGTGAAAACATTAAATTTACATAATTTGAACTTTTTTTATTGGCATGCATAAGAGAGTTCTCCGAAGTATTCATGGAATAAAAACAGGAATATGAAGAGTAAGAAGGTCAGTGCCAATATGCGCTCATGTATATATAATTCAATAGTGTGGTTAAAGCACGTCTGTAACTTGTATATGCATCAGGAGAATTCAAGATCACATGTCTCAGCAGGGCTTTCAGGGCACTTTTAGCAAAATAAAAGCACTCACCTTCCACACACAGCGGTGGAATATAATTAAGTACATTTGCTAAAGTACTTAAGCATACGTTTGAGTTATTTGTACTCCTTGAGTATTTTCTTTTCATGTCACGTTTACTTTTACTCCAGTACATTTCAGAGGGAAATATTGTACTTTTTACTTAACTTCATTTGTCTGACAGCTTTAGTTACTTTATAAATTAAGATTTTGAAAGAAAGAAAGAATTCATGCATTTATTTAACACCACACTCTACTCCTCAGGCTGACCTCCGGCACCCACTCATCTCAAAGCACAGAAGTACCAGCACTAGCCTTTAATTCAACAACAGCGCTGCCTTAGAAACTCTGTACCGTCTCACTTACATCCCCTTCAGCAGACCAGCTGTCCTTCAACCTCTACAGGAAAAAGTCCTTGATGAATTCTCTCAAACCTCTTTCTCACCGGAAAAAAACCCTCATAGAATACGGCAGACATTAGACAGCAAACCGGATGTCAATTTAGTGAATGAGAGCAGGATGGTAGAGTTAGGTGAGGCCAGCAGAGAATACCGCCAATGGTAGACAGCATCGTTGTCCATAGTCGAACATTTTTTAACTTTTTGCCGTCCTCTGGAACAGAATTTTTAACCAGAGTTTGTGTGGTGTCTATTTTTCAGACTAATATGCACAAAGAAAGTGAATTTTTATTTCCACTATCCATGTTTGAAATGAATGAATAAGTGACTTTTGAAGTGAATTTAACTTTATATTCATTTCAGATGGAATTTAACAGTAATTTTAACTTTGCACTAGAACATAAAGAGAAAGCTTCAGTTATGTAAATATTGCAACAGTAATCAGTAACTGTTAGTTACTGGTTAAAAAAAAGAAAAGCATACTTGTCCATTGGTGAGCCGTGCCCAAAACTCTGGTCTACTGGCAAAGGGAAAGGAGTTAATCCCGTACTCTTACCAGTCTCCCACATTTCAAACGCCTGCATATGCATGCTTTTTTTTGGTGGAAAAAAGATACTGCTATCTCACTTACACTCAACTGAGTAATTTAGTCTACATGTCACTCTAATTACACAGATTTGGACTGTACTGGTGCTTTGTGTGCAGACAGAGTCATAGGAGATGATGTTCTTTGGCAAACCCCATTTGTGGGGTTTGCCAAATGTGATTGTGTTTTTGTGATTGTGTTTTTATGGACAGGCTGTCTTAGATTTGTCAATTCATTCAAACAAATTGGAAATTGTAAGTGTGCTACTTGTTCATTTTAGTTTGTATTTGGAAATAGATTTGTAAAGAACAATTGTGTCTTTTGTCTCTGCAGCTACTGGGACATGGCGTATGATGCTGATGTCATGGACAACAGAGTCGGCCTGAATTTGCTGTACGCGCAGGTAAGAGGTTTCATTGTGTAGGAAAACCAGATTCCAGCAACATGAAGTACTTGAAAGTTATACTTGAGTAAAAATACAGATTGGTACTGAAGAAGTTGGAGTCACCTTTTAAAATGTTACTCAAGTAAAAATCTTAAAGTGTCTGGTTTTTATTGCACTGAAGAATCAAAAGCAATTTTATTATATTAAATATACTTAAGTATTGGAAGTACAAGTACAAATCTTGTCAATAAAAAAAGCAAGCAGTCAGAATTTTGAGAATTTTATTTCTTCATAACACACACTTGTCCATCAATCCCTCCTTCCTTTCTTATTCCTTAAGTAGTAAAGTAAAGATACTTTCAAAAAATATTTAAGTACTGTAACAGTTCATTTACTTTGTTACATTACACCACTATCGGATATTTTTTTTTCAGGTGCAATCGTGGGCTTAAAAAATCCATTGAAATTAAATTTAACTTGGGATGTGTAACATAACCCAAAATTCAAATTATTCCATAATTTGTTTTTCTTGCATCTGTTGTGTTTTATTGAGCTAAAAACTAAATCAAGCCCCGCCTCTTCATCCCTGGGCTGCCACATGCTGTTGTTCATCCCCCGGGCCCCTCCATTATCTGATTGCGATGTCAGCTTGTTTTGACTTTGCAACACCTTGAATCTTGTACCTCTTTGTGCTCCTCTCTGATCCTATTAATAGCGAATTCCCTTAGCTGTGACAACTGTGATCTGTTGTATTAAGCATTTTCAGGCTGCAAGTTTGATTAAAATCTGGAACTGCTGAGTGTTGCCTCTGAGTAGCCAAGAGGAGGTTTAAAAAAGGGGGGGAATTGAAGAAAAGGGTGTTTGCAAGCATGTTTCGGTGTAATTGTTTGCTGACCTGCGCTGTTTACGTGAGAGGCCCAGGGTGTGATTTTTCCCACATGTACCAAAGGAAACACAAACCCTGCTTTGTTTTGTGCAGAGAGATGAACTTCAGTTGTTGTTTTTGCTTCACCAGACAGTGTCTGACATTGAGCGAGGCTGGATACTCGTCAACAAAGACCAGCACAGGCAGCTCAAATCACTGCAGGAGAAAGGCTCCAAGAAAGAAGTAAGTAAAGGGCATCTGCTCTAGATGATTCTGTCTCTGCAGTGACTCACTCAGGTCCAGCTGATACTCTGAAATGTCTTTGTCCAAGGATAAATCCGTAGACCGTAGAGAATGCTGCCTCCAGTGCATTCTGTGATGCAATTAGCCTAGTTTTTCCCCTGATATGAATTTTTAATTACACCAATCCAGTAGAGGATTCAAACTCATTTTCTCCAGGGATTAGACAAAGACTGAATTTATGGAAAAGTTAGTCATCTAAAAACTGCCTCCGAGCCAGAGACAGTCGTGGCCGGGGCATCGTGTTTTTAGGTTTAGGTCTGTCCATCCGTTCCATTTTTGTGTAGCGATATTTCAAGAACACATTTAGGGAATTTCATCGAATTTGGCACAAACATCCACTTGGACTCAACAATGAATTGATTAGATTTTGGTGGTCAAAGGTCAAGGTCATTTAGACCTCATGTGTATCATTGTCATGAATGTGATATCTCAAGAATACCTTGAGGGAATACTTTCAGATTAGGCCCAAACGTCCACATTGAGTCAAGAATGAACTGAATAGACTTGTGTGGTCAAAGGTCAAGGTCATTGTGACCCCATCCGTATCATTCTCACGACCCCCAAATTTTAAGAGGGCATGGAGGGAATATTTTTACATTTGTCCACTTTTTTGTTTTTTTTTAAGATTGTTTTTTGTTTTTTTTTTTTGTTTTTTTGGCTTAATGATCGGACAGGTTAAGTGGGAAAGGGGATAGAGAAGGGATGACACGCAGCAAAGGGCTGCAGGCTGTAGTTGAACCCGCAGCCACCGTGGCAAGGACATAGCCTTTGCACATACATGGGGTGCCCACTGTACCAGGTGAGCCACTGGGTGCCCCACAAACATCCACTTGAGTCAGTGATGAACTTAACAGATTTTGGTAGTCAAAGGTCGAGGTCAGTGTGACCTTGCCTGTCTCATTTTCAGGAACACTATATTTTAAGAAAGGCAGGGGATTTCCTCAAATTTGGCACAAACCTCCACTTAAACTCAAGGATGAACCACTTAGATTTTGGTGGTCAAAGGTCACTGTGACAGTGCGTTCATCTCATTCTAGTGAACGGGAATCAGGAATATTTTCAAATTTGGCACAAAAATCCACTTGGATTCAAGAATGACCTTAGTTGGAATTTGGTGCACATAGGTCAAAGATCACTGTGACCTCACAAAACTCAAGAATGCATACGCTAATTATGACAACATTTCATATAAAAATCTAACAGGATAAAATGACTAAGTGATGACATTTTATATCCAAAGGGTCAGTTTCAACAGTTACATCGTGATGTTCTGCAAAAACATTTTTCAAGCCATTGTTTAATGTCATAACTCAGGAAGAGAAGGGGAGACATTTGGTGAGATACTGAATTGACACTAATCTTTGGTGTCCACTTTTAAAATTTTGCTTATTGTACAGATAATCTGTGTTGAGGATGTGTGTGAAGCATCTATGTTTTCACAGACAAGAAAACATTTAAACTGCAACTTGACTGGTCTGCAGAGTCATACAAATGTGAGGTGTTAATTTTTTTTTTTTTAAATGTTTTTATCCAGTTCATCCATCTAGGTCAGACTCTCAAATATTATGGTTACATCAAGTTTGACCCTTGTATCACCGACTTCCCTGAGAAGGGCTGCCAAGTCATCGTGAGTGCCGGCAACAACGAGCTCAACTTCCACGTCAAGCTGCCCAACGAACAGATGAAGGAGGGAAGCTTTAAGGTCACGCGCATGAGGTGTTGGCGCGTCACGTCTTCAGTAAGTGGACTTGTGTGTGTGACAGAGTGAGGAATTCACCTTCAAGCACGCCTGTGTGTACGAAAGCTGTGAAATTATCAAATTGGAACCTCTCCATATTAGAAGGACGCTATGAGCTGGCTAAGTAGAGTCTCAGCAGCTTTGGCAAGAGTCCGTCTCGAACCAAAGTCGCCTGTTTACAACCCCCCTCTCACCACTGCAACAGAAACAAATGTCTTTAGTGTTGCCAGGTATTCATTTTTACTCCTACTGCTCCGTGAAAGTGCTGACCTCCACACCATTCATCTTCATCAGTCCAATTACCTAAACACACAGCCCACACAAGGATGGTGCGTTATTGATCCCGCAGCCTCACACATGGAGCAGCATCCTTGATTCGAACTGATAATAGTCTGTTGGCGAGAAGGGAATCTGATGGCATGCAGTACAAGAAAGCACCTACACCGCCCAGTCTGTAAACATCCGCAGCTAAGAGCAGCTAATATCATAGGAAAACTTTCAGGGAGAGGAAAGAAAGAGTGAAGGTGCTGTTTTCACATAACAAAGGCCAAATGTTTAACGCATGAGGCTCCTGTTTCAACTGTCACTTATTGATCAGTAAACATGCGATGCTGTCAGGTTCTGTCAGACTCGGCTCAGCAGATGACAGTGATTGATTGAACAGGTCTACACATCGTTGGTACGATTCACAGCAATTAATCAATATAGCGTGTTGCACTGTCATTGGAGAAGGCAAAAGTTTTTGTTTTTTCTGGAAATGTTGGAGGCAGAGACTCAATCAGTCACAGTCAGCTGGACATTTGTGTAAAAAAAGAAAGAAAATAAAAACAGCTTACCGCACAGAAGGGAAAAACTGTCCTCTTGCCAAAATGATGAGATTTAAAATGAATGGAAAACAATAGATTTTGGAGTAAGAGAAGCATAAACTAAATGACTATTAAAGGAACCATTTGCAAATTTTAGACATTTTTAGATCAGTTTACTAATCATGGACACTCTAATTATGTCATTATGTTTATCTTGGATTTGGCTCAAAATGTAATAATTTATTTTACTTTTTCTCTGTCTCTCTATGTATCATTTTGCTGTGGTGATTTGTTTACTTCTTGTACTTCCCTAGATTTGTCTATGCCGTAGACTAAAAGTCAGGATTTCTCTGGTCATGCTGCACAGATTCTGACCATTAAGCCTTTTTAAAATATGTCTCTAAAAAGTCCCCCAACTTTTTGAAAGTGCAATTCTAAATCACCAGAGTACTCCTTTTCCAGATCAACTTTAATGTATATATGACCAGCTTTGTTCCTGTTTATTTGAAACTGTAACTGGCAAAAATTCCAGAGCAAATTCTTTTTCTAAAGAATAAAAAATCTCCATAATTGTCATCCAGAATCAGCATAAATTCAAACAATCATCCACCGCAGAGCTGATCTGCCTTGAATCAGCATTTTTTTATTTCCTGCCTCCAGTCAGTCGTCTTGAAAAGAGACAGTTCCTCTGAAAGCCTGAACAATCTATTTTCACTTCTGTGAATAGCTGAGAAAAGCGCAACATGCAGCTCTGCCCACATTATTTCAGCCAGTGTTTGAAAGACAAACATTTTCAGGCACAAGACCTCATTTAAATGGAAATGGGGAAAACTGCTCACTTTTGTGTTGCATTAGTGTTCGAGCAGCACGGTCATTATGTGTATCACGGAAGCTTTTATGAATCTCCAAAAGTTAATTTGCACAGAGCTGTGGACACATAGAAACACATCTGAAATTAAAATGCATGTTGGCTAGTTTGATTGCAGGCTGAGCCCCTGCGCTGTCCAGCGGGGGGGCTAATTCCTGAGCTCATTCTCAGAGGTCAAAGTCTTTTTAATGAGCTCTTTCCTTTCCAACTAACTATTCAAAACAACTCATTTGGTGCAGCGCTGCAACCCCCCTCAGAATTGAATCTCAAATTGCATCCGGAAGAACATGTATAAACAGTTAGCGTGTGTGTCAGAGCTTTGTTTCTGTCTGTATTTCTTTATCTTCTGTGTGTGTATGGTTAGCATAGGAGGTACTGCTAGTTTCTGGCTCAGAGGGAATCGTCTCAGTGAAAAGCACAGGCTCCATAAATGAGGAATGAGGGCTCATCTCCAGGGAAGCTGTGTGTGTCTCTGGGCGTCTCATATTCTTGAAGGCTTTTGCATTTGTACATATTTCTTTCTTTTTTTGTGCCCGTGTTAATCTTTTAGCCTGTGTCTTCTTAAGATTTGTCTGCCTGTCGTTGGTGATGCAGCAGCTTACGAGTGGCAGCTTAACAAGAAGAGATGTAGGATAGGAAATGTGATTTAGCTGCTTACACGACCCGCCCGTCATGGAGTAGAATAGAAAGCTTATCCTCTGCTAAAGAATGCAAGTTGGATGTTGGTTAAGAAATATGGAAATTTGCTTCTATTTCATGCACTTCAAACACAAGAAGACATTTAACTTGAATGCTGAGGGAGGAAAACGTCCGCAATAGAATCAGCATGAATCCTAAGTGGTTGATAATAAGCGTCCATGCAGTTGTGCTGTCTTTTGAGGGTGATGGTGATGATCAAAGCAGGCAAACACCAATTCATAACTAGGGCTGCCCATTGAAAGTTTGAGATACGAGATATCCACTGAGATAGCTTTAGGTTGAGCAGTTGTTTTGGGGTTTTTTTGATAGTCAGTGTGCGGTGCGGTATACTTCTGGGGACGTTTTGGTCCCCAGATTTTGCTGTGGAGTGAGTGCTCTTAACTTTCACGCTACTCTTTGGAACAGAAAGTTGTGGACATGCGGGCAGCGACACAGAGGGGGAGAGAGGAGAGACCTTCTGCTTAGAAATGGTGGATTAACAGTTTACAGCAACCTCATACGACAAAGTCTCTGGCGTTTGTTTGATATCTAGGTTCAGCAAAAAATGTTGTTGCATATTTACGATGTGTTGTTAGATTGTTTACCGTATTACGTGAATGCAGCTGTCACACTGAACATTCTGCAGGGTTTGTTCAAACTTCAAAACTTTGTATGGGAAACAAGACAAATGGTGGAGTATTCATATTGAACAGCCAAATCCATGTCAACTGGCATAATTCTGAGTTGGGTGCAGCCCTAATCCAACCCCTCAATCGTTCTCTTTGTCTCTGTAGCAAGTCCCGATAGCCAACGGTACCACCAATCCCTGCAGCTCGTCCAAATGTGAGGTCAAACTGGAGCTGGCCTTCGAGTATCTGATGAGCAAGGACCGCCTCCAGTGGGTCACCATCACCAGTCAACAGGTGAGTAGAGCAATAAATTGCTGTGATTTGTCTGGTTTGAGCATTTTGTTCCCGCAATTCTTATTCGCCCATGCTACACTTTTGTGTATTTTCAGAATGTCATGGTAAAATGTGAGGTAAAAGTACATGCGATACTTGCAGATTGTATTGACTTTCAGTTTGTGATTTTCAGGCTATCATGATGAGTATCTGCCTTCAGTCTATGGTGGATGAACTAATGGTGAAGAAGTCAGGCGGTAGCATTAAGAAGGTTTGTGTGTGAAAATATCAAAAATGTTGTAACTGCGCTGACACACCAATGCTGAGTGTCCAAAAAGTTCCAGGAAACCACTTAACATACATATAGATGCTATATTGTGTGCATTCATGATGAAAAATGTCACATCAAATTTGGGAGGCGTGAGTTGACATCGTCTGCAAATCTGTGTGTAAAATCCCCATCAAGCAGCAAGCAGCCGCCAAGAGAAAAGGCACTGCACCAAGCCTCTTACTTTCAGAGCACTCCGGCGTCTGGCCGCTCTGAGCGCTTCTAGTTGAAAATTTCGTCACTGTCACTATTTATGCAATAAATCATATATTAGATGGAGATGGACCAGATACACTAGTAACCAAGAAAATGGAGGAGAAGCTTGTTCTGGTTGTTTTCTGTATCCTGTAAATGTCAGACAGAAACTATTGCAACAAAAGCACTACTTGCACCAGACTAATATTAACATGGGACATTCTGCAATTTGTAATAAATTGCAGAGTTCATCTGTGATCTTAATCCCATGTGAATCTGCCATGTCTGTAATTTGTCACATAAAAAATTCTCAGCAAATTACCTACCATATTTCGCCAAACATGGAGGTTGTGTGATAACATTAGTCCGTGCAGATCGGTTTCTCAATTTTGCCTCTTTCCAAGAATATGGAGACTGAATTGGTAATTGTAGATTAAAGCTTTCGCAGCATTTCCAGGTGCAGGAGGCTCATCATGTGTGGCATATGCAATATTTTACACAGTCATGTTATCTTACATTTCATACACAGAGTTGCAGAGGATGTTAACTCACCTCTACCAGATCTACTATAGAATTTAACATCATAAATACACACAATATAGCATGTTTTTGAACAACGATTTCCTTTAACTATTTGGTTTTTATTTTAGTGATTGAGGAGATAATGGATTATATGATTGCAGTGCTAAAATCACAACACCCATGAATTCAAAGCAAACCTCATCATTTATGGTATATTTATTGTGTTCTTCACTTCCTCTGCTTGTCTTGTCTTTTTCTAGATGCTGAGGAAACGACACAACGGCTCCATCCACCGGTCAGACAGTCAGCAAGCTGTGAAATCTCCCCCTCTACTGGTGAGAAACAGGACAGTGTGCTGTAACTTTGAATTAAATTAGGACTTGTGTGCAGAGTTCAGGATTTGTTGTGTTTTTGCTGCAGGACTCGCCTGACCCGAACCGTGAACAAATCGTCAAACTCTCTGTGAGTATATATACTCATGTACATTTATTGTTTTGTTGTGAAGTAAAGTGCTTCTGAAATTACATGGTGTTCATCGGGCCTCACTCACAAACAATGAATATGCATAAACCTGTGTTTAAACCTCGAACATTTTAGAAGAAATCTTGGGTTCATTCATCAATATTCTCTTATCTGAATTATTTCATACTCTGCCAAAGAAATTTAGAAATACCTCAAATATTTATTTTCCCATTTAGACCAAGCTGAGCTCGGTGTCTCTTCGAGGGATCAGCGCTTCCAACTCGGCAAACGACATCAGCGGCAATGATTTTCACGGTAACTATGCTTTCGAGGGAATTGGGGACGACGACCTGTAACCCCTGACTCGCCCTCCTCCCCCCTCTTCACTCCACTGTCAGCGACTGGGACGACAAAGATTACACGCTGAGCTGAGCCGAGCCGAGCCGAGCGGGCCACACACGCCTCCGATTCTGCAAGATTGTAGCTTCTTCCTGGAGAAATCGCTGCCTTAAGCTCTCATTTAATCTTTGTCCTTTCTTTTAGATTTTTAAAAGCTCGTCTTGATTTTAGTTTCAATCATATTCAAACTTTGTCCCTGTGATATTACACTTGTGGCGACATACAGTTAATAGCATATAAAGCTGCAGGTACGCAAATAGGGATGCTTTTTTTGTACGTTACTGACAAATTCCTACTTCTGTTTCTTTCACATGGATTACTGTTTAATTTACAGTATATTTGAAGTTCTATAATGCAGTTAAATTCATGAGGTACAAAGTAAATTAATATATTATCAACTACATGAAGAAAACCTGCTAGATTCTTCCCCCCCCGGTGGCTGCATGTTCCTTTCCGACCCGAGAGCCAAATGTTTAGTTAGACCTGGCACTAGTGATAAACAGCAGAACTGGACATGGATAGTTCTCAACACGAGTCCAGTGAATGTGTTGAAATTGATCTCAAAACTGTAGACTATTCAGAGCATCTGCTTACTTATATGGATGATCGATGTTCGGCTTGGCTATATACCAAAATGTCTTGTTTTTATACTGTCAGTGATCCTCTGTGTGTCATGCTACTCATGTGCCAAGTCAGTAAATAATCTCAGTGGTGTTTTCAGCTTTTAGGTTTGAGGCACAGTCACTCATACTGCCTTCAGAAATAGTCTGATGCCTTAAAGGAGAACTCTGGTGTTTTTCAGCCTGGACTCTATTTTCCTATGTTTTTGTGTCTAAGTGACTAAAGCAAACATTAATTTTTGAAAAATTTCCAGTCCTGAGTGGGAGTACTGCAGCCGAGAAACAGGTTGCAATGTAATCGCTCAGGGCAGGTGCACTCAATTGCACTGTCAATTTAACTAAAATGCTTTTTTTTTTTTTTTTTTGACTGACGGGCTCTGATTGTGATTACAAGTGTCTTGTACCGTTTCGGAAAGGAGTGAAATGTTTTTTCTGTACCTTTTGCTCGTTGTGGTTTGTTTTGTGTCCAAGTCTCACTCTGAAATGTCATGAGAGGAGACTTGTCACAAAAGGAAAACGTTGGAAATGTTTGTGAGAGTTGAAGAGGAGAGCTGGATTGTGCTGGAGTACAGAAAGCATGTTTTACTGTTAACTAAACTACTTGGCTGAACATTTAGCTGGTTTTGAGCATGTGAAAAAAATTGGAGAGAGTTCAGAACGAGGCCTTTTTCTGTGCTTTTCTCTGGTCCTGGTCTGTTTTGTAATCAAGTAGAACAAGTCAGATTCTGATATCTTGTAGACTTTTTCCACATTGTCAAAGTTAGCTATTTATTTGAGCCATGACATTGAATGTTTTTGTAAATGAGAGTAAGACACAATCTCTATACTCCAACACGGGTCTCACTAACGTCAAGTCTCTTAATGAAATCTCGCGAGAGAAGACTTGTTGCAAGAAAAAAAAAGTGGAAACATTAGACAGAGTTGGAGAGAGAGGAGTGCTGGTAACAGTTTGTTGTGTTGGAGTACATCTATAAAAAAATCTGTCATGGTTGAATATTTAGCTAATTTTGGGAACATTAAAAATCATTGACCTTTTTTTCTACCTTTCGCTTGTTCTGGCCTGTTTTCTGCCCATTTCTCACTACAGGAGATGTTTCATTCTAAAATCTAATCGACTTCTCCACATTGTCGAATTCAGCTAAATCTTCAGCCATGACATTGAATATCTTTTAGATGACGGTAAGATATGCTTTCTGTAATCCATCACAAGTCTCGCTAACAAGAAGTCTCTTTATGAAATCTCGCGAGAGGTGGATTGTTGCAGGACCTAAATGTCCACCTTCCGAACTTGCGGACTGAGCTCTCATGTTCAGTCATACGTTCTGTGACGTGTTCTCTGTCATCATGTTAAGTCTGAGAGGGCAGAGACTGCAAGCCGCTCATACACAGGCTTTGAGTCTGTTTCACCCGTTGCCATGGAGACATTTGAGAGACAACTACAGTCATGTACACAATGATTGCTGCTGTCTTATTTTGTCTGCTCATCTTTCTATCCCAGCGGATAAGATATAAATCCCATTTTTGTGACTGAACAAAATGATATTCACACTTTTCTATACAAAATATAGGTTACAGGTAGTTTTCATGATGTAATTAAATGTTTTTTTCTAACACATATGATTCAAGTAACATTTTAGCACAGTAATTTATCATAAGTTTTTTTTATCTGCATTTACAAAAAAAAACCATGAAGCATTATATCTGTATTTATATGAACTGTGGTTTAATTAAACCTGCAAAGTCTGGTGAAGTCTGCACCCGACGCAGACTCTCAAAAAGTCTGCAGAAAGTCCGCTTCAGGCCACTTGAGGACTTGATGAATTGTGGATTTGGACAGCCCTCTGCACCTGCAGACTTGCCATGTGTGCCTGCAAAGTCCGCGAGTCTACAAGTTTGGTGAAGTCCAGATATTTGGATTCAGCCCTTGTTCACACAAGTCACTTAAACACAAAAACGTGGGAAAATAGGATCCGGGTTGAAAAATACCAGTGTTTTTCCTTTAACTCTTACTTTTTGGCCTCGTGGGTAAACTTGTCATTACCTTAGTTGAAGCTTCAGATGAACGGTGGTGTCAGCCGGTGTTACCTAGAATCTTGCAGAACTTGATCGATGGTTGATTTGGCCGAGCTGCTTGCACTTGCTGAACCCATCATTTTTGCACAGTATTACAGGTGGAGATGAATGTTTGAGTGGAAGCTCGAGCATGACTTTTAAAACATTGTGTGGAGATTTTTATTTCCTTCCCAAGGGGCTCTGTAAAAATCCATCTATGATTTTTTTTTTTTTAAACCAATTTTTTAAAGGTTTCTCATGAATGCCAAATTATAGTTTACTAAAGCATTTTGCACAAAATAAACATAAAAAATTATGACAATGTCACTTTTTTATATTATGTACATGCAATTAAGTATTCTGAACATTTACTAATATCTTTATCATCAATAGCTTATTGTAATCAAATAGATCAAATGTAATCTAAGGTGTATAGAACAAAAGTTTAAATGGACTAACATTTATCATTGTTTACATAATGTTTAGGGGACTTTTAGTTAAAGTGTTTACAAATTTTGCATAAGATTTTTGTTGTTCTTTTGTTGTGCGAGTGATGTTGTGGTTGGGGAGCATTTTTTTGGGGGCTTCAGTTCATTGTAATTTGTACGTACATCGTGCCAATCATCTCAGAGGATTTAGCCAAAAAGGTGCTTTGGTAAAGTGTCTAATGTGATCACAACTGCTGGAGTGAACAACAAAAATGAACATATCCCGCTGTTTTATAAGACGTCATTCCATTTTTAATTGCTATTGAGCTGCGTCTCAGCAAAGCCTCTAAATGTAAATCGACCTATCGACAGCTTTACTCTCACTGGTAGCCACAACTGTAAACAAAATGTTCTCATTATAAATGTCTCGTTCGTTCACTGCTGTGCTGCTTCTTCTGTCTTCAGTTGCATTCACGGCATTTTTGGACGCCACTTTTCATTTAGATTTTCTTTATTCCTGTCAATACATGAAAGCTGCGAGGTCCTGGATGTTAATAAATGTGTAGGTGCCAAATTAAAGTGCATTTATCATCACTTTTACAGAAAATGTCAGATTTCATGATGATTGTATTGACTTGATTCATTCCACTACTTTTCATTTTGATTTTAGTGGTAAGGTCAGTGACAACTGTCATGATGCTAAAATAAACTCTGAAATTAGGTGATCTTGTGTTTCGTCTTTTAATGCTTGTAGTTCACTGTTCAGATGCTCCCAAAATCAGCAACAAACTCATCATAGAGCAACCACGTGGTATCAGAATCAGAAAACTCTATTCATTTCAGGGGTAAATTGTGCTAACAGTCACTCTGATGTGAAGCATAGAGAATTATAGACAGTAGAAATAATATTTATGAAAGTAAATACAAATATGATATAATCATTTACATAATTTACATCACATTTTCTAAATTACCTCAGATTTTACTTTGACTTTTCTTTCCAGATATTCCCTGATTTCGACAGACGCATCTGCCGATACTGGTTTTGCCTGTTTTGGGACAACTTCATCTGATTTATCGGCCAAAACGATACATCGCTCAACTTTACGAGCCTTAATTTGTTCTGCAATATCACATTCTGTGTCTAAACTGTATGAATCTACAGCCAAATTATATCTTATGGCATAAATAAAATATCAGCTGATATAGCTGTCTGCTCTGCTGATATAAGGGTCATATGGTCTGATGTAAAACTTGCAAAAGTAATGCAATACATTTGCCTACATTTTACATGCAAAGTGACATTTTTGCTGCATTTGAGGCATTTGAATTTGGCTTTAAATGGCATTGGTGAAAATGGATGGATTTTGTATATTGCTATGAAAATACTGAGTGCTGTGATTATCTGGTTACAGTCTCACAGCAGACTGCTATCTAGGCCTATTCTTTTTTCAGGTGGGTCTGATGGGGTTTTCAGTTTCCTTTCCATTAGATGAGTGCATTCTCCCTTTTTGTAGGCCTAAAAAAATCTCAGTTTAAATAAGAGACACGCAGGTCCAGAACTGTAAACAAATTCAAGATGATCATATAATGAATATTTTAGCTACTATATACATAAGAACTACAACTACAATGATTCAGTGAGGTAATGCAACCGGAAATTGTTTTCGGAAGCGGAAACACCCAATTCAACGGAAGAGAGATGTATACAATAGAGTCAAGATAAAGCCCGCCAGCATCAACAATGCATCCGGTTTTCCGCATTCGCCTTCGGAATAAAATCCATAAATGTTAACATTCAAAAAAAATTATCAAATTCTGTCACTTTGAATTTAATAGTTGCAGTGACTGCACACGGCTTATTAATTGCACTAGAAAAGAAGAAGGTCTATTTCTGCATAATAAGCAGCTTACTTTTAATAACAGCTACTTTTATTTTTCTCAACATATTTTCAATGAATTTGGAAAGTTTTTTTTTTAAATATTTAATTTTAAATGGGGTGCCAGAGTGCATCAAAATAGAACTTGTTTATAAAAAAAAAAACTACAAATCATCAAATCATCTCATTATACAATGTAAGGTTGGATTTGCATGTTTTTTGTGGTTTTATTTATTTTATTTTATTTTTTTGTTTTTTACTCATGTACAGATTTAATTACACCATGAAGCCAAAGTAACGATCAATAAGTATTACTGTATACTGTGTGTAGTTTTGCTCTTAATATAACTGTCACGTCGCCATTAGTGAAAATGCTGCTTTTATTTTAAAGGACTCAGACAGGAAGTATTGTTGTTGTTGCTGCCGGTGGATCACAGGCGAATTTAGAAAATCAATTAAGTTATGAAAAATACCATTAATTGCCTTTCTTTGTCACCGCAGCTCATGAAGAAATGGCGGATCTCCAGACGTTGTACATCTGAGGACAAACACTTCGCACCCAATGGCGTATATCCCGACGACAAAGACCATCTTTATCGACAGGGATATTTACGTTTTTTAGGTGAGTTAGCTCGACAGCTAACTAGTGAAGTTGACATTAGCTGCTCGGCTAGTTTAGCTGTAGATTAAAACATGTAAAGACGCGGCTGGTATTGATTGAAGATGGCACTTGTCAATCACTGCTACGTGCTCACGAGGACGCGTTTTGTTGAGCCTCTCGTTGGGCGGCGTACGGTCAAATTTCCCAAGTATTGCGGACATTTCTTGCTGTTCAGCGACAGTCAGCTAGCTGCATGCTAAGTGAAGACATGTTTCAGTTTAAATTGCTAACTTTAGCTGACCCGCTTGATTGCTGTCTGTCGGGCTGCAGCACCGGAGCTAATGGGTTAGCCATCTTGCTAAAGTAGCTTGATAGCTAGCTACTTAATGTTGGATTTTGTGTTTGTTTTTAGTGTAAATACACTAGCTTAAGTCCACATAATACACCCAAACGTCTTTCTGTGGTGGTGGTTTATTAACTATACTGTGTAGTATCTCCCAACTGGCTTTATAAGCTTAGGATGCATTTTCTGAAAATGATAGATAACACTGCAGTCTGTGTGTAACACACCTGACGCTGAATCACTGACTCTCAGCTCTGAACACATGAAGCCAGTCACTGCTGTGAATCATAGCATTTAGAGATAGCAGTTTTATTTACGTACAGGAAAAATTTAAAGAAAATATGTCAATACGTTACAGTAGCTATTGAATAGATTATGCACTGTTTATGTGCAGTATTTGTTTTGATGACACTGTGGTCTGTTTTTCAGCTCAAGGTACGACTTGATCAAATTCAATCAAGAGTGAGTTGTTGACAATGAGTATTAGTTGTTAGTTAGATCTTTATTTCACACAACAACAAAAAATAAGTCAAAAAGAAAAACATCAGAATGCCCATTGGACATATTCAGCAACAAACCAGGAGTAGGAGGAAGTAAATGTTTATTAAATCCTACCCCCTTTTTTCTATATAGATAATTACACATACATGCATGTACATGTACACACTCATATACATATATACACCTACATACACATATACATATTCACCATACACACTTTGATTTAATCAAACAGGAAAGAAAACAAAAATGCACACATTCACTAGTCCAGGCTTCTTAAATATATGTATTTTTCGTATTTTCATGTGATAGTAAAATGTAACTGTGTGGGGTTTGGACTGGTGGTCAGACAAAACACGCATTTGAAGATGTCATCTTGGGCTTTAGGAAATTATAAATACAAGGTAGATTTTATAGACTTCATGTGTCGTCTAACTTCATTTGTACATGGCATTTATGATAAGCTTCACAGACTTCTCAAATGTCAGTATTTGCTGTTTTTTTCTGTGATATTATAAGTGTCTGTGTGGGTGTTGGACCATTGGTTGGACAAAACATGAAATTTGAAGACGTCAAGTGGATTCAGATTATTTATATAGCACATTTAAATATGAAGGAATGTGGTGGTGAAAGTGCTTCAAAAAGAGATTAAATAAAACAAGAGGCACAGTCATATAAAAAAATATAAGTTCATAAACCCTTTGAAACCTTGGCAAATTGCCTTGATTTATTTCAAAAATGTGGGAAGAAGGCAAAGAGTAATGAAAGAAGGAATGACCCAAAAATACGCAAGAAATTAGTAAAAAGTACAAGAAAATTAGCTGAAAATTGTTTTGTAAAAAAGCAAACAAGAACGTAATTAAAAAAAAAGGAAATTACTGGTAAAAAAAGAGCTTAAAAATGCAATAATTTTGTGACATTATTTTGAATATGTAATTATGCTCATTATAAATATCGTTCTTCCCTAACTTTTTTCTCTTTTTGTCCCTAGACATTTTCCCCAGGCATTTTAAAAATAATTTTCTAAATCTATCAATTCCTAGCAATTTTTGGAACATTTGCGGGTTTCAAAGGGTTATCGAAAGCATGCAATATCTTAACAAACTCATAACACAAAAATAGTATTTCAAAAACATCAAAAATTAAAATACAGGGAAAATAAAAAGGTAAGTCATAATGGTAATTAAAAGGCTAAAGAAAAGAACTGGATCTTAAAACGGTTTTAAAGGTACCTTTAACTTCTAATTTATCTTAATTAATATTTTTTCTTGCATCTATAGAAATATTGAAGAATATCTTCCAGACGGATGAGAATGAGCTGATGGTTGTGGAAGTCTGCAAGAAGACGCTGCAAAAAAGAGAGAGGCTGTCTGGAAGATGCCAAGAAAAAAACAGCAGAATCCACAGCCAGTCAAGTGTAAGTATTCAGAGATCTTTTTGACGCTGAGAAGTTGATACATAACTGAGCTACGGATATAAGCCGTGTGTTTCCAATACCCATACAACTATGCTATTTAGTACCAAAAGCTTTAATATGTCCATTGCAGTATGCCAAAAATATGAGGATGTCCTGCTGCATGTAGTTGCATTTTGCAGTGTGCAAGCCAGCATGCATGCTATTCTGACCCACAATCCATTGCAAAATGTCTCATCGTTTAAGACACAAACAGATGACGGCTTGACGGCTCATAAACAGCTGACAGAAGCAGCAGTGACCAATGACAGCGCATTCAAAAACCTGATGTCCGGTCAAATAGAACCTAATGATAATAATAGTAATAATAGGAATTGTTCAAGTGAAAGAAAACGATCATAAAGATAAGAAACAACAAAAGGACATTATGATGAAAGTAATGATAGAGAAATGCATGTGTAATGTTGCTATTGTTCATATGTTAGAATCTACCATGTATGCAGTTTCCTAAAAGTTAAAACTGCATACAGCGCAAACTAACAATAGCAGAGTTCTCCGTGTTGACCTCCATATCTGGTGAACTCAGCGAATGGTGTTTGTTTTTTGTATCTCTAAGGTAACAATAAGTGACAACATTACACATACTTTTTAAGGGCAGTTGCAGTACATACTGATAGTAAATAGAAAAAGTATGCAATTCAGAATGCATTCAGATGTCTCACATCTTTTGTTTTAGCAACGTACATTAACCGTTGCTTCACCGTAATGTTTCAAGTTAAATCCTGAGTATCGGCCTGATCGTTTACAATGAGCGTCCTCTTCCTCCGCTCACATCTGGGCACCAGGCGTTGCTGTTTGAGTACTTAGATTGTTTCACATTAATCATACTGACCCACAGTACTGCTACAAGTGATGCAGTTAAATCTTGTGTAGCGTTCTGCATTCATTAGACTGATTGAGGAATGTACACACTGCAAGTTGCTTCTAAAATTTATAGTTAGAACTGTATAGATGTGACATTAGGAGCTATTTAGCTGTGTAAAAACACATAGAATTACTCGTTTTGTGTGAATTGTACCTCCCAATGTCTTGTATCCCGTGTGGTACCTGATTTAGAAAGATATGACTGATATTATGTTAGTAACACGCTGCTTCATACAGAGTTTAAGCTGTTACTTGCACCCTGCTGCTGATACCATGCATGCTAACAAAATGTGGCCTTAACTTATTTCTTAAACTGTGCAACCTGCAGTATGGCTAGATGTTAGTGTTGCCACTTGGCAGAAGTGGCAACATCTTGATCTCCTAACAATCAAGCTTAGATTTAAAGAAAAATGTTGAATTTTATTATTTTTTATAAAATTTGTTGGTTTTATAGAAAACCTGTTTTGGTTTTTATTTGTTTTTTTTCTTTTTAAGAAAATGTGTTTGAAAGTCATGTTTTCTTTGAAAACAAATTTAACAAAAAAAAAGTGATTTTTTAATTTGTTTTTTCTTTTATCTAAAAATAAGACCTTAATTTTTTTTATTAGAATTACTTAAATCAACGCTTCAGATGTCTTAAAGATGCTCAGACAAGGGAAGTGGGAATTTATGACTCATTTTTTTTGTGACATTGTGTTGCAAAATCTCAAAATAATTAGTAACATCTGTTAAAAGAAAAAACTTGTTAAACTCACAGGACCAAAGACAGTGTAATCCCACATGCAGAGTGAGAAACAGAAAACTCACCAACAAAGTATTTCCCAGTTTCCCAACAGATTTTTCACCAGACCAAAAACGGCAAAATTGCCCTTAACCCTAAGTAAAAAACAAAGTTTCATGATTTTTTTTTCTTCAGTTTTGGTTACTGTAAAATTGGTCTTAAATTTGATGCCAAGTGGCATTAAAATACATTTTAAAGAAGTATTAAACTATTTTTCCTTAAGCAGTAGGAACCCTGGTGAACAATCCCATATGTTTCTCCATTTTCTCATCATGTTCTGTCTCTCCCTCCATGTAAACCATGTAGCTGAAATTAATAGAGTATGATAAGTTCAAGAAATGTTGGGCAAGTGGGGCAAGAAAAACAGTGTTGTTGTGGGTCCTGGAGAAGTTCATGGAAAAGATTGCGAATTTTTTCATGAAGATGAGTGGAACCCTGTTATATTGTCATGTAGTCATTATACGTCCAAGAGTTTGCTTTAGTATGCTTTTTACACTCATATGCCCACTGATTTAATAGACATCTGTTAATCCATGGAGCCAAAATGATGACGTTTATGTTTGGCATTGAAAAAAAGCCTGAAATTGAAAAAAAAAAAAAAAAAATTGGCACTTAAAAACTTGTATTTTAAAAAGTTGTAATGGCATCAAAACAAGTACTGGCATTGAAAAAGCTTAATTGATGAATAAAACACAGACATTGAAAATTATATTATTTAATTTTTCTGTATTTTTAAATTTTTTTTATGGCAATCTTTATTTTTTCAAAGACAATCTTTTTTTTCAGTGCCAATCTTTTTTTTTTGTCAATGACTGTTTTTTTTTCAATGATTTTTTTTCTTTTTCTTTTTTCGATGTCAGTAGTTTTAGGTTTTCTTTTGGTATGGAGGGGAGGGGGCTAGGAGAGCGCGATTTACATATCATTTGCATACTGAGGAGAGAACGGCGCTTTACTGCCCTCCACAGTATGAGACAGGGCTCTGCCTGCAGGCCTCCACTGTGAGGACACTTTAGTGCAGGCTCCGCTCTCAAGTCACCTCCACTGTCACAACAGGAAAATTTCACAAAAAAATCCAAATAAATGCACGGCCAAACTTCAAAATAAAATCGGTGGAAGCAATGTTTTCTTTGATTAATCTTTACTTAATTAGTCAACAATGTAACATGAAAACCATTGTTCCTCAAGTGCAGATATTGATTTTACGTTTTGATTTTGCTTATTCTGTTTTCGTAGAATGTAACATGGATATTTATGCCAGCGAAGCAACATATAGTATAAAGATTCAATAATTTTAACAGTAATGTTATCCTTTTTACATGCGCTATTGATGTATTTGGTCAAAATGGGACATAAACTCCGTCCACATAGCCTAGCGACATCAGTTCATTAAAAAATCTGCTTAATTTAATATGAATTGATAACTGTGGGTATTTTATATGACACACCAATGTTTCCTTTTTTCAGTTTCAGATTGTCTTTTCAATGCCAAACATTAAAGTCATCTCTCTGGCTCCATATTAATCTAATTTGATTTGATGTGGTCCTATAAAAAAGAATCATCCCACACATCCTTGATATATTATTGTCATCATGTCAAACACTGAAACAACCAGTAGATGGCAGCGGCTTGTTATTCCTCAAGGATTTGCCAAGAAAGTCTGATGAGCGTAATGCCCTTGAATTGGCCTGGTGGTTGTTTTGCGAACAGTGACAGCTGTGTGATGGCTGTTTGGATTCCATCAAGCTTGAGAGACCAAGTTAGTGTTTCAGGCGTCATTAGCTGTAACTGCAGTAAAAGAGCTCCATCTGTCAACTGAGTAGCAGCTCATTTTTGTTCTTAAATCGTGTTTATACACTGTAAGGAAGTAAATTAGGTGTTCTCCCTAAATTCTGATCAACTTTTTACTTTTAATGTTAAACAGATAACATTGTAAAGCAATTAAAAGTTTTTTCATCAGCAGAAATACAGAATAAATATTGTACTCATGGCTAATAACATTTCCATTAAATGTATTTTTGATTCACCTAAATTAATTTATGTGTAGTTCAGCACAATTTTAGATTATTAGGGTGGACTAAACAATTGCACATTATAGAAGAAATTACTTGGCAAGGGATGCAAAAAGCTTTAAAGTTTATGTTTTATGTTTATGGCATAAAAAGAATATTGGTGCAATCTGCTTTTTTAGTATCATACTAGCATAATACTTTCTTAAATGCTCAAAACCAACGAGTATACATAAAAAATCATATTCACAAGGTTCAAGGTAAGGCTGCATTCTCAATACTATCAGGCTCCTCCGGCCAAACTTGGAGGAATACTTGACCATTTGTAGGTCAGTTACTCACCCTATGTTACATTGAATTTTGGAAAAAAAACATTGTTTTTCTTGCATGCCTCTGTTGAATTAAGAATCCAAAAACTGATCAAATTCTTGATGAATTGTAGTCATAGGGGTTTGTGTTACACAACAGCAAAGCTATATCAAAACATTTGTTTAAAAACTCTCACACAACTCGTGCAGTATCATGTAGGTCTCGTTTATTCAGTCCTATTGTCAGTGCTTCCCAACACACAGCCCTTTCTGATGGGTAACTGAACGAAAAGTGAAACTTATTTGTGCTCTCCACAAAGCCGGGCTCCATCAACAAAAACTGTAATTTTACCTCACAAGACACAGGAGCGATGGGTCTACCCCTGCCTCGATCAGTACTTTGTTTTTGTTATTCTGTGACTTTTGGGAATCTGAACTAAGCCTTTAAAAAACCAAAATAACACTAATAACCTGAGCGTTTGTAAACAGGTGTTGTGATATCATTTTGTGGTTGTAAAATGTAGTCATCAAATTCATCAAATATGTTAAATATTTTTGGATTCTTTGTTCACCTGAGGCACGAGGGAAAAAAAAAATTGGAAATCCATCAGGCTGCTAATGATTCCAGTTGACAGTGTTGTGTTCTGCTTTATGTCTCAGTGCCTTGAGGGTTTGCCAGTAACAGCGAAATATTCATGCAAATTTATTTAAATGGGTCCTTTAGTCAAAACAAAGTAGTCATCAAATATTGTTGATTACCTCCTTTCTCTGACCGCAGTGGATTCTGAAGATGGTGTAGCCATTGAAGCTCCAGGAAACCTCACCTTAGACACAGACTTCCTTCTCGGACAAGACCTTGAGTTTGGTGATCCGGATCATGAAAACAAGATTCTAGGCCTGGAAAAGTTCTCAGGTTTGTAATACTTTTTTTTTAATCATTATGTGTTGAGTTATAATCCTTAAGATCTCAGTCCTGGTTGGTTTGGCAACACTCTCAGTTACCATGGTAACAGCACGGGCTTCAGCCTCTGCTAATACAGCAGGAGAGCAACTGGCATATCTGTTTACAGCATAACAAAACAAACTTTTATTTGTTCAAGACAAAAATGCCTGAAATGACTGGTGTTGTTTTGAACATGCATTTTCGATGATCGTCTTGCTAATCTTTTGACAGTATGTGTTTCCTGTAGTCGCTTCATCATAGCAAAGGGGGCGAATACATATGCATGCTCCATTTCTCATTATTTTATCTATCAGAATGTTTGTTTTTAGTTTTGTAAAATTTCATTTCACTTCACTGATTTTGACTGTTCTGTTAAGGTCCATTACGAGAAAGAACAGGTTGTAATGCAACAAAACACCTGGAAAGTTGAGTTTGCATAAGCAGTAAATTTATACAGCTTTGATGCAGCGTTTAGAGAATAAGCAGTTAACAGTGAGGCCGATATCAGTTGGAAAAAATTATAAACAGAATCATGGGTCACCTGCCGCAGCGCACAAACGGCAGACTCCAGTGAAAATGAAAACTGCTATAGAAAGTAGAATAAAGAAAAAAATGCTGACTGTGAATAGTATCAAAAACAGAGTTTGATTTAACCCTTTGAAACCTGGATCCAGGTTAGTTTTCTTGTAAAGCATTCAGACACCTTTCACAAACTATTTATGCTGAGCAAATTGGTTTTATTTCTTTCAAAAATATGGGGAAAAATGTAACGACCAGCTTAGCAAGAAATGTCCTACAAGTTGGAAGTGATCTGTGTTGTCTAAACATCTAGTCCCACATATGGCAGACGTGTCTATTGATTATATAATAATGGTAATAGGAGGATCACACACTATGATCATTTTATTACATTTCAATTGACTTCACAGTTTGAGCTACACTCACTTGGTGAAAGTACAGTAGTATCATTATGTTTTTTGTAAAAGCCTTTATTTTCATTTCCTGTCATTACTTTGAAAACATGTAATGAATCTGGTATGGAAATTATTTGAATGTTTTTGGGTTGTTTTTTTTTTTTTACCACAAATGGAAGCGGCGGTTTCATTTGTTAAGCAGCCGTACCACAAAGATGACTCTAACAGTTTGTTTTCCGGTGATGAAGTGTAGCCCCTCTGTGCGACAGAAAGAGAAATGGAACGACCAGCTCATATTTCCCAGCATGACTCTTTGTCAGAGAGAATGATCTGAAAAATAGAAAAGTAGAGAAAGGAGCTGAGACACCATTATTATATAAGGGTCATAAAAATAGGACCATTACCATCAAGGACACCATTATAAGAGGGCATTTATTCATCATCATCATCATCATCATCATCATCATCATCATCATCATCTGCTACCTCTGCTCCCACTACCCCCACTACCATTATCGTTTCCCCCTCATCATCATCATCATCATCATCATCATCATCATCATCATCATCTACCCTCATCATCATTATCATCATCAGCAGCAGCAGCAGCCTCACCATTACAGTCATCATCATTATCATTAGGCTCGGTAATCATCCACGAGGGGTTTCCGTGGGGCAGGATAAAAGGGCAGTCTCCACTCTCGCCTTCCTCACATCCTGCCTCGGCATCTGTGGAGGAAGGTGGATTTCTTCTGGCTGGTTTGCTTTCAGAACTAAAGCTGAAGAGGTCTCCGTCTTGAAGTCTTGAAGCTTTTCTTCCCACTCACCGGGGGAAAAAAAAGCCTTTTTTGTCTTTTGTCTGTTTATTGTCTGAAAACCTCAAATGGCTTAACAACAGCTCAAACTCAGTTGACCTTGCAGGTAGCGCTGTGAGTATGAAACGTTTCTGTGAAATTTGATTTTCTCACTTTTTTTTTCTGAGAGGAGAGATTCTGTTTGTAGTGCAGTTATCTTTCTCAGTGTGATGGAAATTGAAGAGCATTATTTCTGTAACACTTAAATGCCGGTGGTTGTTTCCTTTATTCGTCAGACAGTTTTTAGTAATGATGGGTATTGTTAGGATTTTATTTATACTGATAAATGACATTGATCCTGCTTACAGATACCAGAACTTCTCAATAATATACTACTACTCTCCATAATTTGCAACAAAAATTAAGACATGATGTTCAAGAAAAGAAAATGTATTAATGGATCTTTGCAGAAATAAGTTAAATTGTTTCCTGAGTTTCTTGTATATAAGATGAGAGGGAAGCAATTGCTACAAATGTGCTCAACAAACAGGGTTCCTGCAGATCCTTTAAAAAGTTTTAAAAGGCATTGAGTTCACTAGTCTAACGATAGGGCTTTAATTAGTGTAGAAATATCTTAAAACAATCGTTCAAATGTCTTAAAAATGCTTAGATATTGCAAAGAGAGTTTTATGAATCTTTTTCTTATGTTGCAAGCAACATCAACAAAAAAGTTTGCATGCTTGCATGAGGCAGTATTTCAGGAAATTTTTAAAAAAGCCATATTTTGCAAAAATGTAATGGGAACAATATTTTTGCTTTTATAGGTCACATGATGCGCTTGTTGTTAGGAACTAGCTCCCTCGGGCATGATGCTGCAGGTGCTACAAGTGGTTATTGCATCACGTAAATCTTCAAAAGTTGAGAGGATCATCTGGAAATCATCTGAAAACATCTGAAATGATCTGAAATTGTGGACTATCACCTCCCAGAATTCCCTCATACTGGCCACTCCCACGTATAAGGGGCTTGCCTGTCCATTATCACTCGTATAACACTCCCACATTTCCCTCGACTAGAAATAATGACAGCTAGTGCGGTGACTGCAATAGAAATAAACCTGCTAATGTTTTGAACATCCATCACCATGAAGTCATATAACATCACTCAATGGAAACTCAGACATCTCACAATTTTGTTTTATTGACATTTCCAAAGTATGGCTTAAATTTTGCGTAAATCTATAAACCCACGTAATGACATTACCTAATTAAAAAGGGGTGTACACAGTAGGACACAGAGTAAAATCAGAGAGAGGCAGAGAAAGAACATTTGTGAATGTAACCTTTTGGGGTGAAATGTTAATTTAATAAATGGCCGCAAAGAAATTTGCTGTATGGTTTTTAGGGTCTTTAATGATTTTTATTGTGAAGATCTTTGTACTAAAAATATGCAGTGATTAAAACATGTTTTTCTGTTTGTCTTCCCTTTTCAGAAGTAGCTGCTGAGATCGGTTTCTCTGTGTATCCTCTGGGTGATGAGGAGAGCCCTGCCTACAGCCAGCTCAGCATGGAAAGCGAAACAGAAAACTCGCACAGCACAACTGACAACGGTCGGGAAGACGAGGGCAGAGCAGCGCAGTCCGAGCCCAGTTTTCCTCCCTACCTGTCCTGCAGGGGTTGTGGACAGCTCCGCGATGACCCTCTGGGACCTGGCATAGACTTGGTTGGTCCGTACTGCCTTAGGTGCTGCAAAGCCTCACGGGAAGCCAAAAGTACGGACTTCTGTTCACCTTTTGGAGGCATCAGCGGGATTCGCTCAGGTTCCCATTTGCAGCTCGATGGTGAAGGGGTGGGAAACGGGATGGGGGACAAAGTACTGACGGCTGAGGACAAATTGGCCAAATTGCACTCATGCCACCTCTGCGGCTTCTCCTCGCGTTACGCCAACCATGTGAAGCGTCACATGAAGACTCACAATGGGGAGAAGCCCTTTAACTGCCCCCTGTGCACTTACGCCTCAGCGCAGCTGGTGAACCTGCAGAGACACCTGCGCATTCACACCGGGGAAAAACCTTACAAATGTGACATCTGCACTTTTGCCTGCAGTTCCCCCGGCAACCTCAAGAGGCATCAGCGCATGCATGTTCCCTCTGCAGGGGCGGGACAGGACGCCCCCCCACGACCTACCAGTGGCCAAAACAGTCTTAAGGGGCACGTAACAGGACAACGACCCAATGAAGAAGTGTCTGGTACTTCAGCCAAGGGTATGTATCACTTCCTTTATTCATTTAGTTTACTTTAGAAACAATTAAGCGTTTATTAATTATTTAATCATCTCCATAACTCTTTTTCTGCCTCCCCCCCAGCAATAGCAGAGGCATAAAAAGAATATGAAACAGTAAAACAACCTGAAAACATAATGCCTCTGGCCTCAGCTATTGCTGGCGCTGAGTCATCGTGTTTTCAGGTTGCTCATTCATTCTTGTGAACGCGATATGCCCTTGAGGGAATTTCTTCTAATTTTGCCAAACATTTACTTGGACTCAACAATGAGCTGATTAAATTCTGGTTGTGATAGGTCAAAGGTGAAGGTCACTGTGACTATGTCGGTCTCATTCTTGTGAACGCAATATCTCAAGGGAACTTGAGGGAATTTTGTTAAACTTGGCACAAATGTTGGAGTAGACTCAAAGATGAACTCATTAGATTTTGGTTGTCAAAGTTCAAGGTCATAGGGACCTTGCATTCTTTTGAAGGCCTTATCTCAAAAACGTTTTGAGGGAGCTTCCTCAATTTGGCACAAACATTCGCTTGGACTTAACGATGAGCTGATCAGAATGGTGTTCAAAGGTCAAGATCACCTTCACCTTGCATCAGTCTCATTTTCGTAAAAACAATATCTAAAGGTTGCCTTGAGGAAGTTTCCTCAAATTTGGCACAAACATTCACTTGAACTGATCAGGTGATCTGGTGATCAGAGGTCAAGGTCGCAGTGACCTCACGCTGAAAACTCCCACCTTACCCACCTTAAAACTGATGATTGTATCGATCTTCTGTGCTGCTAGGAGGGAAGATGTGAGTGAAGAATCCATGTTTCCACAGAAATGGATGTACTGACTGGTACGCGGAGGCATACAACCGCACGGTGGTTTATCTAGTTTAGAATTTTGCATCATCAAGTATCAGTTTTCGTGACATCCCTCCTCACGATACAGTCTTGAAACATGATGAACAGATATACTTCTGCACACTGTCTAAATTGTAAAATAGATATTTTTTGTGACATTTTGGTAACTAGATCTCATTTTGGAGAACAATACATTTTCTTAGTTTGATTGTGATCAACAGTTTTTCTGCAAATTGTGTCCAGCTCATCTCTTTCCTGCACAGCTGTTTAGAAATATATGTGGTAAGCTTTCTTTTTTTCTGATCGCTTTTTTTCTGTTATATATATTATATAATAACTCACTCCCATCTTTTTGTGAAGTTTCAGAAGTTGCGAGGCCGACTTCGAACCTGAGTTTGGGAGCCCAGAACAACGACTACCTATCAGCCTTTGATGGCTTGAAGGGGGCGTCACCACCACCCATACCAGCCTCTAACCCGGCTCCTGGCCACCAGCCTCCGCCCCTGCTGGACTCCACAGGCAGCAGCGGCAGCAGGGCTACCAGAGAGGGCGTGGCAGATGGCGCCGCCCTCCCCCCTTCGCTTTTTCCTTTTACCTGCCGGTTGTGTGGCATCGTCCTGGAGGACGAGGACGGCTCCTCGGCCCAGATTTGTGCCAAGTGTACCCTTGAAATGCTGACTAAAGACTCGTCATCATCTCCCAACAGCCCTGGCGAGCGCAGTGATAAGGTGTACACCTGCGCCGCCTGCCCTTTCCTCACACACTACCCAAACCACTTGGCACGCCACATGAAAACTCACAGCGGCGAGAAACCCTACAAGTGCCCACAGTGCGACTACGCCTCAGCGCACTTCGACAACCTCAAGCGCCACCACAGAGTGCACACGGGCGAGAAACCTTACAAGTGCCATTTGTGCGATTACGCCTGCGGGAACCTGGCCAACCTGAAGCGCCACCAGCGCGTGCACTCGGGCGCAAAGCCCTTCCAGTGTGCCGTGTGCAGTTACTGCTGCAACCAGAGCATGAACCTGAAGCGGCACATGCTCCGGCACACGGGAGAGAAGCCGTACAAGTGTCAGGAGTGCGGCTACACCACCGGTCACTGGGACAATTACAAGAGACATCAGAAGAAACACGGCCTGGCCACGGACGGCTGGGTCAAAGTCCCAATGACAGGCAACAATGAAGAAGAGGGAGGAAGAAAAGGGATGGGAGCTGACGTTCCAGCTCACAGAAAAGAAGCAGGTGTTGATATGCAGTACATGTCGAGGGAGGGAGGTCAGACAATACACTCGTGCTACAAACTTGAGATTGTATAAAATATAACTCAGCAAAACTAAGCTACCAGCAACTTGTTTTTTTTTCTTTTTCACAGAGCCTTTATATTGTTTTAGTGTGTGTCTGTCTTTTAGTGTTTTGTCAGATGTCTTCGAAGGCTGCTAATCGTTTATTTGTAGAATCTCGCACAATTATGAAACACAATTGTTCTTTGTATTTTGATCCCTTTTTTGGGTTCAGTGTCTGTTCAGTTCGTCTTCTAGTCCGTGTCAAGACAAATAGACTTTTTCCACTGTCTTATTCTGTATGTTACACCACACCAGAATAATTCAAACATTCCCCTCTCATGTTACAACACATATCTTCATTCAAGGACAGGAAATACTCAAATTCTCCTCAAAACATGTGCACATTTATGCCTGAACTGTTGAGCTGCACTGTGTAGTTTTTCGGGTTTCTTTTTTCTTTGAAAAAAGGGGCAATTGCTATTTTTATCAAAGCTGTTAGTGTTAGACACAAGAGTCCTGCATGGGTCTGACTTCCTTTTTTTTTTTTCTTCATTAATATTTTGTCAAAATTTTCAGCACCCACTTCACAACCAGCACAAGATCACACATATGATCCTACCAGAACCTTAAGTCCTATAATAACAACACTGCGCTCAAATAATTCCTTTAGGCAGCATGTTTAGGAATTTCAAACATGTGAGACTAAGATATTATATTTTATGAGACAGATTGTTAGATTTGGGGAGATTTAGCGACATCTAGCGGTGAGGACTGTAGATTGTACATCTGAAACTCATCCAGGAAAGGATTCCTATTAGTAAGTATTATTTGTGCAGGAGGTTTTTACAGGGAGCCACATTATCCGCAGAAGGCTCTTATCCTCCATAAAAAAAGAAAGAACTGAGAGGGTGACTAAAACTGGTAAAAACTAATAAAGCAGTTTTACCTTATAAATCAGTGTTCCTCCTTCACTGTTTGGCATGTCAGAGATGCGTCACTAGCCCAGCATCTGCTGATGTTTGCTCATCTTTTTTTCCTGATAACTTAAAGTATGCTCACCTTGTTTCTGATCCAGATGTTCAAAGCAAATTGACGTAGTTTTGAACCTGTAAAAACACAAGAGTGTCAGTGTCAGTGTTTTTTCAATGCCGTGTGGTACGGCGAAAACACATCCCTGCGGATGTGTTTCTCCTTTTTCTCTGTTACCTTAAAATCCAGACATTCAGGAGGTTTTTACAGGAAGCTGAAATATCCACAGAGGTTTCTTCCCCTCCAAAACAAAAGGATCCAGCGATTTAAACCCATTAAAGCACTGAATAAAGCAGTTTTACTTGACAAATCAGTGTTTTTCCAACACTCATTGTAGAGGTGTTGATAACTACAGAGGCCGATGCAGAAACGCAAATAGCCCTATCCAGAGCCAGTGTTTAGTTTGTCCATTCTGAGCTGCTGTAGACATATCGCAGTGCAACATGGACCCACTCCTAATGTAGATATATAGGGCACATTCTAAGGTAACAAAAGCAAAGCGATTTTTATTTTCCGATGATTATAAGCTAAAGGAAGCATGCTTATTATATTTTATTTAATTTCTGCAAAAATATCTCCCTAGTTTTGAAATGAAGATAACACAGGAAATACAATTCAAATGACTGTTTTTTGCTTATTCTCATGATATTAAGCCCCACATCTCTACAGTTTACGTGTATATTATTAACACATCTGACTGAAGCTGCTCTCAAAATCCAGAAGACAGCTGACACACAGTCAGCAGGTAAAGGCTTAAAAATTTAAAATGTTGAATTGAATTATCATCAATCTCATTTTATTTGAAACTATCATCCAACACCTGCGATCCAACCTGCATATTCTTTTTTTTTTTTTTTTTCGACCAGAACTGAACCGGTAAGTCAAATTTAGCCAAAAAAATCCGGCAAATCACCTTTTTTGTGGGCAGCTCGACTTAATGCAGGACTCTGATCATAAATGTATTGCCTAATTGTTTTGTATCAAAAATCAACTTGAATGTTTCTGAAAGCTGATTACATTTACCTTGGTTACCTTTGGTTTGCTTCTTGGTATTTTTAGGGTTCAAAAAACAAGTCATGGAATTTAACAACCACATTTTCCAGGCCTGGAAAAGTCATGGAAACAGTCAAAATCACTGAAATTTTGAAAAAAAACAACTTGGGCAAGAATTTAGTATTAGTATTAGTATAGTAGGTCCTTGAAAAGTTGGGAATTAATCTTGAAATTTTGTCTATGAAAATGTGTGGGAAGCCTGTATTTTGACTACACAGTGCAGCTTTGAGTAAAGATGGGTCCTTCTGAGGGCCAATATTGTGCTTTGTTTGCGTTGGGGCACAGGCTCTGCTAACAGCATGCCTTCAGATTAATTTACTAATGTACTACTAGCAAAGTGCTATTTGATAATACTGGACTTGTTTTACCCTTGAGAAACTATACTGATTATAGGTTCTTTAAACCTAACAACATAATCTCCCGTGTCTTCAACTGCGTTGTCTTCTTTTTGCCAAAACCCTCAGGATTAGAAAAAGTGATTTAAAAAAATAATTTTGTTTTTTTAATACTACAATTGCATGTGCAAGCATTTTATAGGCCCTCTTCAGTCTTCACTTGGTTGTTTGGTTCAAGAAAAAGCACAAACATACACGCACTGTTGCATTTGGAAAGTTGTGGAGGAAAAAAAAAAAGTCTCTTATGCGATACAGGAGAAACAAACTGTAAACAAGCATGTTCAAAAGGATTTTCCCCCACGAACTTGTACTTGGTACATATCATGAATTTGTCAATTTCTGGAACTTAAATTTGTTTATTTTGGGTCTTTTTGATCACGTTTCTTTTAATTACTGTTTACTATTAACTGTGAAATTAGCCCATTCTCGTGTTTTTTACTTGAAAAAGATGACACTATTAGTAAGCATGTGAGTGTGTAATGGTTTTATTTTTTTAACGTGGCTGTAATACACTGCTAGAAGTGCATACTTTAATATATAGATTTTTTTTTTTAGTTTTTGAATGTGTGATGTGTCATTTAGATCCAATGGGAATAATAATAGGGACTGTGATTTAATTTTACACTCTTCATGAGTTACTATTATATGCAAGTGAGATATTTTTTCAGGTTGCAGACTTGCCATGACACAATGGAGCATTGATTCGTACTGACATCCCCCAAGTGTCCGTTTTTGTCTTCATGCAGTGTCTCATAAATGCCTTAAATGAGGATTTTGAAATAAACACATGGAAGTCATTTCATTGAATGTCAGACAACAGACTGGATCTCTTTATTTCAAACATGCAGTACATCACTTTGATTACAACTGAACCATATGACCATCCTCTGTACCTGGGGTGGGGAACCTCTGGCCTGCGGGCCATGTACGGCCCACGAGACCGTTTGATCCGGAGCGCCACACAGTTCTAAAAATGAATGTAAACTCAGGGGAAAAAATGTCGACAGCAATTACTCTTCTGACAGCAATGCATGTCTGAGTTAGGTTCAGGGTCAGTAAACACAACACGTGAGGATACGTGCAATCGCGCAATAACATTGGGGATGGATTGACAAGTGATATGTGACATGGCCAGGGCCAAGAAAAGGAGGATGGATGCAGAATGCCACGTTTTCCAGGAGAAATGGACGAAAGATTATTTATTTGTCGAAGTAAAAGGTAAAGCACTTTACCTAGTTTGTGGGGTTGTGCCGGAAGTGATGAAAAAGGTCAAGTACGAGTCATTACAGCTCGAAACATGATAAAATGGACAAAAGGGCAAATGCGTTTTAATAAAATTAACGGTCTTCTTTGGAGTTGGGGTGCCCAACAATCAGCTTTCACAACACTACACACTGACAGAGACAATGTTAGGGGGGCAAGTTTTGCAGTGAGTTAATTAATAGCTAAGAAGCTGAAATATCATGCAGAAGGAGTTGGTGAATGAGTGTAATTTACATGAAATAATCGTGAAACCATGACAACTGTGGTTTTTCATACTATCAGAATCTACAATTGTTGCATCATATCATATGTGTTCAGAAATTTAGTAGCTTATGGCTCTTGGAGGGCTTCATAAAAACTGAAATGGCCCTTGATAGGAAAAAGGTTTCAAATTTTTGGCTCTCACTGTTAAATAAAGTGAGAAAAAAAATAATCTCAAAATATACATAATTTATAACAATAAGAAGCAAGAAACTTCTATAGAAAAATGCCAGAGGTCTCTACTGAAATTGATTTATCTGTTCCAAGAAATATAGGCTGATTTATCGGCCTGACCCAAATATCAGTCAAGTTTTTGACCAGTGTCACTGCCGATACTGAATTCTCCACCGAAAGTGACGAAACATTTCTAAACATTCTGATCTTCGGTGCCAAAACTGCCATCTCTAGTATTCGGTACTTAAAAGTCGGTTTCAAGCATGGATATCTTATAGTGAAGTCTGCTCAGTGGCGCAGAAAGCAGAAAAAGCTCCTTTTCCGGGTTCAGAAATGTGAAAAATACCCGGATCTGCTGGCCCATAGAGCATGCGTAGTAGAGATTAAGGGCAGCCGAACGCGGCCGAGTGTCGCCGAGCGGGTAACTTCCGCCGGCGGAGCGACCAACTTCCGGATTAGCGCCTCGCTAGCTTGAATGGCAGTCTGAAGAAATTTAATCTTGCTGCTCTTTTAGATTTAACAAATGTTATCGAACCGGATGGTTTACATCAAGACAGGAATACAAGACGTTTCTCGGGGGATTTTGACGCTCACAAAAAAATGTTTACAGATTTACAGACGTCTCTTTTGTGATGTTAGTCAATGGGGAAAAGTCTTTCTGGGCCATTGGTGACGACCCGAGTGGTGTAATTCCACTTTCGGCCACTGTGTAAATTTTGCATCAACGCCTGGCGCACTTCCTGGGGGTTTGGGTTAAAGACGAAAACAGTGGGGTTTCTTCCCTCGCTTCACTTATTTTGGTTTAGTTTTCGGCGGATTACCGCCACACAGTGTGGAGGTTTAAGGAAGTGAAAGGGAACCCAATCAGAACATCTGGGGGGCGGGGTCGGACTCCGGACCCTGCCGCTGTCCGCAGCGAGGACCCTCTCGTTTTTATGGGACTGGGCATTTATGAATAGGAGATCCTGGGATTCTGCGTCATCCCATTGGTTCCTGTCACTGCAGTGTGCCTCCCCTCAGGCCGCCGCACAGCTCAGCCATCAGTCTGCTGCCGCACCGAGCTGAAGGGCTCTCCTCACCAAGGGTCTCCTCTCCTCGGCTCCCTTCCGCACCGGACCGGTCTGAAGCATCGTACCCGGCCTCTGTGCAGCTTCGGACGGTCAGATTTGATCAGTGTGCGGCAGTGAAGAGGAGGAGACGGGGGAGATATCTGTGTTTGGTCCTGGAGGGGAGGAGCCAGTTGTTGATTGTACGCTGCAAGGAGAAGGCGCCGCACACAGAGGTAAGATACCGTTTACGTAATAGATATTATTGTGTGTTTTATCTGCGGACTTTGAAACGCGCATTTTATACATCTTTATATTCGCGTTTGCTCGTGTTGATGATGATATCGGGAGGTGGAGGTGAATGCGAATACGTAGCCTATTAAACATGCCACTCCCTGCAATGATGCCCTGAGCAGACCCCCTCTTTGAATGATTAAAATGGAAGTATGAAAATGTGTACTGATTTTAAAAATAAATGTGGAGGTTTTGCAAGGATGCGTTGATCTTTTATAATATTTTTTTAAATTTGCAATGACATCTCTAATATATCGCGTATTGTTTTGTTTTTGTTAAATAGCACAGCTTTTTTTTATTTTTTTAAATTTAATCCGTAGACTTAAAATTTATCAGTGAGTTATAAGTGCACATACACAACTGTTATGAAATCACACATCACATACTTAAATAGTCATGGGAAAAAATAATCCCTTATATTGTGGTTATTCAACAACATAAAGTAGCCTGCAGGCTGCCAGAGGTCACTATGGCTCAGTGTTGAGCGCCACATGGTGCAGAAACAGAATATTTTGGTCAGGGATGCCGCGGAGTGCAGAAGTGTGTGTGTGTGTGTGTGTGTATGCGTGTGTGTTTGTGTGTGTGTGTGTGTGTGTGTGGGCAGGCTGAGGTCACTCTCATGCCTCTGAAACCCGCATTGCTGATGTGGGCTTGTGTCCAGTGAAGATATTTAATAGGGTGTATCATCAGGTTTCCCTCTGCTAAGGCAACATCAGACATCCTCCTCTCTGTTCAGTGATTGCATGGCAACAGCTTGTTACAAGTGTACTCAAATAAACGCTTCAAAACTAAGGAGATAACGCGGCTGTCAGGATAATAATGTGGTTCATTCAAAGGACAAAATGCAGAAAAAAAGGTGTCCTGGTTCCTGCCTGTTTGGCATTTCAAACGAGGGGAAATGCTTTGGGGGCAGATGCTGGTGGTTGTATAATAATCCCATCTGTCATTGTCATTTTATCTGTCATCGATAGGCAGAGAGCCACAGGAGAGACTTAAATTTATTGACAGTCATATGCAAAATCAAAAAGGCTATAAAGGATTTAGTAAAAAATAACTGTCATATGCACAGGGTTACTTACAGTGCAGTTTGTCCTGATTTATTGCAGTAAAGGCTTCTTTTAAGGACATTAAAGTCACAGGCACCCATTTGTTTTATATGTATGAAATTAGATGAAAGCATGACTTGATATGATAATCTCATGACACAAAGCCAACCATCTGTACAGGTCAAATGTCACAGCTGTAGGGCATCACTCTTTAGTCACTCTAAAGTGTTTTATAGTACTTTTTAAACTTTTTTTTTTGCTTTTTGCCTCTATTTGACATAGCAGTATGTAAGCATGAAAGGGGAAGAGAGAGGGGATGACATGCAGCAAAGGGCCCCACCTCTTTATACTACTTCTACTGGTGTATTTTCACCTGTGGATGAGGTAATGATAGTACACCTTTAGGAGAAAATCTGCTTCATTATAAACATTGCCTTCAGTATCCTGGATGGGTAATTTAAAGGGATACATCAGCAATTTAGTATTGTACCACCATTCACAAGAGAGTTTAAATAAAAACTTTTAAAATCTGAGGAGTAGAACCCAAGATTTCCTGAATTTTGGATAATTTTTTCATCACATACATTGATGCAAAGTGTAAACATCGATCCATATTATCCTCTCATAGGCAAATACTGAGAGTAAACAGACGGTGCACATCATATGTAAACAAAAGCCGTACTGAGGAAACATGACGTACCTGCCGGGCCACTTCACAGACTTCTTGCTAACTTTAGGTTAGCTGCTCTGTTTCAGCAATGTTGACTGAAAAAATGTGCATGTAGACTGAAAGTCATCCGTGCTGTTCTGTCTGTGCAGGGACTTGAACCAGCGGTGAGTAAGTTAAAGCATAAATAATAGTAAACGGTTTAAGTTATGAGTAGAGGAAAAGTCTGCTAGTAGTTAAGCTAATTTCTGCAATGTAAAATGCCATAGGCTTATGCTAATAACTTTAGCATGTTGTGTATGTGGGGGAATGTGACCTACATAAGTCAGTTGTTTTGTCTATGATCCTTGACAGTTATTGAGTTTTACACTTTAGTGAAAAGATCTTGTTGTTAATCCATGTTTTGAGGATATTTTTTAGTGAGACAGCGGCTGCCTTTCTAGTGATGATTGTGTCATCAAAAGCATGTTTTTTGTGAGACATTGGCTGCATTTCCAGCTGAGATTGTGTCAGCCAAAGCTGTTGTTTTCCAGCACGACATTGGCCTTATTTCAAGCTGCAACTGTGCAACTTAAAGTGGGTTTTTTTAGCAGGTGTTTTTTGCAAGGCATCAGCTGCATATCCGACATCAACAACTTTTCTAGCAGCAAATGTGCCTCCAGGAGTGGATGTCTTTAGTTAGACATAGGCAGCATTTTTAGTAGTGATTGAGTCAGCAAAAGCTGTTGTTTTCTGGTGAGACATAGGCTGCATTTCCAGCCACGATTGTGCAACAGATGGCAAATCCTTTCAGCAGGACATTGGAGAAATCTTCAGCCATGATTAATGCACCAGGAGTAGGTCTTTTTTAGTGAGACATGGATGAAAAAATTAATTACAAATTGTATTTAGCGAGACATCGACTGCATTTTCAGCTGCCATTGTGCAACCAAAAGTGTGTTTTTAGCGAGACATGGGCAACATTTCTAGCCCTGATGTGCCACAAGGAGTAAATGTCTTTTGGTGAGATATCGACAGCATTTTCAGTAGTGGTTGTGATTGCAAGAGCTATTGTTTTCTACCAAGGCATTGGCTGCATTTCCAGCCACCTTTGTGCAACCAGAATTGTTTTTTCTTAAGTGAGACATCAGCAACATTTCCATCAACAATTGTGCCACCAAAAGTGGGTGTTTTAAGCCAAAACATGATCCATTCTTAACCATAACTGTGTGTTTGTGCCTGAACATAACCACACGTTGACCACAATGTTGATGAATATACAATAACAATATTTATTCTGGTGACTTGATTGTAAATGCTCGTCTTTCAAACTCCATTCCTCCACTTATGAACACATGTTGAGAGTAATCTACTTTCTGTAAAAAGTCTCCAAGCTGCAGCTGAGATAACCCCAGTGACATCATCAGGGTTAAACCGTTATCTAAGTGTAGAAATGGTGGAATGCACCTTTAAAAGTTTTGCCTGTATTGTATTTTCTGCAGAATCGTGTGTGAGTGCGTGCTGCTTTTGTTGTCAGATTAAAATCTATGTGAATCAGCATGCTGAATCATGTCAGTAAGTAAGGAAACGAGACTCCAGCCAAAGCCTTTGTACATTATGTAATGATGTCCGCTGATGCTTTTTGGCACAAGGGATCAGTTTTTCCTTTGCCTGTTGGAAATAAATTAAAAATGAGGGTTTGCCGCTGTGAATGAAGACTGAGGCGTGTGGCTGAAGCTTTTTTGTTTTGCATTCTGGTGTAGCATGGAATAGATGTCGGTCAGTCGTGAAGTGCTTCAGGAGGTCAAAAGGTCAAACAGCCATGTTGTTGGAGTCCTCTTCAGCAAGACGTCCGCCTCCTGCTGACTGTCTTCCCTTTGCAACATTGAGACATACGTGATGTATACTTCCTTTCCTTATTAACTTGTGAAAAATAGACTTGAAAACAATAAATAGTTCACACAGAATATGTACAAAGATTTTTTTTAATACAGGAGAGCAAATACAGTTTTAGAGGGTTTTGTAATTTCTCTGTGCCAATGTGAAAAAAGAGGTTAAAATGAGATGCATTTCTGTTGTTGAGGTTAAAATGTCAAAGTCAAAATCATCTTTATTGTTAATTCTGACATGTTTGTTAGACATTACAGGAATTGAAATCGCGTTTCTCTTCATGCCAATGGTGCAAATAGTAAAAGGACAAAAAGAGAATAGAAAAACAAAGAGAAAAAAAGCTAAAAAATGTATGTACGGAAATTAAATAATTGGGCAATAGAAAGAAAGAAAAAAATGAAAAAGAAAATAAATAAAGTGGAATAATGCCAATTTTAAATTAAGATGTGTTACTCATTGTTGGTTTTCAAAAGAATGGTTTACAACAGGTAAACAGGGTCACAAATCTGAATGATTCATTTTTCTTCTTAAAAGATAAATTTAAATTGATAAAAATGTAGGATAGGCATTTCTAAGCTTTTGCTTGTGCCTGAGCCTTTACAGTCTCTACTTAATAGAGAAATTGTTGATTTTGTATATACAGCTTGTATTGTTTCTATGCATTGTATTATATACAGATTATGCAAATAAGTATGTTTTGATTTTGATTGATTTTGAGTGGTCGGTGTCTCTTGACCTTTAGCAGCAGTTTTACTCACAAGTATGACACACTGTTATCCCTGTCATTCAAAGGCATTTCACCTGATATTTAGGTTAAACTTTGCACATGGATGGAGGGTGAAAAAAAAGTGTGATTTAAGCTCTCTGTGCTCTGGCAGCGAAAGAAAGTTCTAGGACAGATTTTGAATTTGTCCTCTAATTCTCTGTAATCCCCCAAGACGCCTTAAGAATTTGAATTCTTGTAGAGGCTGTGTTACAGGATTGTTCGTTCAACGTGGCCAAGAGTTCCTCTAGAAAAGGAGCGAAGTATGAAACATCAGAGGAGTCCTATACTGTAAAGAGGGGAGGTCAAATCTTAGAGTGAGTCTTTGGCCTCGGGAGCATTTTACGGTATACTGTACAAACACACACACACACACACACACACACACATACACACACACACACACACAAAGACACACACATTCAACGGAAAAGAAAATCATTAAGCTGTAAACTGAAGATGTGCTCTCTCCTTCCAAGCAGCATCTGCGTCCATCCCTCGTCTTGTTAACTCTTTTCCCTTGAGCCTTCTGAGGGATGGCATTAAAGACAGCAGCCCCCCCCAACAACACCCCCACCCTCTCATGACAAAGCATATTTAACCCTTTGAAACCTCAGCATCACTTTTCTTGTGCTGCATTTAGACCACTTTTCACGTATTTAAGTCTTCATCCAAAACACGGGAAAAAAGTAATGAGTAATGAGCAACTTTGAGCAACTTTGCAAGAAATGTCCTGAAAATGGCAAGAATTTTTTAGATTTAGAAAATTACTTTAAAAAACAGGGAAATTTGAAAATTATATTCAAAATGATCATAATCCTATATGTAAAATTATGTTACAGAATCGTTATTGTTTTTAAGCACCGTATTCAGGTTATTTACATGTTCAATTTATTGAGCATGTGAATAACCCTAATTTTTGGTAATTTTTTGTTACTTTTTAAACTAGTTTTTGACTAATTTTGGGGTAATTTATTCTTTTGTTGTTTATTGCCTTCCTCCCATGTTTTCGAAAGAAATCAAGCCAATTTGCTCGGGTTTCAAAGGGTTAAAGAGGTTAAAATGCACACCGCTTTTGATGCCCCACAAGTTTTATTGTTACAAGTTTTCCTTGTGACTGTGATCAGTCGTTGTCACTGACTTTGAATCAGCCTTAACACTGGTGTTCATTGTGTTTGTATCATAGCCACTGGTCATGAAAGACAAACAGCGTCTCATCGGCGAGAAGCGTCTTCTGTCATTTCCGTCTCTGTTTCTACATAATTCAGACTTTTATGTGCATAATGATGTGTGTGTTTGTGTGTGTGCGGAAGTGTGTGTGCATGCCAGTGGTCTTCGTTTCTGCAGTTTGTGATGGATGGATGATCTGATTCAAGATGATGATGATGATGATCTATCACAATAGATGTTTTGCTCATTAAGTGAACAGGACAGTTGGAGTGAAAGACCATTATCCTTGATAAATGGAAGGTTTAGTCAGATGTTGAAGGGAAAAAGAAAAATAAACTTCAATTTAGAAGTTCAGGGGACGTATTCACAAACGTGGAGTCAAACTTGTAAGAGCTCTTAATTTAGCCTTAAAAATTCTAGTAAGAAGTCCTTGCTTAGGAGTGATTTAAGAAAGTTATTAGCATTTCTGAGCAAAGAAGGGACAGAAACTTTACCCTAAGTGAGGAAGTGTGGTTGACCCTGTTGCTAGGTATGACAAATTATTCTAACAGATGTGATTGGTTGTCACAGACATGCCCTTTGTGAGCCTGCAAGATGTGGACACCCAGTGGAAATAAAATGAACTGCATCACGATAGGAAACTGTGCTCACACTGCTGCAGTTCTTCAGTTGCAAATATTTTAGTGTTGTGATCACTTCTGGTGTTTTATCGTTATTGTGTTGTGTGGGAGATGTAAGAGCACCACTTATGAGATCGACCACAAACATTATCCCTGCATCATCTAATCTGTAGCATTTCATTTACTCTCTGTCATTCAGCTTTAGAAGAATATTTTTCTACTTCTTTGTCTTTCTGATATTTTCTCCTCTGCTCAAGAAACAGTGAAGATCTTAAAAGTCCTCCTCCCCATGCCTAGCAGTTTTTCACCGTAGGAGCTGATTGTGAATTACTTTTATCTTTACCAGGAACTAGTCTTAACTTTAAGGGAAAATACTTAGAAATCATCATAATCCCAAGCATTTTCTTAGAATTTCGTCACTAGGGGCAACTCTCTGTACCAGGAAGCTTTGTGAATACGGCCCCAGAAGCCTTGGCCTTACTTTGGTAAACATAGTTTGCGGTCCTAAATAGACTTGTCAGAATAGCTGGACTGACTCTAAGGACCGTTACTGGTCCAAAACTAGTCTGAGTTGTACTGCTATCTGGAGCTGATTCTCAACCCAACTCGATCCAAGTCTGAGCCCTTAAATCTGAGTCGCATCTGGCAGTTATGTGTGGACCAGAGCCCGCTCACACTCTGTCCTTTGGTGCCAAAACACAGCGCAGTTTGCCAGCATTTAGTAGTGGAGTACAATGTAGTATGATGTCATATAGAAATGCTTGATTTATCATAAAATTAATGATTGTGCACATTGTTCTGCAATGATTGAGTAACTCAAAGTCCCTCGTTGTTCCTGTTGATATCATGTTTTATGTGATCTAATTTAATGTGAACAGTCTGTGCAAAGTCTCTTTATCTTTGCTCAGCTGTGTAAGAGCAATGATGTCTGTGCAAAACAAATATTTCTGAGCGAACTGATGGGAAACTTTCCCTCATAGTGACAACTTTTTTAAGCTAAGCAGCAAATTTTGTTGCCGAATTACCTGGCTACCTGTGGTTCCCATCTGGTCCAGCCACGGGGTCCAGATTTCTTCTTACTCATTAATTTAAGGTTCACACATAAGATAATTGGTCACGTATTCAGTAATATTTTACAAAATGTAAACAAGACACACAAGTTTCGAACACAATGAAATTAAACATATTGCAAGAATAAAGTGCAAGTTACTTAAAACTTAACTGTAAAAAACTGTAACCAAAAAAGTGCATATTATTGCTTCAATATCAGTGACAATGATGCTGCAAAGTCACAGCATGTTAATAGGCTAAATAATACCAACACAGGGCAATAAAATCAACTCCACAGCAGGAAATGGCACTTCACAATAAAAGCTCTGTACCGGAATTTTCCTGAATTTCAAAACTGTAGCGTGTTTTTTACAAAGTTGACATGTTAGCGAGTCACTTGCTGTCCATTCAGAATGGACTTGCGACCCACTTTTGGAATGCGACCCACCAGTTGGGAATCGCTGTTTTATAGTTTGGAGCGATAAGTCCCCACTGCAGCCCACTGAGTTCAAAAACACTAAAATCTCTGTGTATGTGTGTCGTACATGTATCAGTGTGCCTGTGTGTGTGCGTGCGTGTGTGTGTGTGTGTTTTTAAGCTTGTATATGTGAACGTGAAGGCGTAGATACACTACAGGGACAGTATGTTCACTGCATGCAGATTTAGCTCTATTGAATGTGTTATGTGTGCGCTTTTGATGTCTTCATATGTGGGAATTACGTCTATAAATAAACAGCAGCGCAGTGAGTGTTTATCACCGAGGTCGGTGCTTTGGATCCTCTACTTTGGCAAAGAAAGTCAGTTCCATGTGGAATATGGATGTTGGTGAAATCCAAGCGGATGCACAGCACAGTTGCCGGATGCAGAAAAGCTGGAAATATGTAGAGGGAGGACTAAATATTTTGAAATTGTTGCTGGGAGTTCGAAGTTCTTTTTTTTCTCTGGGGGTAACATAATATACTCTTCCACATCCCTCCATCCTTACCATAGACCCAATCTTGTCTTTTTTTGACAAGGTAGAAAGAATCTCTAGGGAGAAATTGCAGGTTAACAATATATGCTACATATGCTACATAGAAGTGGTATACATCATCTGAAAGCTGGAAACCCTATGATTAATTATACTCATTATGTAGCATAAGTTGTTATAGAATTTTTGGGTGGATACCATTTGTTACACAGATTTGGTGCTAAATTTACTCTTTTTTTACCACTTGAAAACTGATAAAAATAGTCAAAAATATCTCCAAAATACCACATTAAGACATCAAGACCTCGATTAATGCAGTAGAAAAATCCACGCTTTGATACTTTTGCCATCCATCCTCTGAATGCCTGAGGTCTCTTGTTTCAGGCTGTAAAGTTTCATGAGGCTCTGAATATCCTAAAGGTCACAACAGATCATTTTATACAGTGAGGTCCATTTTTTGAAAAAGAAAAAAAAGGTCTCACTACAATGAAACAGCTACTATGGGGATTAATATCATAACACATGAGTACATTGGGCTCACTGAATCCACAAGAGTCTCGGCTTTCCAGTTTGACCCAATTAATGCAATTCCAGTAATGTTTAGGAACCTCGGTATGCAGGAGTATTCAAAAACAATAGGCACAAATAACACATTTGTACTAAATGTCAAAGACGGCATGAGTTTCACCAAAAACTGACGTTTTAGCATAAAGTGGACATGAGAAGAAACCTTGTATCTCCACTCTGGCTTTAAATGTGCCCAGCCCCCTACAGGATACAAAAGACAATAGCGTTAGCTGAGGACAGCAGCGTCCTCGCAGAGTGGAAGAGGTTAACACAACACAGGATGTCTCCACTACCTTGCTTTTTCATGAGAGATTTGAGTCTGAATTTAACAAAAGATTACAGTTTTCACTTATAAAATATAGGGAGAAGTCAGGAGAGAATGAACACCACAAATGATAACTGTAACTGATGGTCAAGTTGTGGATAAGATGTCCTTATATGAACTGCACTTCTTCCAAAGGAAGATTTTGTCGAGAGAAATTAGAAAGAAGTTTATTTTTTTTAAAAAAAAAGACAAAACTGCAGTTGCTGCAGTGTTTACCATCACTGTCAGTCTGTAAGAGTAGTACAGATACTGTAGCTTCAACGGTGTCATTGTATCCTTCCTGTTGTCGGCCTGTGTGAAACTGAATGCTGTGAGTGTGTTCACACACTCCTCTCATCTGGCCTGTTTGTGTTCCTCTAGTTTTCTCAAAGAAGACCAAGATTAATTTTATCACAAAAGATGTTGATTTTTTTTTATCGTCAGTGTTCGGAGGCCCTGAGAGGCAAGAAAGAATTTTTTTTCTGATGGTCAATTTTCTAAGTCTGATACCTTTCGCTTCTGTTTTTATGACATAAGAACAAGTGGAAAAAAAAGTTTTTTATTTTTTTTAAATTAGTGAAAACAAGGAAAAAAAGATATTTAGTGAAAAGTTTGGGCAAGTTAGTTTTCCTTCTGTTTTTTCTTTTTTTTCAGTCATAAGACTGAAAAAAAAGGACTAAAAGCGTTCATGTTTTCATCCACGTGACTTTAAATTCCTCCCAAAACTTTACATAAAAGTAACGTTCTGTATAATATGTGTTAGCAAGTTGGGGAGTAACAGACTACAAGTACTAAAATATGAGTAACTTTATTCCATTACAGTTACAGATTAAATGTGTGGTATTCTGAATACAATTTCAATCATTAAAAAAAGATCACTTGAAGGGTGTACTTCATTTATTCTTGTTTTATTACCACTATGTCCTAACTGAATGCAACGCGTGTGAGGGTCAGTTTGATTGCATTGTTTTGAGCTGAACTTTTGTTTCTTTTTGTTCCTGTCGCTAGCTTTAAAAGATCGAAAAATGGTCAAAGAATGGCTGGTTCGTTAAGTTGAAATGAGGCGCTCACCAGTTAGAGTGTGCAGCCCATATAGGCTGAGTCCATTGCAGCAGCCCAGTTCAATTCCAACCTGTAGCCTAAAGGCAAAAAAGCCATTAATATTATCACAAAAAAGAAAGAAATTAATTATCTACACAACACCAAACTTTTTCATCCATCTGAACTTTATTTCACAGATAAAGATAAAAAAAAGTAATAATGAACACAGAAATATTACTTTGGCAACACCTTTTTTCACCCTTTTTTAAGTCATAAAAATTGGTTGAGATGTAATAAAGATCAGACTTGGATAATGGATCACCAGTTTTTTTTTGCCTCTCAGGGCCTCCATAGTTTTACCTCTAAACATGTAGATGCATGCTGTAAGACTCTTAACTCCTAAATTTGTCTTCATGTTGACACATTTGTTTGTTTAAAGTTATTTGAATATATTTGGTTTAAACATTTTTAAAAAGGTGTCCGAAAAGATCCTCTCTCTTTTCATCTTTTCAAGTTTTGCTCGCACAAATGTGAAGGATGTTAATTCCACCACGAAATACACAAACTAAACAAAAACAGCTGTCTGCATTGTTCCCTGTATTTTAGTCCATTTTGTTTTGTGTTTTTTTTTTTTTTTTTAAGTTTTTTACTGCATCTAAAATAAAACTAATCATCTGTTTAAGGAGCCAACATTTCAAAGGGAAGCCATGCTTTTTTCTTTCGTCTTAAATTACCATATTGTATATAATGATGTGCTGCTGAAGAGGAGCCTGCTATTCAAGTCAATTTAAACGTATCCACAGGACTAGAATATAAATACGACTCTAACTCTCAGTCTCTATGCAAGCAGGCAGGTTAGGCACTGCAGTGTTACATAAATGCAGACTCTTTGTGCATCCTTGTTAAAAGAATGATGAAGCATGTAGCTCCTGTAGCCTGCCTCTGGCCAGTGCTATTCACTAGATATTTAAAAAAAATCACATTTGACTTTAGAGAAAGTGAAACTGTTTCGGATCTTTAAATAGATGATCTATCACCGTATCATACTTCATGCTGTGCTCCGTGGTCCGATTTGACGCAGTGTCAATATGGAGACAGCTATTTTAATTGGTCTGGGGTTGCATGAATCACCTCATGCTCTCTTTGCTCTCCGGGCCTGATTATGAAAGCTCGCGGCTGCCTAATGGAGACAGAATGAGTTGTCTGTGCTGTCTATCACTGCCTCTCCGCTGTCTCACCCTCCGCCTCCCCCGATCCTTTCTGTCAGACCAGTCACAACTCTGTCGTCCTTCTGCTCTTTGTGTCTCATGGCTGTGACCTTAATGCTCGTGTCTGAGTCTCGATGACGGGTCGCACAGACCCAAACCCCTCCAGTTTGAATTTTATACCATATAAATGACTCTCGGGGGATTTTAGTGAGAGATTCAGGAGTAAAATGGCAAAGATGGAATCAGCTATATTGTGACTTTATTGAAAGGTCAGATTTTTTGTTCTTGGTATTGTGTCTGCTCAGCTTTTGAGTAAATGAGAGAGACTGAACACACCATTTAACCCTGTAAAACCTGGGAAAATTAGCCTTGATTCTGTCAAAAAGATGTGAAGAAGGCAATGAGCAATTTAAGAGGGAATGAGACAAAAATTACTCATATATTAGTAAAAAAAAAAAAAAAGTACAAGGAAATTAACTGAAAATTAGCAAAAAACCCACAAACACACAAACAAGCAAGCAAACAGGAGAGTTAAAAAAAAGAAGAAGAAAACACAAGAAAATTACCTAAAAAAAGCTGCTTAAAATTATAACTATTCTGTAAAATAATTTTAAATATAGATAATAAAATATAAAAACATACAAACATGCAAACAATTTTTTTTTAGCTTTAAAAATAATATTTCCAAAATACACAAATTTCTTGCAATTTGCAGAACATTTCTTGCCAAGTTGCTCATGGCCCTTTTTTCTCAAGGTTTTTGAAAGAAATCGAACCAATTTGATCAGGGATTAATGGTTTAAATGCTTGCCACAGGCATCTTAATGCAGCACAAAAAAATGGGTTTGTATTTATGTAGTAGTTTGCAGTAACTGAATATTAATTGATTCCTAATGACGATAATGATGTAACAAATGAAGCCTTTGTATAACACAGATTGAGCCATCTGTGTTTTTGTGTAAAAGTCCTGTTTGCTGTTCTGTGTTATAGGATTCTGAATTTGCAGCCAGAGGCAAAAATTTCTTAGATTACATTCATATTCATGTGAATGGGGTTCACCAAGAGGTTTTTCTACCTCAACAGTGTTCACAAGAGAATAAAAGTTCATTTACAGTATGAATCAAAGCAAGTTACAACAGATTATAGAGGGAACATAATTTATTTTGAATCTTTTATTACATTTTCCCGACGTTTTCAAAATGTTCCCAGATAGCATGTAGAAATGTTCCTGTTTCTGTCTGACATTTCTAACAAAAATCAGACCCACCCTGTGGAGTAAAGTAAAACCTATGAATTATTTTAAGCTGAGTAAATTTCCCCCTCGTTTCCTTTATATATTTCACAGTATTTGACAGTATTTTCAACCATTCCTCATTGCTATTATTCACATCCTGTGTCCTCCTGCCAAATGATCCTCATATTTTTACATATATCTTTGTGTAAGCCCCTGAAGATTTTGTAGAACATAGCTGCCCTGTGTGCAACACCAGGTAATTAAATAAAAACTAATACTGGGTTCTCATCCTGAATTCAAGGAGATTTTTATTTGTATTGCAACATATTTATTGACAGAATGATGTCTGATTTTAATTTAGTCATCATTGTGATGTTTGTTTACAGGTTTAAGCGACCGCTAGTGAGGAGGAGGCCTAAAGTGATGAAGGACACTCGGCCAGTTCAGGACTAACTCAGACTGAGGGGACTGCGGTGGAGGTGGAGGAGGAAGAGGAGGGAGGAAAGAAGACTGAAGAGAGACAAAGTAAATCACGTGACCAGGCCTCGGAAAGGCTCCAAATTAGTGATGTTCCCCTCGGGCAGGGATTACCTCCTCCCTGTCGTCTACCTCTCCATCTCTCCCGCTCTTCCTCCTTCACACAGCAGAGCAGCCGCCCAGCTCCAAGAGCCGTGAGAGCTCGCTGTGCTCACCCGCCCACACACACACACACACACACACAAACTCACACACACACACTTGCACACACTCTCTCTCTCTTGCACATACACACGCACGCTTTTTTGCATCCTGCCCATGGTCGTTGGCCTGTCCTCCTCAGCTGCTGCTCCCGCTCTCGTCCCTGACCATGAAGAGGCCCAAGCAGCAGACGGGGCCGCTGAGCTTCCTGAACTTCTTCAGCAGGAAGCCCAAATCGGAGCCAAAGCCAGAAAGGCCTGTGGAAGCGTGGCCGAGAGAGGAGGTGGCCATCACGCTGACCCCGAGCGAGCATCCAGAGCAGGTGAGACTGAGGAGCGGATCTCATATCTGTCAAATTTAAGTAATTCTCCTGGTTATTGTTTGGCTTTTGGTAGATTTGTGGAGTTGTGAAAATGTTTGATTTTGGCTTTAATGTGATCACATTTAAGTCTCTAGTTTTATAAAGTCCTTTAACAAAGATATTTAGAGTTTTATTGGTAATTCTGTCTTTGTAAACACACTGACAGAAATTCAAATTTGGATGAAAATTAAGTAATGTGTCAGAATTTGTATTTGTTTTTCATTATTCTTTCTCACAGATGATTTTCAGCTCTATTATCTGTATTAATTGCTCATTTTTAGTTTAATCATCCCTCCATATTTCTGATACTCTTATGTCTAGTTTTGTTGCCAGAATCAAAATGTCTCAGAAAAGAAATGAGGAACGTGAAGAGCGGCTGTAGATCATTAACTTTGGACGTATTAGCTTCTGCTTGCTTCCCTGTTACAGCCCAAATCCATTAGAGTGTTTATTTAATTAATTGGTAATTTCGAGAAATTATGTTGCCAAGAAACCAGCTACACCAAACATCCACCTTCATACACACCCAGCAATAGAAATGTTCACCAGAAATGTGGGGATGTTCCATTTGTTTTCATTTATTTATTAAAATAAATCTTATTTTTATGGAAAGCAGCAGAATGTCCTCACAACTTGTGACCAGGGACGTAGCAATAAATTATGGGGCCTCAATGGGCCCCCTCTCTTGATCGATGTTTCTCTCCTGCATTTATTAAAATTTTTGTTTTACAAAGTCACTTTGCTTTCTTTCTTTAAGCTGGTTTTTGTATTATCTCTTTTAACGACACAGTTTCATTACTTTTATCATTTATTATGGTTTCTTGACTCACAATTTTCAAGCTTTGGTTGTACAGATTTTAGGGATATGAAGCATTTAAAGAAATTCCAAGAAATGACATCACAATGAGCAAAAATAGGGGTTACGGGCTGAGAGGGGCCCCTGAGGCCCCTTATTTTTTTAAATACAAAATTCAGTCTTTAAACCTATTTATTCAGATAATTTTAAGAATATAATATAAAATATAAAAATGCAAACAAAACCCAACTGTTCAATCCAGGCGTCTCGTGGGCCTCCCTCCCCTTGGGGCCCTCCCTCTTGTTTTGACCCTGCTTGTCACTCTGTGTGTGAGAACATTTTTAATGTTAATGATCGTATTTGGTAAATCAGCAGCTCTGTAACTGTCCACAGGACCTCAGCCTCACAGCAGAAGAGGCTGGAGAATCAAGAGTTTCTGGAGGAGAAAGAGGAGAAGGAGGAGGTCCGCCAGCAGCGGCTGAGGCAGGCGAGGACGGTGCAGTCACCGGCGAGTGCGTGGGCGGGGTCGGCAGCGGCTCCACCGGCGTCCTGTCCCTCTCCTCCTCCAGCCAGGAGCAGCTACTGGATGAACACCTGGAGGAGTGCCCACTGTGCCTGCTCAGTCAACCGCGTTGCCACTTCCCACGACTCACCTCCTGTTCCCACCGGACGTGCTCCGACTGCCTCCGCCAGTACCTGCGCATCGAGATATCTGAGAGCCGGGTGGGCATCGCGTGCCCGCAGTGCCCTGAGACGTTAGCGCCACTGGATGTTCGTGCCATCCTGGATGACCGGGCGCTGCTGGAGCGGTTTGAGGAGTACCAGTTGAGGCGTTTCCTGGCTGCTGATCCAGATACACGCTGGTGCCCTGCGCCTGACTGCAGGTGAGAAGCAGACAGTGCTGGACCTAGCACATTTCGGCGCCCTAGTCGCCATAGCCCCCTCCACCCTCCAAAAGAATTATATATATATATATATATATATATATATATATATATATATATATTTATATATATTTATATATACACACACAAGAACAACAGCTAATGCAAATAAATACAAATAAATGACTTAGCCAACATAAAAAGAATAAATATCAAACTAAAAAACACATGGTAGGCTACTTGCAAATTTACATTTCTTTTAAAAAAAATTTCTTTTACTCATACATTCTCCACACACTCTTCACTCCACCATCCCTACCACTGCTCTAGCATGACTTCTTAGGATAATTTTTCCATTGTGTTTGTAAATATTTTATATAATTAAATATAATTTTATCTTTATTAAGATCATATATTATATTTATATTTTGTATATCTAATATATCTTTTTTATAAAATACAATAATTTTATTTTTTAAATAATTATTACTTTTTTTTATAATTATTATTAATGTATTATGTATATATACATATTAAGTCATCAGTATGCAGATAGTTAAATAACAACACTTAGAGAAGATTTAAAAGGATAGAGGAAAATGTGTGAGTAATAAACAATAATAACTTCTCTAGATTGTCTAAACTTGTAGAAAAATGTTCTTTTTATTGACATCTTGAGTCACACAGTAGCAATTCACTGTACTGTAATTACCTTGGGGGAAAATAAAAGAGAAAGCCCTAATTCAACGTTACGATACGGCAGCTCTTGTCAAAGCCCTGTCATCCCACCACCGCCTTTATGTTGTAAAACACAAGACTGGGAGCAGTTTTTAAGTGTCAGAATGATTGATTGAGCTTTGAAAAGATGAGCTGACAGCAGACAGAAAGCTTGGTTTGAGCTTTAGATGCATCCCAAGGCTTTTGAAAATTTGATGCAACCAAAATATTTTGCAGATACTGAACCAGAACAGACTGGTTGTGAGTGATGAAGCAGGCCTCTTTCCATTTAGGAGCTAAAACCCCTCAAGAATCTATGTAAATGAAACAGTAAATACACGTTGAATTGAGAGTTAAGGGGCGAATTCACCTTTAATCCGCTTACTGCAATAACACAACGATGATTTTGCATTTCTGGGACCATTTTATATTTCTTTACTCCCCTGAGGATAGCTGGCTGATATTTTGATTACATCATGTCACATGGAGATATTTCAAGCACAGCTACAATGTAATTTCATTGTAGAATCGATCAAAGACATCATCATAAATCATACAGGGAGAAATACGCTGCAGAAAAATTAGATTTTTTTATTTTTCAGCCCAGTCGCCAGAAAAAAATGTTGGCATTGTACATTTCTCATTTTTTAGTTTTTATGTATGTATTTTATGTGTCATATCGAGGTTTCTAAAGTGATGTAGTTCTGAGTGCATGTATATGATGTGACTTTATTATCTGGAGGTGGAGGGGATGGTTGATGGTGTGACACCTAAGCGAAATGGAGACAAGCTGCAGACCAGTGCAAACCGCTGTTCTAGACCAATAAAGAACAACACTGTTTGTTTTTTAGCGAGACATTGGCAGCATTTCTAGCTTTGACTGTGCCACCAAAACTTGTATTTTAATAATGCGACTGGATAGAGAATCTCGCCTCTGTATTAGTTATTTTCAAAGGGGAGACTCTTTACATGCTTTCCTTCTAAAAGGGATTGGTTTAAAGGTTTAGTTATAGTACTATTTTTTTTTTATCTAAAAAAAAGCCCTCTGTTTTAATTCCTGTAAGGGTCATTGTGACAGATAAAACTAATAATTCTGTAATATGGGGACAATCTGACACTGAAATATTATCTGAGAGGGTTATCGTACCATGAAAGCCTCATACTGTTGCAACCGCAAAATATCACATACACACGTTAACAGGAGTGGGAATCATCAGAGGTCCCACACTACAATATTATCACAATACTTAAGCCCCAATACAAATATTATTGGGATTTTGAATGATTTTTGGGCCACGTTGAGATTGCAACAATATGTATTGCAGCATCGCAATACATAAGTATTACCTGTTGAAATGATGTCCCCAAAGGAAAACTTTGTCATCATCTGCTTCATCTAATAAGATTGTTTTTCATCTCACCTCAGTAATTGTTATGCAGAGAAATGCATCTAGTGAACTGAATAACAGTTGATTTTACTATTCTATTGGGTTGCCAAAAGTTGAATTTGTATTTGCGATATAAATGACATAATAATTTAAAAAAAAACATACTTGGTGTCCGTGTATTGATACAATATTGCCAAACAAAATATAGCGATACTTTGCTGTACTGCCCCCCCCCACCCCTACACATAAACTACAGTGTTGTTTCAACCCTATTTTTTGCAACATTTCTGCAACATAATCACTCCAAATGTTGCATTTCTGTGGTTTTCAGAAATGTACAATGCCGACATTTATTCTGGCGATTAGGTTGTTGTTTTTTTTTTCCCCCCTCATTGACAGCAACCTCAGTGGACCACAATGCAATGCAACCGCAAGACATGTGCTGAGTTAACTTGTCTGTGCTGTAGTTTACAACATGTGCAGACACTGATCTGTTGCTTTATCACCTTAATGTGCATGTGGGGTAACGGGATAGGGCTGCTGCGGGAAATCGTAATGTGTGTGTGTGTGTGTGTGTGTGTGTGTTGTGTGTGCGTTCAGTGAATATTTGTGGTGGAAAACACGCATACACCAGGGTTCAGGACTCAGTGGTAGACTGTCTGTCTCCCTGTCTGTCAGTGCTCACAGCCTGGTCATGATGAATGAGTGGAGCAAAAATCAATACGCCATTCTGTCTGATGCTGCTGTGAATTAAATATAACTCAGAGAGACAAGACTGGGTTTCTATCTTCAACAAATCTGCAGACTTTTTAAGCTTCACATACTAAAAAATGTTTACAACTGGAGGTCAGCAGAGATTTCAATTTTAGATGACTAATAGTTCCCGCATGTAAGAGCCTTTGAAGTGGTGACCCATTATGTAAACTGGTCACATTTATGGTTTGTGTATTCCCCATGCTCCCAACATACACACATTCCTCGAGGTCTTAGTGACAGAAGCTTAGTTGGAGATTATGTCGGCTCTGAGAAAGTGTGGCAAAATGTGGTGCACTCTGTGTGTGTGTGTGTGTGTGTGTCTGCACGCTTGTGTCTATGTGAGCACATTTTGTCATGTTTCTGCTGCATATGTGATGCTGCTGTAGGTGGTTTCAAACAAGATGGGATTTTTGAGCGCACACTGACAGAATCTGAATAAGACGTATTTCAAGTGGAAATCCTTCTGTGCTTGTGCTAATACCAAATAGTGTTTTTATCTAACATGACTACACTTTCACATCCGATGTGTAATTTTTGTATTCTAAGTTCTCAACTAACGTAAATCACACTGATCTAAATAGAGATGTAGATCATTTTTGTTTCAGCTATTGTCAAATACATGTCAGTTCTGCCACATAGCCCCACTTTCTCAATTTGAAATATTTACTGAAAAGAGTTTTCTAGTAAACAAACAAAGTAATGTTTACATTCAGTTTTTTCCCACCAAAATGCATTCTATCCATTAGGCGTAATGAATGGTTTTAAATGCATTTCCTTTCTCATACAACATTTGACAGATTTATAACATAGAAACATTTAACAGATTTTCGGATATTTTGAGACTTTATTCACATCAGCCATACCATTTGTTATCACACGGCTATGTTTCTGTCGAAAACTTTCAGCCAATCCATGTATGATGTGACTGCATACACGTGAGCATCCATGTGCATTCTTGTGCACAAGAAACAGACAAAACCGGGATCTGTTTTATAGAAACATTGCTCCATAGTAAAAAAACTTAACTGGGTAACTTTAGCTCCTTAACAGGCACTGTAACCGCACAGTTGTCTAGTTTTGCTTCACTAAAAACTCAGCAAAACCCAATTTCATTTTAAACACATGTATTTATATGATACATTTTACTATTTTAATTACACTGCAATTCTATTATATTTTAATTACATTTAATTGGCCGTGGATTTTTTTCAGATTTTGTTACATGATTCATAATTTCTTATATGAATTTATTAGATTTATTTTGTTTATTTTATGAAGTTACTTTTATTTTTATTTTTTTATTTAATAACATTGACTTTTTTCTTAATAATTAAGTTTATGTTTTTGTTTTAACATATTATACGATCTCTAATGTATAATTTTTTGAAAAAGGCATTTCTTGTGACTGTTAAGGGGTTAAAGTGGAAATTTGGTGGTTTATATATATGTGCGTGTGTGTGTGTGTGTGTGTGTGTGTGAGAGTGAGTGTGTACATGTAATTTTCTAAAAATAATTAGCTCTCGATAATGTGTACTTTCCATATGTACACAACAATATCTGAGGGAATACTGGCCATGTTTTCCATTTGTAAAACAAATACAATACATAAAAGCAATATGAGGAAAAATAGTAAAATAAAAGGGGATATACAAGCCATATCCTACCACTGATGTCCAATCCACCTACGTCAATGACTAACTTACTCAGAACACCTGCAACCCAACATATAACCTGTGAAGCTCAACAGGCATCTTGTATCCAGTACTTTTTTAAACTTTTGAATATATATATATATATATATATATATATATATATATATATATATATATATATATATAGACATATATAAGCAGAAAAATTTTATTATTAAAGAATAAATATATGAGTGTATAAACAGATGTGTTTTCCAAAAGACTTTTAGAAAGCTTTGATCTCTTTGTGATAGAGTACATGGGTTAGGAATAAAAGTGCAGCAATTCATTTCAATAGTGTAATCTGTTGTTGCTGTGTATTCTGTCAAAACCTATTAATAAATCTTTGCAGGACGCAGTGTGCAAAGGTCTTTAATATCTAAATAATCCAATTATTGCTGCTTTCTTTGATAACTATACTCACTGATACCTGGAAATGTTTTTATGCATGAGCAGGCCCACACTGGCTTTGTTGTTCAGCCAAAAGGGTTTGACTCGACAATCAGACACAAGCTGTTTAAATCTAGTCTGACACCGACGTGGGATCCAGGCAGCCGTCTAATTATCCTCTTATGTGTGTGTGGCCCTCAGCCTGTCTCATTCATCTACCTCTCTGACAAACCTGAGAACCACATAAAGCTGGAGATGCCAAAAGGAAAAAAAAACGCCTGGAGGAGCTTTTCAGATACTTCACAGCAGAGCATTGCTGCCTGGATCCTGAAGGCACCACAGATCATTCACAGTAACTTTAACTTGTATTTGATCATTAATCACATGATCTTTTGCATATTAAAATTTATGTTAATGATCCCTCTGAGGATTATGTCCATGAGCGCTAAGCTCCTTGTAACGACTGCTCGGGATCTGAGGATGGACTTATTTCTGGTTCAGGTGTTGAACTGTGGAAAGCAGTCACACAGATAGTTGTATCTCTCTTTGAGCTGCGATTCACTGTCAACAAATGTGCTATATGTGAGCAAAGACAACAACGAATGAATTCAGTGTGCTTCACCAGGCTGAACGCATGAGCAATACAAGGAGATCAAGCATTCGATGAGAGACTAACTGCAGCTTTTCATAGATATTCCAGTCAGCAAACCAAAGCTGTGAAGTTTGAATTAAACTTCAATGAGTCTCAGCTCAACATCTTATAGCAACAGAGTGGAATAGTGAGCAGGGAGAGCGCCTTGATTTAAAGGATCAGTGTGTAGGATTTAGTGACATCTAGCGGTGAGGACGGATTGCCGCCTGCCGAAACTTTTGTGCCGAGTGTGAACTCCATGTTAAAATTCCTTCAGTGTCATTCAGGAGGTTTTTACTGGGAAATGAATTATTCGCAGAGATCACCTCTTCTCCATAACCAGGAAAAACACTGAAAAAGCAGTTTCACTTTAAAAATCTTTATTTTCTCAGTGCCAGTGTTTTAAAATTTTGTTTTATTTTAATAGTTTCAGTGTATGTTGCTGTGTATGTGGCTGTCGAGAGAAAAAGCGTTATGCACTTTTTTCACAGCGTTCTACCTTTTTTGGATGACTGCTCCCGGCAGAATTTTTCAGAAAGGCGCTGTCGATGTCACTGCTGCCTCTTTCTTTGTTGACATAGTACCATGTTAGCTTCCTAACTAATTTTAATGTCGAGATGCCATTCAAAGAAACAAAACCCGCTTGAAGTGCGTCATTAAAAAAAATAAAATAAGGGGCACTCTTTTATGAAGTGTTTGAATAATGGTCTCCTCAGTGTGGACACAGGCCCTCATCCATAGAGGTGTCTTCTTCTCCAAAACAAACGCACCAAGTGATTAAAATTGGTTAAAGCTTTGAATAAAGTTGTTTCACTTTAAAAAAGTCAGTGTTTTTACGGAGCTGTTTAGCTCTTCACAGAGTGGCTGCTAACTTTGGTGGCCGACGCAAAAACACAGATAGCCTTATTTAGAGTCAGTGTCTTGTTTGTCCCTTCTGGGCTTCTGTAGAAACATGGCAGCTCAACACAGCTCACTCCATGGATAAGGACCTGGAGCAAGTTGCACAAAGCACCTTGAGTTTTCTCCTTTAGTATGAAACATAAGGCTTAATTTCTCTTAAACTGAGGGACGTATTTCAGAGTGTTACACAGAATCCTTTAGAAGTTTTCCTTGGTTCAAGGGGGAAAAAATGAAGTAAATATAGTACATAGTACAAAATAGTACATATTAATGATGCCCATCATTTTCATCTGCAGTTTCTCTCTCTCCTCAGCTATGCAGTGATAGCTTACGGCTGTGCAGAGTGTCCCAAGCTGAGCTGCGGCCGCGAAGGATGTGACACAGAGTTCTGCTACCACTGTCGGCAGCTTTGGCACCCCAACCAGACGTGTGACCAGGCCCGGCGTCAGCGAGCCCGCCACACTTCAGGCGGCAACGATGCCTCCACGCTGTACGTCTTCAATGAAGAACCTGGAGGAGGTGAGACTAACAGCTGCCGAAGCTTGTCTTTGTGTCTTTATTCCAAACATTTACTGCCAGAATATATTATTTTGTTCTTTTTGTCTGGATGAAATGATGTTTTGTGGCCACCCCTCACACATTGACTCTGTTGCTGAAGATGCAGAGGAGATCAAAGCGTGCCCTCGCTGTGGTGCCTACATCATGAAGACCAATGACGGCAGCTGTAACCGTATGAACTGCACTGTGTGTGCCTGTCAGTTCTGCTGGCTTTGTATGCAGGAGATCACCGACGTGCACTACCTCAGGTACTCAGTTCACACTCATGCTTCATATTTAAAAACAGGCAATTACACTTTTATTTGGTTGACGATGAAAGGAATAGCTCATCCCCCAAATGACAATTTGTTTATCAATTACTCAACCTGTGTAGAAGAAACCAAAAATGGAGGAAATTCTGGATGAATTGAAGTCATAGGCGTTGCTGATTAACCCAAGTCTCATTTATCCAGTTTTATGCTCACTTCTCAAACACACAGCCCTTTCTGGAGGGGAGCTGACCTACAGCTGAGACTTAGCTGTGGTCCCTACAAAGCCAGAATTCATTGAAAAAAACTGACATCTTCCATCGATTACATCGATTAGTTAGCTGGGTAATTGTGTCACTTTGGTGGTTTAAAGGGTTAGTTTGGATTCACAAAAGTCACCAAATAACACTAACTAACTTACTGATTGAGTCAGTGGTAGACCAGTAGCTCCCATTTGTAAGTAAATCTACAGGATATTTTTTTAAAGGAATCTGTCTTTGAAGAGAACATAGATAAATCTTACTTTCAGGTCAGTTTTAAATTGTAACATTTTAGCCAAAACTCATATGTTTGGTAAGTACTGAGTACTACTATGTACTACTGAGTACTATTTTAAAACAATACCCAGTCGGAGATTGGGCCAGTCTGCAAGGCACGTACATTGTGTCATTGTTTAGAGACTGTGCTGCTTTAAACCGTTCGTCTGGGCTTCCATTGATTTTTCCAGTCCTGGAAGGGAGTCACTGCTGACTTGTCATCAATTAATCAGCTCTATCTGCTTCCATATTTCCATGCGGCAGACTATGCAACTCAAGCTGCAAGACTAGCTACAGCAGAAGCTGAACAGCAGAATTTGAAGAAACCGTTTGAAGGGCACCTATGCTCATTTTCAGATTCAATTTTAGTCAATTTTAAAACTACAATGTGTAGGTACGAATGTTTGACATATTTAGCATTTTTATGTCGTATGTGCCCCATGCATATGTATTGTGTCACATGAAAAAGAGAGTTTTTGTGCTTGTCAGCATGAGCCGCATTGTCTGTCTTCACCAATTCAGTTCAGTTAGATCTATCAACAATATATTGGTTATAAATTCATATAATTTGATGTAAAAAACAAAAACAAAAACTCAAATATAATGGAGTAAATAGAGCAAATGAAAAGGCTGAGTGTGAGCTGTGAGGAGATGTTCTCCAGCTGTTATTTGTAATTTGTCTCTTAGGCTGTGACATGCACAAGCAGATGTTGCATTTTAATCTGTTCAGTGAGTCTATCAAAATCTTGGAGTTAAGGTAATTTTTGTAAAGAACTTTCTTCTAATATCTTCACATGTGCTACACTGTAGCAGGAAATCAGCACCATCTCTCTGCCTTTTCTCCCCCCGTTCTTTCTCCTTCACACTGCAAATCACACTGAACGTCCTGTAGAAGGGCAAAGCTTTTAGCATCTCGCAGCAAATCTGCCAGTTCAGAGCAACAGAGCACAACTTCAGTATCTCCCCATAATTTCCCCACTCAGGCTTTTAGGACCCCAAAGTGACATTCACTGCTGAAATACAAACCCATGCTTTGAGAAACAGTATAGCCCTTAGCTGCTCTTTGTGTTGCTCATATTGTCACTGCTGCTCCTACAAGTTAATTGCTGCCTGATTAAGACCACACAGCATTAGTCAGTGCTGTGCTGCTTTCTTTGGCAATTAGAATTACAGCACAACATCAAAGACAGATACTGCATTAAAGAAGCACTTCAAGGCAACGTTTATTGAGCCTGTAACTTCATTTCAGGGGACAAAGCACTGATTCTTCATAAACAGACATAAATAAACCTTCTTTTCCATTTATCCCACAGCAATACGTAAGATAAATGAGTGTGTGAATGGTAGCTGCAAATGGCTGTAATTGAGGGAGAGAGGACAGAGCTGAATGACAAATAGAGTTGAGGTCATTTTGGGTGATGATGTTATGACAACAATGAGACAGACAGTTAATGTTGGAGTTGCATAATGAAATGCAGATGTTTTTCTGTTATGCTAAAAGAAAATCAAATAACTGGAGCACATTCCTGTCGTGCATTTTTATGTCTCTGCATAGCCGTGGCCAGGGGGATTATGTTTTCAGGTTGTCTGCCCATCTGTCCCATTGTCTCGAAGGTGAATTTCCTCAAGTTTGGCACAAATGTCCATATAGACTCAACGTCACTTTCCATCTCCTTCTCTTGAACATGATATCTCAGGACCACCTCCAGGGAGTTTCTTCTAATTTGGCACAAACACCCACTTGGACTCAAGGATGAACTGATTAGATTTTGGTTGTTAAAGGTCACTGTGACCTTATGTCCATCTTATTCCCTTGAATGTAATACCCCAATAATGCTTTCGGGGACTTTCTCAAAATTTGGCACAAACATCCATTTGGACCCAATGTCAAACTGATTAGGTTTTGGTGTTCAAAGGTCACTGTGACCTCACGAAACAGTTTTTTTTTTGCCATAACTCAAGAATCCTTACACTAATTTTGACAAAATTTCACACAAATGTCTAATAAGATGTTTTGTCTCCTGTGTGTCTCAGTCCCTCAGGATGTACATTCTGGGGGAAGAAGCCATGGTCTCAGACCCGCAAGGTTCTGTGGCAGGTGGGCATGTTGCTCGGAGCACCGGTGGTCATCTCCCTTATAGCGGGCATCGCCATCCCAGTCATCATTGTGGGCATACCAATCTACATGGGCCGCAAGGTATTAAATTATGTGTCACGTCAAATAACTGATTTGAGTGGATGTGCTTACTTTTTTCGCGACTGGTTGCGAACTAACGGCACAGCAATATTGAAAAGATTTTGTAAAACATTAAAGTTTGACACCCTCTCAAATCTGAAGACAATGTGAGTTTTTAGTGTCACAAACTAGCTCAACTGTGACAAGTAGGGAGTCCACAAAAGATTTAATAAAGAAAAACATACATTTTTTAATTAAGACTGACTAAAATAAACAGTGTGATTCAGGTGTGCTGTGGAGGTGTTGAAGGTGCAAAACCAAAAGGCAGGGACGGTGTCTACTGTATGAAGGGATAGAGCGAGTTAACACCTGAGACAGCGTTTATAGCCTGGGGGGGGGGGGGGGGGGGCCAGGTGAGCCTAAGCATGTCAACAACCCTTCTGTGTCAGCCAACTGCCTGATGAGGTTGGCTAGGACATTAATCACAGTCTGTAAGAAGAAAACTAGGGATCTTACAGGGTCGCTATTTGCAAGTCTACAACTAGATTTCTCTTGAGACTGTTTCCCATCCTGCTTTTGGTGAAAAGAATACACAGAACTTTATTTAAGAGATATGACATATTAACAAGTCCTCATGTGTCTGCAAAAACACATCACTCTAGAAAGACAAAATTAACAGTAACATTTTTGAAAATGTGGCACCAATATAATCTTTAAAGATAAACTGTATTTGTGTACAAACTTTACAATTTGACGCCTCAACTGGCCTCTGTTAGTTAGTTGCAATATTTAAATGGGAGGAGACTGGGAATTAGAGATAAACTGTACAGCTTGGATTGGGTTTTATGACCACGTTACAACAAATACCAAGACCACAGGACTTTATGACTTTATTCCAACATCATAAATTTGTTTGCAAGAAAAATCCCTTGAAAAGTTGTTAGGTGTTTGCAGACACAAGTGTCCACCTGTGTGTTTATCTTTGTGTCAGAGCTCTGTGATAACTCGTACAGGTCTAACAGACGGTTTCCACTTTCCCCTCACGCACGCTGGACACGAATCAGTGACAGGAACAAGTGGTTGCAGAGAATGAGAACAACAAGGAGCAAATTAAATATCCATTGTCTAATTCATGTTTCATTTATTACCTTCCAGGTCCATGGTCGCTGTAAGAAAAACAATATCTCAGGAAGTAAGCACTACTTGACTGTGGCGAGTGGGGTGATGATGTCAGTGTTTGTATCGCCGGTCATAGCAGCTGTCACTGTGGGTAAGGAACAAACTACATCATGGCCACCATCTGTCCTATAGCTTGTTTTTGCAATATTAGTAAAGAATTAGATACAGAAACTGAATTTTTCAAAGCAAGTGGATAAAACTGTTACAATGTCCAGAAACACAGCAGTTTAGGTCAGAAACCAAAGAGGATTCAAATGCTCAATATATCTTTTTTTTTAATTATGCCTTTTATTGTTTCCATATAAAAAAAACAGTGTCTACAAAAACCTAAACCATGACAAATATTATTAAGCGTACAAATGACAGATGACAAGATGTTAAAAGTATGTTAAAGAACAAATTATTCACAAAAAAATAAAATTTGAAAATAATAATAATTCAAAAAACAACTTAATAAATAAACAACATACATTCAAATAAGAGGTCCCCAGCATCAACATATATCCCTGTGATCCCATTCACCTGCACTGGATAAAGCCATTGTAGATAAGGTGTGTATAAGGCCACTTTAGTGGACATTAAGCATAAAAAATCAATTGATAAATAATAAAATAATAATAATAATAATGGTAAAAATATATGTATAAATTAATGTAATGGATGCATAATAATATAAAAGATAACAGAAAAAAGAATTACAAGACAAAAAACTAATACAGGTAAATGAAATATCATACAAAGCCAATATGAATTAAATAATTCAGGTAACAATATTTGTATTTACTCCCACCCCCCAAATCCGGACATATACCACCTGTCTGAGCTGCTGGGCTGTGACTTTTATTTTTTTGTACCAAGATTTGTCAAGCTAGACACCACTCAGATTTGGATTAATGCTAAATATTTCTTTGTATTTAAATAGTAAATCTGTAGTTATATCAGAAATTCTCATATCTTAGGGCAGTATTCATGTAGCTCAAAAAGTCATTAAAGATAACAGTAATCCATGTGGGTTTCACCAGCACACTGGCTGCTGGCTGTGGAGTGTCTCAGATAATCCCTGCCACAATAATGAGTCTAGGATCAACATTTAAAAGAAACCTCTCGTGTTTTCACACGCTACACACACATTCTAAACCCAAAATTAAAGAATTAGTTCAACATTTTGGGAAAAAAGCTTATGTGCTTTAGGGTCAGATAACACAATTGGTACCACTCTCATATCTGCAAGCTAAATACAACGCTACATTTAACTTATCTTAGCACAAGGACACAATCGCTGATTCGGGGCCGGGACACTTGACATGTTTTGACTGCTGTCTTCCTGCAGTCTTCCTCAGAAGAGTCACGTGATGTTGTTGTGACATCCTGTCGGCTCTTTTATGTCAGGTTTTACAGGACGACCGTGCGCCCTGTTGTCCAACAGTATTTTGTGGACGGCATCCCAGGTGTCAGACAATGTGTGTGACCCCTCGTCCTGGTTTACTGTCTTTGAGGCCTGTTTCCGGATCTCAGTTACCTCCCTTATCCAACGGTAGTGCTCGTTGCTCTCTGACCGAATAACTTTGGCTTTTTCCCAGTCTATGATGAGATTTTCTTCATGGAAAACCAACTAAACCAACAGGCCACCGAGATCGGCTCAGGTTCAGTGCACATGCTCTATGGGCCTAGTAACGTGAAAGATCCCGGTGCTTTCCATGAAAATAGACCGTTTTTTGCTTCATACTTTACTGAGCAGCTGTCATAGCAATGAATGGGGTTCTACCTCTATGGCTTTATCCAGGTTGGGTTTTTTTAAAACATCTTTTCTGCATGTTTTATTCTTTGTACAAGGCTAAGATAACGACATTGCAGGATCTTCACATTTACCATACCGACATGAAAATGGTAAAGCTAATAAACACTTTGCAAAAACATGGGGAGAAGCCACTGAGCGACATAATAAGACTTGGCCCACAAACTAGCAAGAAATTAATAAAAATAAGATACAAGAAAATTAACTGAAAGTAGGACCATAAAAACAAAAAAAAAAGTTTTTTTTTCCTGTAACATGAATTTAAATATATAATTATAATAATCATGAAAAGAGATTTCTGGACATTTTTGTTTTTTTTTTTTAATTTTCCCCTTTTAAAAAATTCAGGTATTTTTCTTTTCAGCTTTTACTAATTTCCTGCAATTTGCATTTTTTTTACCCTATATTTAAAAGAAATCAAACCAAATTTGTCAGGTTTCAGAGGTTTAAATGCTTGTGAAGGGCACCTGAACGCAGCACGAGAAAATGTATGTCACTCTGGGTTTTAAAGGGTTAAATAAATACTGAGCTGTGCACTTCTGAGCACGCATCCAGGCTTAATGTACCCTAAAACTTTAGTGCACAGCCATATGAAAACCCACAAACTAGGTTTCTGTCTGCAAACACGCAACTCGATTTCATCACCACACACACACACACACACACACACACACACACACACACACACACATTTAGTGCATTTCGATGACTCATGCCACTTCCTACAGTAGGTAACATTCCCTGGCTGTGACAGGAATCCTAAAGGCTTCAGCAGCTTCTCAGCTTCCCTCTGCAGTGTCACGACCATAACTGAACCGCACTATGATGGGCCCTCCCTCTGCACACACACACACACACACACACTCAAACGCATTTAGCTGCACCGTACTTTTCACCCTCATCTCCTCCCTCTGCATCCCTGTCTGTACGCCACTTCAGACTCATTTTTCTCTCTCTGCCGTATGTTTCATCAGATCTCTTCTGTCTTGTGTTCTCACTGCACTACGATTGTTATTTTCCTTCTCATATTTCTCTCTTTCAAACTCACATACACACATTCTCTCTCTCTCTCTGTCTGTCTGTCTCTCTCTCTCGTTGTGGACTGTGTGGCTGGCAGGCTCATCCTCTTGCCCTGATTTCACCCTGTTGCTGAGTCAATAGCGTCCCAGTGTTCCCGCTGTGTTAATGATGTCCCTTTGTTTGGTCGGCACTCTGCTTTGTGTTCCCAAATTCCTATCTCAATCACAGGTTGCATAATCACACAGCGTAGAGGGAGGCTGCTGCTCATCGAGTTTGGGGGCTTGTTGAAAGAACGCTTGTGAAGGTTATGAAGGAGAGTGAGGAGAAATCTAACGTGTGAAATAAAAATGGCTTTGTTAGAGGTGTTGTGCACTGCTCTTTTTTTATTTTTACTTAATATGAGATGTGCTATTTTATTATTTTATTAAAATTGCATGTTGAAGACTTACATTTATCATCAGAAAATAAAACGAGTAGACAAAACGAGAAGACAAATAAAAACCAAACATAAAAAGGGCCGTGTACAGTAGATAAGAATAGACTCAAGGAAAGATTCTCAAGGCACAGATAAGACTGATAACACAATAGCCATAGATATACAAACATAAGTAAAATAAACATATTATGCAAGGGATCAAAATAAAAACATAAAAAAGGAGGATTAATGTTAGATTGGCTTTCCTCCAGTTAAAAGAGAATGGATTTAAATATGTGCAAGGTTATAGTTTCCTGAAAGAGAAATAAGTTAATAACACCCAGCATTATTTGGAACAACACAATTACATAGAAATTGAGGTTTAGATGCCAAGAAAAGCTGTAAATATCAGTGTGATCCAACAGCATAGTGTGTACAGTGAAGCAGGAGGGGCTCCCTCTTGTGTTAATTTTGAGCAGTGCAGTAATACTGATATTGAATTCAAATTTCAACATGTAAAAAAAAAGGAAATGAAAGAATGCACATATATACATACACAAACATTCAGACATATCCGAAAATGAGCGGGAAGAAGTGCAAACATATTAAATCCCACCCCTTCTCCATCAGTTATTGAAAAAACATCTATCTACCACATCTATCCATCTCCTTAATATGCTACTTACACTATATTGCGCCTTGTACCATAGTATACCTCGGTCTACTACTGCACACTATTTCATGATAAAAATTTGCACTGCTACACTGTACTGTCTACACACAGTGTCACCTTTTAACATCACTGTTACTTTAACTTCCATCTACTGCACAGAATGTGTCAGTTGTCCTGAAACGACACTTTACTCCTCCACTTTTTAAAATTGTATGTACCTCTATTTTTTATTCAATTTGTATTTTTTGTACAGTATATTGATCTTTTATTTATTATATGTTATTCTATTTGACATTTCATGCATGCACCTTTGACCCTTGTACTGCTTCAAAACTTGAATTTCCCCTCTAGGGATCAATAAAGGATTATCTTATCGTATCGTATCGTATCGTATCGTATCGTATCGTATCGTATCGTATCGTATCGTATCTTACTCCTTCGGGTCGCTGTGCTTTAGTGCATCTTCTTCCAGTGTGAGGTAACTGGAGGCTTGCAAAGCTATATTTTCAAAGTACCTTCCCCAGCACTGCGTGTTGCAGTATTAGTCTTAGAATCAGTGTCTTTGAAACCTGTTCAGTCTACCAGGGACTAAATACCAGCATATTCTTACCTCTGCAGCTTTGATTTTGACCATTTTAAAAACCCGTTTCTGACAAGTCCCCCAACTTTATTGAAGTGCAATACAAAAATCAAAAAGAACTCTTTTATTTCTCTTTAAATTCTGTACATACTGTGTAATGGGTTGTTTTCTCTCTTGATTCCTGCAGGTGTGGGTGTGCCGTTAATGCTGACGTACGTCTATGGGGTCGTCCCCATGTCGCTCTGTAGGAACGGCTGGTGTCGACCGCAGAGTGAGCCCCCTGAAACACACAAAATACAACTGGAGGACTTAGCAAGCTGTGAGTACAAGATTTGAAGGAATAGTTGGACATTTTGGGAAATGTGCTTTTTGCTTTCTTGCAGAGAGTTGATGAGAAAATTGCTACCACTCTCATTTTTCCACGTTAACCATTAAGCTGGAGTCAGGAGGCAGTTAGCATAGCTTAGCATAAAGATTGGGAGTAGCAGGAAACATCTTGAGACAGTAACTGTTAATGATTGTGAACAGTTCAAACAAACAAGATGCAATTTGTCGATCAACAAGCTTTAGAGGTGCTTTGTTTTTTAACACTAGTGAGCGTGAGTCAGACCACCTGTTTCCAGTCTTTATGCGACGTTAAACGATTCATCTGCAGCAAAATACAAAAGCAGAAAAGCATATATCCCAAATTATACAGCTATTTAATCATTTTTAGTTAACTCTTGTCATATTAAGTAATTGGTGCATTGTATTTTTGCCCCAACCGCAACCCGATCTGATGAAGTTTCAACTTCTCTTATAGATCTTCTATTCTCTCATGTAGTCAGTGACCACTGGACGGGTCAGAACAACCCAACGCTCAGTGACACCAGCGTCCAGGAAGTCAGAGTCAGTGTACAGGAAGTGGGCGTCCTCCCCAGTACAAGCACCACGCCACCTGAGCTAGATAGCTATGAGGAATTGGATGAAGCCACTAAACACCACGGATACACCCAGCAGGACAGCCAATCAGACTGCGAGGTGGTTATTGTGCCTGACAGCAAGCTCGATGACACGCAAGGGCCTCCTTTAAGGTAAATGTTGCCTCAGACTCTCCACTTTTTGTTTCAACCCTTATCTTTTTGTTTTTAGGTAGGGTTTTTAGCCATGTTAACGGCATGGTTGTTGTTAGTCTGTCAGTAGATCCACCACTTTGGTCCTTATATAACCACTGCTAGATGGACTGCCATGAAATTTGGCACAGATATCCATGTTCCTCTCATCATGGTAACATATATAAAGTTATGTTACAATATAATTATATTTTTTAAGCTCTTCCAGGTCAGTCTTCAATTCTTCTTCAAAAAAAAAAAAAAAAGTACAAAAAATTACTTAAAATTTGTAAAACAAATTTTAAGTAATTTTTTGTACTTTTGTTCATTGTTGGGTCTTTTCTTATTTTGTTGCCCTTTGCCTTTTTTCCATGTTTTGAAAGAAATTAAGCCAATTTGCTCAGGGTTCAAAGGGTTAAGTATAGATTCCTGTTGTTGATATATCGCAGATTTTGACTCGTCGGGACATTCTTTGCATGAACGTCCTCAAGTCAGAAACACTTTGTTTACCTGGCAGCTTCATATTGATTTCTTTCTGTCTTCCTGTCACTGCAGGGAAGGAACCAATATTGAGGTCCGTGTGGAAATCGAGACCCATCCCAGAGGCGCCCGCCAGTCCAGCCTAAGTAGCATCCTGTCTAGCCGAAGCTTGTCAGTGGAGTCACTGGGACAATCGCAGCCCCAGTCCCAAGACCACCTGTGTGCCTCAGAGGAAAGACGAGAGCGGGGAGGAGGAGAAGAAGAGGAGCAGGAGGGAAGAGAGAAACCAGGAGGGGCGACGCCAACGTACGAAGGGATAGTTTACCCAGTCTTTGAAATAGACGGTATATGAGGTCCTCCAGTGCAGGATTTGTACTTGGTTGAAGATGAGTCAGGTTTTATGGAAATAAACAAATCCATGAGCCGACGTGTCACTGGATTGACCTGAAAATCGTTGGCCAAGGCCGCCTCCTGCTTCCAAGACGGGCCCCTCCCACCAGTTGCCTTCTAGCTCCAGCCTCTAAGGAAGATGCGGGTTTTAGAGAGAGCAAATGAGAAAGTGTGTGAGTGTGTGTGTGAGACAAATAGCATGAGACTGTGACATAAACAGGAGGGGGAGAAACTGTTAAAGCAGACAGGATAGCATCCATCAATGAATCTAAAAACAGAAGTGACTGAGAGCATGTTAGTGGACTAGTTCAGTCTGTTTTTTTTTCTATGTTGTCCTTTTCTGATAGAGACTACTTTACTCCCCCTCTGCCATGAATCGATTTCATGAAGCCCTCTTTTCGTCTGGCTGTACACTTCTTTTAGTGACCTCACCTCCCTCATCCCGCTCCCTTTACAAACAAACGGCCCCCCACAAGCATGATCTGTTTTATGGGGGTTGAAGAATCTAATCGTGTCAGCAAGTAAATATCACATGCTTCCCAAGCCAAGACAGTAGGAAGGTTTTCCTACCTGAAAGCATATCTGCATTATTTTTAAGATGCAGTCGTCACACCTGAATTGGATGACGCATGCTGCACTGTTCAATCACTGATGTGAACCAGTTAACATCTGGAAAAAGCCTGTAACTGTTGTTCTCTATTGGGGTAAAAGGTGCTCTGTGACATTACAGCAGCGATCGAATTGACTTGGTGGCTTATAAATACCACATAATTATTACTATTAATCTCAGATCCACAGTCTTCCATTGAATTAGACAGGAGGCAATGTCACTTTTGTTTTAGTCCAGCCTTCAAGAGGCTATTTATTTTTAAACCAGAGAGGGAGACATTGCTTTAGTTTGTAAAAAATGCTCATTCTAATGCAGATACTCGCGCGCATCGGCGGCAACAACATGGCAGCAACACTGCAGCCTTTTTCTGAAGAAATTTAAAAGTAGCTGCATGATTCTACTTCTCGCTGTGTGTCCAGGATAACACACACACACACAGATTAACACACTCGTATATATGCACAGCAGTGGGTGTAGTTGCAGTGGGTGTAGTTGCAGTAGTGTGCGCTGCTGAGAGCATCAAATATAAACTAAAGACCCTCTCAAATGATCACAGAGCACCAAAATTTCAACAGCAGCATGCCACTTCAGGCTAAACTCTAATAACCCCTACTAGATGATTTATGAGAAATACATGATTATACATGCTCTGCTTAGCTTCCTGAGTGTGAAATACTTGTGAGAGATGAACACGGACATGACATGATAACCTGTGCTGGGTTGTGGAGAGAAATTAAATAAAGATTTCACCATGAAGGATGAAAATGCAACGCACGTTTTTTTATGTGATTTTTGAGCCTTTGATTTTTCTTCAGTGGGAATTCAAGTGGAGTTGGAGAGTTCCTTGCTTACCAATACAGCACATTTTGCTTTTATTGTGTGAATTTGGTCTTGCTAAGGCCCCCAGTCGAAATATTGAAGAATTTATTTATTTATTTATTTTTTCATTTTAAGGAATTATATACGATATAGCAACACAAGAGTTACTGGTCACAATAGAAAAAGAAAAAAAACAGGATGGCAAAAAATACAGAAAGTTTTTTTAAATATATATATATATATATATATATATATATATATATTTAAAAATCATATTTATTCTACTTTTTTTTCTCTCTTCTCTTCTTTTTTATCTGTATTATTTTTGTTAGTAGGGAGGGGATTGCGGAAGGGGGGAGATGCAAAGGGTGGAGAGGGAAAGGGTAATAATAATAAAAAAAAAAAACACAAATCTGTAATATTGTACCTTACTAATGATATTTTTTTTTAAAAATTTGTTTAAAAAACAAACAAAAATAAGCTAAAAATACAAGACATTGCAAAGTATAAGATTAATAATAATAATTATTATTATTGTTGTTATTATTATTATTATAAAATGATAATAATACTAATAATACTAATACTAATAATAGCAGTAGTAGTTGTACCAGTGACTGGTACATAATAAGTTCATATAAAGAAATTTAACTGAATACATAACTTTCAATTCATAAGGTATAATTTATCAGTAAGTAATAAATTATGTACATTGGCTATCATAGGACAGGACAACAGGGAACATAAACACATGCATCTACACATACATATGGTGTGAATATTCACCCATAACCTCAGGGCACAGGCAAAGAGGCATCACATCATTTGTCCCCATTGAGCTCGCTTCTCCAGTTCAACTTAACTTAACTTAACTTAACTTAACTTAACTTAACTTTAACTTAACTTAACTTAACTTAACTTAACTTAACTTAACTTAACTTAACTTAACTTAACTTAACTTAACTTAACTTAACTTAACTTAACATAACTTTTAACATCCTTGTTAAGTTTTTTTTATGTTCCATTACATTTTTTTTTATGTCACATGTTGTTATTATTAATCTTTTATGCTCATGTGTGCTCAGAAAATCCCTCTTGGGCCTCTAGGCTTCATTAATATCCCAAATAATTTTAAAGGCTGAGATCACGTGACCAATGCGCTGAAGAAGAAGAAGTTAAACAAGGAAGTGGTTCTTAGTGGTCTCGGGGAACCGGATGTTTGGTTTGGTGGACGGCCTTTCGCCTGGAGAGACGCGTGTTCGGAACCAGACGTGAAGGACGTACATTCATGGTGAGGCGTTAATGCCTATGATATCATACAAACTGTCGCGCGAGCATTTTCCTAATATATGTCAGACTGCTTCCATGTTTCCTCCCGTCACTGCATTGGTACATAAAGGTACGAAAAAAGTGTGAAAACAGGCTGTTTGTGGAATAAGCTTAGACCAGTGATTCCCAAATGTTTTGGCTTGTAACCTCTTTTAGGATTTGATATTCAGAGCGGATCTATGAGTCAGAGTCTGATTCAGGTTGTTCAGGTTTAGGTTAACACAGTTCTCAATGCAGAGGAGCAGTCACCATGCTGACAGTGCTGACGGAGCCAGCGGTGTAAACCGTGACAACATGTTCCGAAAATGTCTAAATAACAATTTGCCCATAGTCGATATCAATCTTTTTATGCTTTTATTTACTTATTTTTGTTGTTGTTATTTATTCCTCTTTTGTTTGGAAAACACAGAAATCTACAGAAAGAAAAAATAACTGAACCATTTTAAAGTAATTAAGCCCTTTATGACACTGCCATTGAATGAGTATAGATTTGATGATGCACATTTATGAAACAACCTTTAAAATAACCCTCTTTCACATGAAAGACAACATCTTTAAAAAGGCCGAGGCAAAATGCCTTTTTCCTAGTATATCGTGACTGCCCCTCTAATATCTATTTTTATATTGCTGTGAAAAAGTCAACAAATTTGTCCTTTATACAACTGGTGCGTCAGATTAGGCGTGTGTGCGCGCGCTCATTTGAGACGAGTTTAATACAAGACGTGACAGAAACATACAAAATTAATTCTGATATTTAAGAGTGTGATATCAAAGTGCAATATTAACATTAATGTTTTATGCTTGCGTTCAGTTTCAACAAATAAATACACATTTTAAGAAGCACTCATAACGTTTGTTTTTAATGTATTATTATTATTCTGTTGTTAAAATGGCATTACAGTTGATAAAGACCACATTATGACTTGTTTCAGGCTCGAAATGTAAAATTTAGAACTTGGGACTTGTTGGTTCTGATTTAGGATTTGACTCCTACAAGTGCTTCTGATATCCCCAAATATGATCATGCTCACACATGCTTATGCTTATGTGTGTGTGCACTCAGTGAAGATGGGAACAACTCTGTAATAACTGGTTGCAATCAGTAGAGGGCCCCAACATACAGAAATTAAAACTTCAATCATTTGAACGGAAGCCCAGTTTTGTTGTTAGATGATTATTTGTGGCAAATAAATACTGAAACTTTTTTGTTTTTGTTTCAGCACATGACATAATTTATGTCTATGGTTATCTGTAACCCAGCCTGGGAAAAAACACAGGGAATGATGGGAGTTGGAGACTTCAACTTTCAGACACTCGTTTGACACTCCAAATATGATTTAGGCAATGACTTAAGAATAAAAAAAATAGCAAAAAATAATAAAAAAAATAATAAATAAATAAATTAATTAATTGTTTTTTTAAGTATTAAGTAAAGAAAATCACCCAAAAACCTGAAAAAAATAGAAAAAAGGAAAAACGTAACAAACAAAAATTGAATTACTTAAAAAGTGCTTAACATTTTTCCCAAGCTTTTTATAAAAAATAATTTTCCAAATATTATAATTTATTGCAATCTGTGGAACAACTGCTCATTGCCTTTTCCCGCATCGTTTTCACAAGAAATCAAACTAATTTACTCAGATTTTGGGTTTAAATACTTGTGAAGGCATCTGAATGCAGCATAAGAAAAGTGATGTTGATTACCCGGATCCAGGTTTTAAAGGGTTAAAATCGCAACTTTTTTTTGTAACATGTCAGATGGATAATTACACTTTATGTTATAACAAAACACCACCACAGGCCAATAAACCACAGAAGATCTTATGAGACAAAAAGTGCATTTGACAGCTCATTATCATCATCACTCGTCAGTGTTAGTCGCTCTCACACTGTAATGCAGTAACGATTTTTCATTCAGGTCGCTCCCTCAAACTGGAGCACTTTTAGTGTCAGCTCATCAAGGTTAGAGGGACACGCCCTTAACTTTGGAGACGGTGCAGTAGGTGCATGTGCTTCACCCTCAGCCGGTTACCAGTCTCTCTTTTTGGGGGGGAGAAAGCGGAAGCAATTCAGGGTGGTAACTTGGATCAGCCGGCTCTCTCTTCGCCTTTTCCCAGTTTGGCGCATCCTCCCTCCGTCGAGTCCAGCCTGCTGTATTTACCTCCCTGTGGTCCGGAGCGGAGACTGGGGGATCCACCTGCCGGAGAGCAGACACACCTCGGGATGGATGCGCTGAAATCCGCCGGCAGAGCGATTATCAAGAGCCCCGGAGTCCCGCGGACACATGGGGAACTTCAAAGCACGAAAGTGAGTGAGACAATGTGGAAATGTTTGGATTTGGTACAATGTTGTAAAGATTTTTGGCGATGGTTGCAAAGGCAGGAAAAATGTATCAAGAGAGGGGAAGAAGGACAATATGTGCCTCTGGCTGATCGTAGTAAGCTAATGGACTGTTGTGTTTCTGTGCTGGAGAGCTTTTGTTTGTCTTGTTGCCAAATGTAGCTGACTTGTGGTGTAAAAATCTGTTATTACAAGCTGTGTAGGCTGCACCATTATGTAGTTCAGTCCCAGTTTTAATTGGATTACTTTACTTCCTTGTGAGGAGCAGGCGAGTCCCACTGCCCACTGTGCTTTTCCAAAATAAATATATGTAGCATTAATGAAAACCAGCTATTTCAACATGATACTGGAAATTAGTCGAATCATTGAAAAGTCCAGTGACAAGAAAGTTTTTTTTTTATAAAGCATTAATTGTTCTAATAGGGTTGCAACAGTTCGGATAACCATCTCAGAAAATATCATGGTGTCAGGTATTATGGTATTACATACTTTTACATATTTTTAGCTGTTACCACGACTCTTAAAGAATAAAAACAATGAAAACAAAGTTTTTTAATTTATTTAATTTAATTAAATCAATATATCCCCCATTTTCCCCACCTAATTTACATGATCATCAAGTTTCCTTTGTAGTGGAATTAATATCATATTGTGCGTACTCTCATAGTGATGGCCCCCTGCCTGATGTAGACATAAAATACAGTGCTTGTCAGTGGATGTATGTAATGTTTAGTCATTGTGCAAAATAAGAAAAATGCTTCAATTTAGGGTTGATGTTGTCCACATGTTTACTTTGATATATGTGTGTGTATATATATACACATATATATAAGCAGAAAAGAAGCATGTTGGCAGATTTCAGTATATTTCATTTTAGAGACAATATCTGCCAATTCGATTTGATGTTACGCGTGACCAGAAAATAGCTGTGCTCTAACCAACCCCGGTCTCCCCTACTATACTAACACTTAGCCAATTTGTACAACAAAATCTTACAATTACAGATATCCTGAATACCGACTATATTAAGAAATATTTTTTTAGAATGATTAGAATGGTTTTTGTCTAGTATTTTGTTATGAAAGTAAAGCTTGAGCTTTTGGGTGTTTATCGTGGAGATGATTTACGAACGAGTGTAGATGGATAGATTGATAGCACTTGAATAACTGTATTGTTTACTTTTTTTTTTTTCAAATGATTCAGAAGATGTTGCATGAAATGTTGATGAAAATGTGCATGGTTGCTCTTTGGTTACTACTGTGTGAAGTACAGGAGGGTGTGAGTACTGAGTGAAGGGTCAAACCTCGTCACACCCTTGGTGACGGACAGAGTGAGGGGCTGCTCTGCCGCCCGCAGCTCCGCTGTCTCCCTGATGTGTGAAGTGTTGTCTTGAACGCTCCCTCCCTGCAGCTCCATCGCCTGTGAGCTTCTTGCTGCCATAAATGCGAGCATGATGTTTTTTTCGCCTGGATTCCTGCTTAGTGAATAATTGGCAGCTCATGCCAGCTTTAATTAAACATGACTGACTCATTTCACATCCAGGAAAATGCGCTTGGTTACTTTACTCTGTCTAGGAAATTTTCTACATAAAGTATTGAATATTATTGGGTATTGAGTGTGGGATTTAAGAGTTTTCTCACTGGACTAGAGCAGGGGTAATCAACTTGCTTTGCTTTGAGGTCAGTTTTGCAAAGTGAAAGGAGGCCAGGGGCCAGTTGCAGCAGCTCCATATGTGTTTCTAGGACATTTTTAGGATTTATGGACGTTTCCAGGATTTCAGAACTTTTCTAGGAATTTAGGACATTTTAAAGATTTTAGGTCATTTCTCAGACTTTAGGACGTTTCTAGGACTTTTGGATAATTCTAAGATTTTAGGATGTTTCTTGGCTTTTAGGATGTTTCTCAGATTTTGGGATGTTTATAGAATTCTAGGATGCTTCTAGAATTCAAGGATTTCTAGGATTTTAGGGCGTTTCTTAGATTTTACAACATTTCTAGGATTTTTTGCAAATTTTAAGAATTTTAGGATGTGTCTAGGATTTCAGGACATTTCTAGGATTTTTGGACATTATGGGCTTAGCAAGGACCTCTGTCGGGGTGCGGGGGATCCTCCACCAGCACTTTATTTGATAAACAAGCTCTATTTTGATGCTGTTTTATGCACTCTAGTACCTTGTGTATACTGAAAATTCAAGAACAATTTCAGCATGAATCACTTTTTATTATTTTTCACTGTGAATTAGATAATGGTCTGGGGGCCACCTGGCACCCTATCGGAGGCCAGATTTCACCCACGGGCTGTAAATTTGGTATCATTGGATTCAGGCTTTAATGACTCTCACTGATGGTTTTGCTCTCACTGACAGATTGTTTTAAATTATTTAAGAGGTTGGCTGTTGATGCATGCTGAGGTAAAACTTTCTGCTGTTGTTTTTTGTGCAAACATTGATGGATGGGAGTTGTAATTATTTTCCTCAACACTGCCAACATCCCCATATTCTCCATCATTACCATGGTGACTTTATGATGACAAAAGCTGACAAACAAACCGTCAACATGTTTTATTGGAAAGACATTGTTTGTGTCACATTGTTAGCGGTAGCCTCAGCATTGTGCTTTTCTTCTCTTACTTTGTTTGCATCAGAAAGAGAGGGGGAAAAAGCCGAATGATGTTGTCAGAGCAGATTCCAGCTGCGCCTGATGACAGGAGCAGTTTGTGTCTGAGAGCCACCAGAGGAATCAGGCTGGAAAAATGTGCACAGAGCAGTCACAAACGGTTCAGACAGACAGGGTGACTGCTGATGTCCAGGAGCTACTTAGCAGGCAATTTGGAGGGAGGACAGCGTCTGTATGCCAGCATGTGGCGATGCGTCAAAGCCGGCTGTCGGAATGCAAATAAGGCAACGTTGCAGCTGCTTCGCACATTCACACAAATTAGGTGTGATTAAAGTTGGAAAAAAGGGCTGAATTATTTGTGTCCTGTATGCAGCTGGGAGGAACGGTCACCTCAGTGAAATAGCCACAGTTAATGACAGTATACAGTTGATCTGTGGACAAACTTTGTTTAGTAACTGAGGCTTGCCAAGTTGTTTAATAGTGGGATTATGCAGAGACATTATGTGAGGACTTGCTCGATCGTGTGATGGAAAATCAATATCACAATCAATTTTAAATACCATCAGGGCATTTGAGTTTCTGTTGAAAGATTAGGCGTTAAAGCATTAGCGTTAGAGCTTTGTTCTAAATAAGACAGGAGCGTGAAGGTGAGAAGAGACCGAAGCATTCGATTGAATGATGTGGATTATTAGACAATGGGGCAATGTGTCTTTGTAGTCCTTCCGAAGTCCTTTTGTGTCTCTGTGAGGTCATTCTATGTCTGTTCTGTTGTTTTATGTCTCTCTTTTGGTTATTTGCCCCTTTTTTAGTTATTTTGTCTTTAAGGTCATCTGTGTCTTTTTGTAGTAGCTTTGTGTCTCCTTGAGGTTATGTTGTGTCTCTTTGAGTTAATTTTGTCTCTTTTTTTGGTCATTTTGTGTCTCTTTGTGGTTGTTCTGCCCCTTTTGTAGTTATTTTGTGTCCGTTTGTAGTCGTTTTGGGTCTCTGGGGTAATTCAGTGCCTTTTCTATTGTTATATGTCTCTGTTTAGATTGCTTCATCACCTTTCGTAGTTATTTTGTGTCTCTCTGAGGTCATTTATGTTTCTGTGTAGTTTTGTGTCTCTTTGAGGTAATGTGCCTTCGTGATGTTATTTTGTGTCTAGCTGAGGTTTCTTTCTGTCTCCTTGAGGTCCTTTGGTAGCTTTTACGTCATTTTGTGCCCACTTGTGGTTGTTTTGTGTCTCTTTGTAGTACTTACGTGTCTCTGAGGTAATTCTTTGGTGTTTTTTTGTTATTGTTGTTGTTTTATGTCTTGTTTTAGGTTGTTTTGCCCCTGTTTGCAGCGATTTTGTATCCCTGTGTGGTTGTTTTGTTGTTTAGTTTTCATGTCCCTGTAGTTCCTCTGTATCTCTTTGTGATCATTTTGAATTTCTTCCTGGTCAATACATATTAATTTCAGTGACATTTTGCAGGAGAGGGCCAGGGCGCCCCCCACTGACAGTTTAGGTCCCTGGGTCTGTGCCTGGTAAGCCGTTTCATTAATCCTTCCATGCTTGGGTAGTGTTTTTTATGGGAGCACACAACTTAAACGCACATGTGAAAAACTTTTGCAAAACATACAGGCATGATTAATTTGGTTACCGGCTGACCTTTCTGCAGACGCCACTGTAAGGTCAAACTTTCTCCTTGACCAGCACTTTGGTCAGTGACTCTTGTGTCCCAAACCCCCCTTTCAGACACGCACCTCATTAGGTTAATGTCTGTCTGTAGTCTGAATAATGTTCCACTCAGCATCTGGGCCACTTCTATGTTTAAGTCATGACAGGAATCTTACTAGGTCAGACCGGTTACACATCCGACACAGCTCAAGTCTGATTTGAATGCGCTTACGTTAAAGTAAAGGCTGCAGCAGCAAGGTATTATGCATGTCTTGTTTGCCTCATTAAGACTCTATCACTTAACTATCACTTCTTATGCACAAAGAAAGTTAAAGTGGGTTAATAAGCTGGAAGAAACTGGGAATGAGCCAATTTAAAGTTGTCGAGGAAACTCTTCTCAAGTCAAATCAGTCTTAAAAAAAGATTGTTTGCCTTCATGGAGTGAAAAACGATACAGCCTCAATAATAATCAGACTCCCCTCTCTGCATTTTTGATTAGAAGCTAAAATCCAGCAAAATGCTTAACCCAAACCCAGAGCTGGACGATATGAAAACAGTCAAATATCACAATATTTTTGGCCGGCGATTCAGTACTCATTTTCCATTCAGTATTGATACATTGATAACAGCTGCACCTTCTCGCACCTTCTTCTACAGTCAGCTGTTCTCTGATACTAACCAAGAAAAGAAAAGTTAAACATGATATATTTATCTTTTTTTTTAAATTTTAAATTATATACCTTCAATGTTGATTTTTTTTTTTAACCAAATATCTTGATATTGTGACAATATTGTAGAGCTGACTATAGGTGCTTTCACAAAATATTATGGAAGATTTTTGAGGAATAATCATCTGAACTGTTACCTTCAAAATGACTAAGTGGGTAAAGTTAAATCTAGAATAGCTTGAAAGGCAAGGAAATTACATCACTTATGATACTGCAAAAAATTTAGACAGTATTTAGTCCCTTATCACAATAGAAAAGCCCTACATACACCATGTGAACAAATACATCTGTTCTGTACACACATCTATTGCACTGCTGGGGAAGGAATCCCCCCTCAGCTGCTCTTTCTGAGTTTTTATTTTTATTTTTTACCATTTTTTCCCTGTTAAAGGGTTTTTATTGGGAGTGAGTTTTTCTTTATCTGCTGTGAGGGTCCAAGCACAGGGGGGGTCGTATGTTGTAAAGCCCTCTGAGGAAAATTGTTTGTGATATTAGACTTTAGGAATAAAATTAAATTGACTTGAATTGAATATCAGAGTCCAAATTACCTTAATGTCATTTTATGCTTGGCTACATCATGAAAAGGCAACAGGATGTGCTGTCTCATAACTTTAGAAATTGATGAGAGCATGTATTAAGGAATTCACTGTGAGAACAGTGGGTGAGCGTCCTTCACGTACACTGGGTTTTTTATTTAAGGCTTTCTTGACTAAATAATGTTTAAAATGCAGCGCTGATGCAGCCTGTGAAAGAACAGGCAACACTTTCTTCCTGGATGCTGTTACTTTCCTGCTTTCTCTCAGGCACTATAGGTGCCATATATTGCACAAACATTGTGGCTATTTTCCCAAGTGCCCTGTCAAGTCTGACTAAAGCCCTAAAGAACATTTACATAATGGCTACCTATGCCTGTACGACCAAAAAGCCATTATTTCAACAGATTGGTGAGGCTAGCCAGTGTTACCTTTCTTAATGCCTGGAAAGAGCAAAAATTTAAACATTATTGATGCATCATGTTCAGAAGCACTTTAGTGTAACAACAGCTGTGGCATTCCTAATGTGCGTTTTTAAATACTGTATCCTGCTGACTAATCTTAGTGCCGGTAGTAACTATTACAACCAAAAATCTTTTTCTGTATTTGCACAACCAGGATGAGACATGAGAAGTACGTAAGAGCCATGATGATCTGTTACTATATTTAAGTACACTCGCCATTTAAAGAGGCACACTTTTCACAAGCACTACTGCTGGCAGAATAATCTAATTTTCACGGCTCACTAAGATAAAAAGATCTATTTCTGGACATGCATGAAGTCAGTCTTCAGTTCTATAACCAGCAGAAAACTGACACTTCCCCATCGCCTCTTGTGGCCGTGCGTCGTCATCTGTTGAGGTCAAAGCCACTGGCAGGACGGAAGAGGACACAGCATGTGCCCGGAGAACAAGCCTTCTCTTTGGATCACGTCACACAGAAGCAGCGCAGACCTTTCTGTGTCTCAGAAGTCACACACACTTGCCCTTGGCACCAAGGACGTCCGTGCTGTACAGTCTGCATCAATTTAAAATTATGTAGCTTTGGGACAGACTCAGTTGAATCCAGTAAAACTATGTCCTTGGGTCTTGTTGTTTTTCTTGTAATTCTGTTAGTGGTTGCACAGCTGTGTGATCAATATCAAAGACAAAAACGGAATATAAGGAGCTCCTTTTAGTGCTTGAACACACATCTCGGGCGTGCGTTATTGCTGTGAGAAAAATGTGAAAATATGCAGTTTATATTGCTGTGCTTTGCACTGCAGAGAGGAGCTTGATCTGAAATTAGTGGACTCAACAGTCATTAGGTTCGACTGGTTGGGAGCTCTGGCAGTGAACACAGCCTGCGGTTCTATTAAAGCTGACATGGGCTTGACTGAATGGCACGCAGGAGCCAGTGGTGTCAGTTAGCGCTGACCCTCGAGGAGCAATTATCTCTCGATGGCTCGTTACAAGTCGGGAAGCGGTGAGTCAGGGACACACCAGGGAAGAGGAGGAGAAGCAGAAGCAAAGGGAGGGAATCATGGGAATATACTGGATAATGACAAAGAGAATGTCATCGATGTGTTAGGAGTGAGAGGGATGAATGCTGGGATTAGTGTGTGGCAAATTACAGGGGAATCCTCTCCTTTCAATGTGATATAAAAAGATGAGGATCTGATAATTGGGGACTGATGGAGCATTTGTATTTGTGTTATGATGCGGATTTAAGTGTCATCAATGCTGCTTTGGGCACCAAATACAGTATAATCTGTCTGTGCGGACTGGGAAGCCCATTCAAAGAGAGATTTAGCAAATTACAGAAAACATATTTTCCTACCAGCCGGATTGGTGTCCAACCAAGCAGATAGATTTGTGTTTGTCTGCCCATTGTGTGTTATCTGAGTGCTCATAGAGCTGCAACTAACCAGTATTATCATTCTTGATTTATCTGCCAGTTTTGTTTCCAGTTATTAGCTTAATTGTTTGGTTGATGAGATTGAAAAAAGGGAAAAATGTCTAAAGTGACGTCTTGGTATTTTTTTGTCCAACCAACAATTCAAAAGCCAATATTGACTTTAAAATTATATAAAACAAATATATATATATACATTTCTGCTGTGTTTCATCCTGGGATCATGCATATGGTTGTGTATGTGTGAGTAAATGTGTGTATTTGTCTGTCTGTATCTTATCTCACAAACTACTCGACCAATTATCCTGATAGCTTGTGTTCGTATTTATGTCTGTATGCTCAAGCATCTCTCGTGGTCACGGTGATTAAGAATTTTTGAAACCCCCTTTTTGTTGACTGTTTTTTTACCATTGCAGACTGCTGACTTCAACCTCCCTGTAACCAATCTTTACCGAGTCTGTTGAGGGCCACATTTTTACCTTTGTTGTCTCTCAACATCTGACATTTATAGAAAAGTTTGGTCTCATTTAGAACCGAAGCATCTGCAGATTAATTCTATTCCAAATATGTTATGATCCACTAAAGTTACGCACGTCATGAGACAAATACGTGAGCTGCATTTGTTATCTTCTTTGCCATCTTGACCGTGCCCCATCTTGGCGCACCTGGCCGTCATGTCTGCGACCTGGTTTTGCTCAGTCCGCTGCACGCGTTCATTCCACACGGGAAGTCATGGGAAGCAAAGTGTTTTGTTGCCTGATTTTGTAGATTTGCAGATTTTGTTAATTTTGGCAATTCTTCCTTGATAATTGTACCTCTACCATGAGTAAATATGCAGGCAGTTAAGTGTTTTTCTTGTCTATTTTAATTATGTTTATTGTTGTTATTTCCTACTCTGGTGCATGGAGACAAAGTTGATAATGTGAAAAGTCTAGTTATGACCGACGTGGATCAAAGATTTTTGACTTTAGTTATCATTCTCATAATTATATTGCACGTATATATCATATATAGTGCCTGCCTATAGTGTCATATATAGTGCATATATAAGAAAACTTGACCTGCTCTGTGTAACACGCTGCTCCATCAAAAATAGACAAGACGCATTTTTTTTTTAGCTTCTAAGACACCTCTGAGCTCTTCTGTGTCTGCTAGAATTACAAGAACTGACCTGACTGACTGCAATCAGCCGGGATGGTCACTTGGCTGTCTGGCAGAGATCTGCACTCTGCTGAGTGTGCTTTTCTAGTTGCTTTTATATTTATTAGTTTATCTGTCAGGGACAATTCAGAAAGACCTCCATTTTAACATTAAACAGATGTATTGCACGTAGAATTTCTAGCTGAGTCTCACCAAAATATATGCAGATTATTTTATTGTCAATCTACTAATTGTTTCAGCTCTAGCTGCCTAAACCATTGAAAAAATGACAGTGTCCCAGTTCACTCTGTATAATCTTCAAACTTTGCTATGAAGAAGTTCACAGTGGAACTAATTTGCATTCTCTTTGCATCGCCTGAACGATATGCTTTCAGTGGCCAGGCCCGGGATTTATTTAACATGATGTCTACAGGAAAGGTTGAATTTCCATACAGTACATGACCTTTTACAGCAAGCACTGTTTTACAGTTAAACACACACAAACACACACAGACACACGCACACACACACTGAGAGAAGACAAACAGAAGAGAATAAAAAACAAAAAGCAAGGTTGAAGTTATAGTGTGTATACTGTCCAGCATTTCAAGTTATTTTTAATGAAGAAACAGTTATCGCATCTTACACTCACTAAGATCTGTATAGAATATGCACACCGTCTTTTATAAGACCAGTTAAATTCAATATGTGCTGCTATCTGAGCTTCAGTGAATCAGACGATCATTTAACGGAGCAGATTTCCCACCTATATGCTGCATAATTCATGCTCGCACACTTATCAGCCTCACCAGTCACAGACTGGGGATAGATTAGATGATGAAGTGCTGCTAATGAGTTTTTCATGGAACGTGCTTTGAAATAAGAAATCAATTAGACAGGTTACTTTCCTCTAAGATCTGCAGCGGCTGAAGTTTTGAGTCATTGCTTGCATTGCATTGATGATTGAAGTTATTTAAGACCATTGTGTGTCCCTCGGGGTGCTTTTGAAATTATGACTCAAAAAGCTCACAATTATCATCAGATAATCAGGTTTTGGTCTTAAATAGATTCTACAAACATTTTCACTTCAAAAAGTACTTCAAAGCCATTTATTTCCATCTTTTAGCGCGTGGGAAATTTGACAAACAGACTCAGTGAACGTGATGTTCAAATGCAGATTTGTGTAGTTGTATGAATAATAGTAGATAAAGGATTTTGTGTGAGTGCATGACCTTTTTGACTTTTTCCACTTTGGTCGGAAGAGAACGACATGAGCTAAATCCCCCCAACAGTGTGATTAGTTGGATTATTGTCAAAAGCACAGCTACCTCGGTGACAGCTCTGCACAGACTTTGTATTCGTCTGCTCCCTGCTTGGCTCTATTTTTCCCCATTTAGTTTTTAATTTCTGTAGAATTTTATACACACTTTCAGTGACAGGCATTTTTCCATCATTTCCTATTTTGTATCTCCAACATTAGATTGCATATTGTTATTATGCTCTTCTATTACCAAACTGCACTTAGTGGCGAGGCTTTAGGGATGTCAGTTTGTGTTTTTCTGTCTCCAGTGTGCTTCTGACTGAAATATCTCAACCACTATTACATGGATTGCCATGAAATTGTGTTTAGACGTTGCTGTCCCTTTCAGGATGGGTTGTAACTTTTCTGATACCATGACATTTCGTCTAATCTCATCATCAGGTCAACATTTCATGTCCAATAGCTGTACTTTGTACTTTTAAAGGTTCTGTATGCGACATTCAGAACATTTATACAGCACCAAACAACTATTATAGAATGGAGTATTGGCTTTCTGAGCACAGAATAAAGGCACATGACGTGTATGTGTGTTGTAATCTGAGCTTCTCTGTTTTTTGTGTGTCATAGACAGACTGGCTGTGCATGCATATTTGTGCATGTGAGTCCCTGTGTGTGTAGCATAGATGTATGATAATAACTAGATACCGGACACCAATATGCCACCTTTTCAGTCCTATGGAATTGCTCGCCTGGCACATGTGCCAAAAACATTTCTAGGTTATTTTGTGATATCATGACAGATTTTTAAATTGCTTTTCTTGGTACATAGAAAGCTTTACAAAAATAAAACCTTATGATTTAAAGAATTATAATTGACCTTTGCATTTGGAGGCATCCTGGCAACAGTTTCACAAGTTTGGCTGCAGCAGATTTCTTGCAGGGGATTTTCTGCTGCAATACTGCGAGTGGCCACTGGGAAAAAAGCAGAGCAAAGCTGAGCGGCTCTCCAGATGAGCCTGGTTGTAATCTGAGCTCCTCTGTTTTTTGTTGTGGTAGATAGTTTGACTTTGTGTGCGTGTAAATGCATGTGATTCCCAATGTGTATGTTGGCTAATGTTGGCTTATTGCTGCCACTCTGCACTGCACTCGGATGATTATAGGCAGTTTATGCTAATTTATGCCTCTGGTTCCCCCCCCAGGTTAACACCATTAGCTCTCTCAGCACTGTTGCTGTTGTTAGCATTGTTCATGCTGTTAGCATTGAGAACCATAAGCAGATGTTCTCGGCTCAGACTGAATCATCACTATGCTGTGAATCACGATACAGCTCCTTTAAGTGCAATTTTGTCATGCAAACGTGCTAAACTATGATGGTAAAAATGATATCTGCTAAACATCAGCATGTTAACATTACCATAGAGAACCCAAAAAATTAGTCCTAAAACCTGGAAATGAATTAGTATTTTAGGACCACCGGTTCACTTTTCTCAGTGGGTTTTTTGGTGAGATTTCTGACATAAAGTTAACACAAGCTGAAGAGACTTTCACGTTTTGTTCTATGACATTAAATACTTACTTACTTACTAATGTAAGTAACTAATACCCTACTTGCAAACTTTGAAGGTGTCGTGTCTTAAAAAAGGCGGTTGCTAACGAGTGGCTAAATGAGACAAAACGTCATCATGCCGATTACAGCTTTACAACCTTGTAGCGGTGGCAACGCAACCATAGTGTAGTCAGCCTAGAAATAGTTTTTTTTTTTACATCTGGTTCTGATTGCATCAAGGCTTCAAAAATCCTTAAAGTGGTGTTCATGTATGAAGATTATCTTGCTGAACAAAACATGTAAGTATCATAAATGTTTGTTTACCAGAGTTTATTTTGTGCAAAGAAACAAAATCTAATGAAAAAATCCCATAGGTTTTTTGACGAGGGAACCAGGGCAAAATTAGCTTCCTGGTCGGCCTTCAGAAAAATGCCTGGGACACTTTTTTGCGAGCATGTTATGACATTAGCATTAAGACTGTCTTGGTTTTGTTAGCCTGTATATTTATGTCTTTCCAGTCAGTAGCCTGCTGTAAAATTCTGATACAGTATATTTTGTGTGGATTTAATATCAGTTTATTATCTGTCTGTTTTTTATTGTCCTCCCATGACTCCAGGTTACAAAGGTGCTGTTTGGTTTGTCAGGAGGGGGCACTCATTATTTGGATTTAGGATATTGTCACACCAAATGTGCCTGGAGCAGGTTAAATGAAACTCTGGAGCCTTTTTTATGGTTTGTTTGGGCAGGTGAGAACAATGCTGTTCGATCTCACACTAGGATGACAAGTGCTTCACCACACTGAATGCTCCTCTTGTCACACTTGTCGTCTTGCGTTTTAATCCTGCAGTTGCTATGGGTATTTTGAAATTTAATAATGCCTCATTCTTTCTTTGTCAGAGGTCTGGCTTTAATCAAAGCTTAGCGGGAGCCCTCCTGTCCTTTATTCCACAACTATCATTTCTCTATTAATGCCTTAAAATCCCCAACGTGCCCAAGAAATTCACCCTAATTCTTCCTTGTGGTTTAAGGATAACGGGACATTTAGTAAAAAGGATGTTTAAAAGGATCTAACAAGATGTCTGTGTTTGTACAGGGGGTTCAGTTTAATCTTTTATAACATATTTTTCATTTTGTTAAAAAGGTTACTGCAAATGTTACCTCAAATTTCTCTCTAACAACAACTACTATATTGATTTTGTTGTATCTTGGGATGAAAATTATCCTCCAATAACTCAATTTTAACTGAGCGCTCATGTACGGAATTCAATTTTTCATTATGGTGATTTTTTCACTCTTTCACCTGCTTGTCTTGTGCCTGTTACATATGATGCTGCGAGTATATTTTCTTCACTGTTGCACTCCACAAATATTGATTTAAAAGCCTCGGCCTCATGTTATTAAAAACTGCTCCACATCATATTCTATATTGATTTTCTTTGTGAGACCCTTGAGACTTGCGTTATGGCAGGTGTATAACACTTTCTCCTGGTTTACAGGATATATATAGTGTGTGAAGTAAGTGTTTATGTTTGGTTACACATATATTCTTCTTTAAAGCCGTCCAGGTTGTTTAAGATTAAATTTTATCGCTGTTAGCCAGTTTAACATCAGTGGCCATGAGGGCATCCTTCTCTGCCAGGGATGCACCAGTTGTGAAATTCCAGCACAATATCAGTGTTTGAAATATCAGTTTGGCCGATACACATACCTTTTTTTTGTAACTGTTTATGTGTTTTTTGTTGTTATTTATTCCTCCTTTTGTGCCAGGCAAACAAAGAAATCTTCTTTATGAAAATAACTAACCTGTGTTAAAGTCATTCAGACCTTCATTGACTCTGAAGGAGCACAAAATCAAACATACAAATTAATAAAACAACCTTTGAAATAACCTTAATTCTCATGAAAATCATTTTAAAAAAATCAACTTCAGAAGCTTTTTGTTCTATATATAATAGCCAATGCCACAATTCTCTCTCTAATATCTATTTTATATTGTTGTGAAACATTAACAAATTTCTCCTTCAAGTTTTTCTTGAACAGGGAAATTAGCTATAGAGACCAAAACCAATTTTTGTATTAGGCTGTAAACATGTTTATTTCTGTAGCAAAGTTGGGCATTTTAAAAATGAGAGTCTGTAGGATTTACTCTGTTTCGGAGCCAGCTTTAAGTGGCCATTAGAGAAACTGCAGTTTTTGGCACTTCTGTTGGCTTTTCAGCCCCGGAGGTTGCTGCTTTGGTAAAACGGACTGAGCATAGAGTTATTTTCCTCATCACAGAACTGGTCGAAGTTGCTTAATTTGCTCCGTTTGTTAACGTTACTGCTCATCACCGCCCCGCTCTGATAACGTTAGTCTCTGGGTGGTGGAAAGTAATCGTGATTTACTTTACGTTCGCATTGCAAATGTAATTATTTAGACAATAAACTAAAACATGCTTCCAACCGCTGCCTTTTGTGAAGATGAATTACAAGTTAACTCTAGTGTGTCAGTGCTAGACTGTCTGGGTGCTGCACTGCTCTTTCAGTTGAGTTCCAGTTTCCCCTCCATAAACGCTAACACGTGTAATGAAACCACACATTTAGTGTCTTATATACAGCTCATTATTATGCTGCTCTGTGCAGTCTCTCTGGAGTGTTTTTAGCACCAACAAGGTTCCCCGGCCCTGAAGTGAAGTGAATTATGCAACACAAGGAAACTGAGAGACCCTATCTTGGGAGAGATGCTGCAACAACACGCACACACATGCACCATCCAGCTTCCTGTTCAGCGTGCACGATGAAGTCCTAACACCCGAGTCCTCTTTCTATTTGATGTCTGTGGCAGCTGTCTGTGAAATGGGATATGCTGTCACTCCACTGTAAGAGTCTTTCTGAGCATGTTTTCTATTGTTATTCTGTTGGTGTGTGTGTTTGTGTGTGTGAGAGAGAGAGATTAAATACTGCAGGTGCCTGTGTGTGCGCACCTATCAGCTGAACCTGCTCCTCCACAGGAGAGCTAAATCCCATCTTCGTGCTCTGTTCCTCTGAAAAATTCAGACTCCCATTTCTGACACATCATGTCCCCATCTGGGCTCAGCACCAGGAGCCGAGGAACCCACTCCTAAAAATAACTTCATACTGTCAAAGTGGAAATGGAAAACTTCTGTAGTGCTGCATAAAAGCACAGCGTGCGTGCTGTTGCACAAAAAGCCCATTAGAAGTTATCTTGATGTCGTGGTGTCAAACGAATTGAGATGAGCTGATGATGTTTAAACCAGCTGAGATTAGAGAATTAGCTTTTGAACAGTTTCCTCTGATCGCCCTGATATTAATTATGAAGCTAGATGATGGTGATTCATTTTAAAGAGCCGCTGAAAAATGCGTCTGCTTCTCAGTTGCCTTGATCAATTAGGAAATCTTTCCGTTTATCATTTTCTGTTTTAAATTATTCACATCTATTTTACATACAAATGATTTTTAGATGCCCTTGGCTAAGTTGTCTAAGGTCATAACATGAATACAAGGGCCTGATTTCCACGGGGATTGTTGTAGTGATTTGCAGGCCCATGGCATCACCTGTCAGGCAACATCTGAAAGGCTAAAAAAAGATGAAAAATAGAAGCACTTGCACCTCTTGTGCAAGTTTTTTTTATTTATTTTTTTTAAATAAAACATGCTAGAAATAGCACAGTGCTCCCAGGGAGCAACATGGGAGATCAATCTCTGTCACAGAAACTAAATATGATTTTATGTAGCCGCATGACTCTATTGGTGGTAATGTCTGTTTGTCTGTTTGGTCTTTATAGCTAATTTCAACATTGATGACTGTATGGGGGTGAATATTTTAACAACTTGCATGTTTAAATTTTATTAAGGTTTAAAGTTACACATATTTAATGGCAGGTGCGCTTTAGTGACAGACTGTCTGTGAGTTGCTGCTACAATGTTGAGTCAGATTGACCCCTCGCTCCTCCACATCTCCAACCTCTCATCCAAATGTGGTTACTTCTGGCTCCAAAAAACCCAGCATGCCGATACCCGAAATGCCAAGCATGAGGCTTCAAAACGGCCGGTCCACAAACCAGCAGGTGATGTCATAGTAGTTACGTCATTTATTTATACAGTCCTCACATGAACCTGCAGTCAAATCCAGCCCCCCAATCTTTTACCTTAACACTAATATAAGCAAAAATAAACCAGAAAAATATCTATAATCTAGTTTGAATGAGTTATTTCCAAACTGCACAGCTAAAGCACTCACATTGATTGCCCCTTTAACACCCTCTGATTCTCCAGAGACGTGAGGCCTGAGAAGCTGAAGAATCCGGCTGCGTCAGACGAGCATCCATCACTCAGCTGGAAGGGTGTAAAGTGTTGTACTGCATTAGAGGGGACTCCTGTGGGAAGCCCTCATCTGTTAAAGGGGCACAGATACACTGTCTCTAATGAGATCAGCAGCTCTTGAAGGTGACTTGTTTTGCTTCGGTGCGATAATGGATGCGGAAGCTAATGATTGCTGGAGCAAAGTGCTGTTTTCCTGGCACTCAGAGATCAGGATCAGTGTAAACTTGGAATTTTGATTTTTTCTTTAGTGTCACAGCGTTACCTTTGAATAAAATATTAAATATAGGGTTCCCGCATACCGTCATCGACAAAATTGAAAAACTAAGACCCCAGTTTTTTTTTTCTTGTCCCACCCGCCCAATGTTTTCTAACATAGAAGATTCAAACTTCATTCAAACATAATTTCAGCATCCCGCGTGATGTGTTCAAGGACCACCAGAAATGTAAACATTTTTGTTTTTACAGTTTCTGTTAGGTGTCATTTTGACATTTTTTTAAAAAAGAAATCATGCATTTCAAAAATTTAAAGAAAAAGAAATCAGCAAAAAAAAGGAGGCAAAAAGGTCACCAATATTTTTGAAAGAAAACACACTTTCCAAACCTGTTTTTTTTATTTAAAAAAATCTCCAAACTGTATTACTTTTTGTTTTTTTATAAAACCCCCAAAAATTACAAAAAAATTGCATGCATTTTTTTCTTTTTTAAAGAAAACATGCTTTTAAAACCTGCACATTTAAAAGGCATGTTTTCTTTAAAAAACTGTGGTAAAATAAATACAAAGCACATCCATTTAAAGTAGTATGCTCCTCCCCTTAAGCTAAAACTGCTTACAAAATTATTCAACTTGGCTTATGGGCGAACATGAAGGGAGCGATGGAACATTGGGAGAAAATAAAGAGACTTTCATGATGAACAAATAAACAAAACATAACAAAACCAAAAGTTGTCACACGCTGATGCATATCAGAGCTACGGTACGTCATCAGCTACAGAAAATAAATTCACAGTTATGTTACAGTGATGTAATTTGATTCATTACACATTTCCATGATTTTTCCCAAACTTTAAATGATTTTCACTAGTTTCATGACTTTCCTGGCCTGGAAAATGTGATTATGAAAATCCATGACTTCTCCAGGTTTTCCATGACCGTGGGAACCTTGTAAATATTAACCTGTTGTTTCATGAATGGATTTGTGTCGAGGGAGCTATTTATAGTTGATGAAGATGTTGAAACGGGAGCCAGGAGACTCCAGGGGGAAAAGATCTGTATCAGCAAAGAGAGAATCGTGCCCTGTTTGAATTGCTAATGAAAACAATCCTTTCACGGTGCGGAGCAATTATACTTTATGAATAAATAGCCGTGAGGAAAGATTTTTTCCAGTATCTGCATTGTTAATGTGGTTATGTTATTTGGCATGATTTTACTCTTTCTAGTGAACCTTATTGTACTCCGTAATACAGGCGTTGATGGAGCTCCTCTCTTCATAATTTATTTTTGCTTTTCCCTGCTCAGTGACTAAAATAGCTTTGAAAATGTAATAACTGTAGGTTGAAATATGTGCACAGGTTATTGGGTAGAAAAATTGCCCTCTGTTCTTCAGACCCATATGGAAATCTCAAAAGTATTAATTTATCACACAGCAGCGGTCTACATGTCAGACATACACAAACAGCAGCTGAGTCACTCAATAAAAATGATCCGAGGCACTGCGACGGACATTTACCGTACGAGTCACCTCCATATTTGATGCCGTTTGGTCAATGATAAACTGTAACTGTCAGGAGATTGCAAACAGCTTGTATAACAAACAGTCTCCCCTCTGGCAGCGTTGTGTTTGATTAATTAGAGCATTGTGAAGCAGATAAATGAGTGTTTAAATGCCTTCACACAAGCTTTTCTGATAAAGCAGTTAGACCAACACATGGCCAAACCTAAACAGCGATAGGTTGTTTGTCAGTGCCCTCAAATGAACCATATGGCTTCAAAAATGATTATGAACTTTAATCTGCCACATCTGTAGTCATGTCGGTATTTAAAGCCAGAACGTGATCTTTTCCCTAACCATAATAAAGTGTTTTTTGTGCCTAAACCTAAACTACGCGTTAACGACAGCTCTTTTCCACCTCTTACTTTGTAAATAATGACATCTTAACTGAGTAGGAAGTAATGTGTGGTGTTAAACTTTTGTTTCGTTTCTTGGTGACCTCATCTTTACCTCGCTGACATGGAAAAGTGCTGCTGTAGGGACATCCCAGTCACACATCACAGTGTTTTAGCTCAGTCTTCTGGGCTCAAACATTGTCACTGAATGTTTTGGGTTGTTGTGATGCCACTATACAGTTTGAATTCTGCACCCTGGAAATGCAATGGTTATTACCTTTTTTTTTTTTTTAGAAAAAAAGATACTGTGTGCTTATCTGGCTCAGTCCTCCTGCACAACCTCACACCAACCAACTGTCACTGTCTGCAGAGCAAATATTAGCACAATTTTCACTGTGGGGTGCCAGCTATAAATAGGCTAGAATACAGGAAGTCATTCAGGAACAAAACTCAAACGTCTGTGTAATAATGTCTGCCCGTAAAATAACCCCAGTGTGCTAATCCCATTTCATTCTCTGGACGCTTTTCTTACAGTAGAGGAGATAAAGCTGTTTTACTGCTGTGTGAGAACATTGGTCTAATTAATGATGTACAGTAAGGGGCCTTTGGAGTATAGTTCTTATGTTTTACATAATAACTGCAGTCAAAGGCAATTTTGCATTCAGGAGGACTTTATAAGAAAGTCTTTCATCAAATTGTGATTGTGTTTTGGGTTATCATTTAATAACTCACTTATCGCACATCATGTGTCTTTCATGCTTGCAGGCACACTGAAGAGCTGATTGCTAATTATCTTTTTTTTGTAAAAATGACGGTTCAGTCTTTTTAATTAGTAGGCCTACTATAAAGTATTTCATATTAGCTACTGTATTCTACCCATAGATGTGCAATAATAACTAGATACCAGACCAGAAGATGGCACCTATTTAGTCCAATGAAAACCAGTTTCTGGGTTTACTTCCGTGGTATGTGGCTCGCTGTGTGCAGTAGTGTTTCTTCCGCTGAGAAGTTCTCGCTCAACTCATTGTGATGGCTTTATGGGTTTATAAATCAACTTTTTCTCCTCAAGGAAAGTTTTACAAAAATCAAAACATCATGGATCAAAAATTCAGAATAGAAAGATTCATAATTGACCTTGTTTGCATTTCGAGGTTTCGTGTCAACAGTTTATAGACGTGTCTTTAACAGTGATGGCCTATGAAAAGAGAAAATGCTTTTTGGACCGCAGGGATTCTTTTTGCTGCAATATCACGAGTCACCACTTGGAGAAAATGGTTGCAAGGCTAAACATCTCTCCCGGAGTGTCCTGAGCTTTGAAGCCAATTTTTGTAGTGGCCAAACAGTGTAATTATAGCTCCTGCGTCAGTTACATGATGTCACTGGGCCTGAAAAGACCGTTTCCTATTGACTTACACTGGAAAGGAGACGTGTAAAATTTGAAAACGTTTTTTTGAGCATGAGGAAATGCTAAAATTAGTCGATTCCCTGTCAGGATTTGATCTGTCTGGTAACATTTGGAAAGTCTAGAAAAGACACATGATTAAAACATTTTATCCACATTCAAGTTAGCAGAGCGCTAAACCAGGAGTAGCAGGCTCGGCCGTCGAAAGTCTCAGCTCGCTGTTTGGGCCCAGTAATTATTAATGCAATTAATTATGTAATTAATGCAATTAAGCAGCAATTTCATACAGCGGAAATAGAGCTGTTTGGTGTCCATGCACCACTGAGCAGTTTTAATGGAAATAAACAGGAACCCACCAAAAATCCTGATGTATGCTACAGCTAACAGCCTATTAGCTTAGACTAGCAAAGAGAAGAAAGGAGGATACAGCCTCTGTCCAGACCCCTTATACTTTGTACAGATTAAACAAACAATATTTAAAATGTCATTTGGTGAGATTTAGAGGTGCTGGTAGACTTTGTTTTCTTGAGAGATCAGGCTAGCTGTTTATGTCTGTTTTGATCGTTGTGCTTAGCTAAGATAGCTGTAGACCTATATATTTTTTGCACAGACATGAAAGAGGTATCGATCTTCTCATCTAGCTTTTTCACAGAAAGCAAATCAGTCCATTTCCCAATTTCTCTAAAAAATCAAAATGATTGAGATAATGTATCTTTTTTGCTTTATAATTTGGTTTAACAGCTTTGGCTCTTTATGCTAGATCACGTGTGATATCATTGTTAAAATATGTATTTATTTATCAGTATCTTCAATAAGATTACAAAGCTACGTGATGCCAGTTACTCTACAAATTCACATTTCCTCCGTCATATTCCCAGTTCACCCTGAACAGCTCCCACTTTGCAGCAGCTCTATTTGCTCAGCCATGCGTACACTAGATAACTCACATCATCGTTATGATTAACAGCAGATACGGTACTTGAAGTGAAAGCAATTAACGAGAGGTTTTGGTGAAAAGGGGATTATGTTCAAAGATCAACACCAGCACTGATTATGTCAAGGACCTCGGGGGCAAATAGTTGATTCATGAACTTGAATTATTTTACCCCAGTGATTTTTCCTGTCAGTGGAAATGAAATAAAAGCTTGACAGCAGAAGCTTGATGACTCCGCTGTGCGAGAGTATATTTCCTCAGACACAAACCAAATAAAATATCTTTATAGTCTTCAAGGATTTGAATCATCCCTTTTAATGGTTTTGCTTACATTTGTCTTCGTCTGACAGTTTTTGTCAGCAGAAAATGAAAAGCATCACAATGAAATGGGAGTTCAAAGAAATCTCTGTTAAAAACTCTTTTAGATGCACACAAGAATGTTGTAATTAAACGGTGGTGTAGAGGGAAATAAAAAGGTGGCTGTAAAGAACAGGGACCCAAAGTCATATTTTCAGAGGATTTTGGTTTGTGCCTCTCCCCCGATACTAGTGATGTAGAGGAATAAACTGTGGAGTAAAGCAGTAAAATTTCTCATTATAAATGCAATGATCCAATGTGTCTGAGATGTTATACAAAGAAGAGGTTGAAGCAAAGGGAGTTAACAAGAAATCCACCCCATCTGTTAATTGCGCACTAAGTGTAATACCATTCATAAACATATAGCCTGCTAGAGCTTAAATGATCAGTAGATTAATTAATTTAGTTGACTTACAAAAGTTATTGGCTACTGTTTTGATGACAGACTGATAGTGTCATTTTCATCTTTTTTTCAATTTTTTTGATTGTAAAAGGGAAATCTTTGAATTTTGGAATATTGGTTGGACCAAAGAAGCAAAAGGAAGATGCCACTTTTGGCTATTAGAAATTGTAATCTGCATTTTTTACTGTTGTATGATGTGTAGGTAGTGCAGTTTTTGTCTGAAGTTAACTGGCTTCATAATCTTTTGCAACGCTATCTTTAGACAGAAGTTGCTCTGTAACATTTGTATTTCACTAAATGATCGCAATGTAATGTAATGATTGCAATGTAATAGAACCCAATTTTTACATTTTAAAATGAAAGCTGCCAAATAAAAAAGAAAGGTTTGTTTTTGTAATGCTGCACGAACCAGATGGTTGGAAACACTTGGCCCTGTGGGCTTCGTGTGCTCCCCGTGCTCAACGAGAGTGAGCAAATGAGAGAAGATAAAGAAAACAACTTGTGAAATGCATCTGGCAAGCTTTGGTAATTCCAGTATTACTGTGTGAAAATAACCAAAAGTGATCACTTTAAACATGCTGTCCAACCACATCATTTGAACAGTGCTGCAGATTTCGCGTCGTTTGGTTGGGTTAGGTTGGTCCAGGTCAGGTCAGGTCAGGTCGCGGCACAAATTGGTCATATGTCCAGGTGGCGGGATGGGTGCAGTATTGGATGTTGCAATTCTCGTTCAGGGGCAGGTCACATGTTAGATTGATACATTGCTTGTGTACAGTAAATAATTCAGGAGATAATGAACTTAAAAAGATGCATACTGAATCACAGTTGCATAACTGGTCTAACAGCGTTGCAATTACATTATTTCCCTTTATTGTTCAGCCTTAGTTGGGTGTATGTCAGTGAGAAATGAGGGGAGTCAAAGTTGAGGTGGTTGTACTTTGAAACATAATCACATGATGTTTTGTGTTTGGATTTGTTATATCCAATCCCAGTTTGTTGTAACGCTCCAGTTCAGAGCGCAGGGTAGTCCCACCATTATCTTAACACTTTATGCTGTTTGTTCACTTCCCTTGATGCCTAGCCAAGGCGCTCAGTGATATAATTTGCAGGTACCGCCTCTATGCTGCTGCTGGGCTGTTAGTGATTGAATCTGTGGTTGCTTAGCAACATAGTCTGATTGATCCCATGACTCCTTGTTATTGTTGTTGTCAACATTTGAGGAGGAGCTTGTGCTGTAGCTCTGACTGAAGATCTGAAATATTAATTAATATCCCCACACCCCTCTAATAAGCTAGTCTCTTAGATAAATGTGAGGAATTTTTATTCTAATGTGTGGGATCAATCAGCGCCAGAGGAGGTGGTGATGCAGTGGGTGAGAGAGGTGAGAGGAAGGATAGAATTAAGAAAACAGCGAGAAGAGCGAGAGCATAAAAGGAAGGACTTTGCTTTACTTGGTTCCCCCTCAAGGCAGAATCAGGAAACCAGTTACACCCCCCCACCCACACACACACCATCCCAGCCCACCATCTTCCCTGAATGTGCGGCCTATTTTCCCTGTCAAGGTGGTGTCCTAGATTCAAAGTTCCATCGGATGAGTAAAACAGTAAGGAAAAGAGATTATATTATAAGGATGTGGAGGATGGGGGTGTCACTTGGGTCTAAAATGCGAGCTGAGTCTTTCCTCTCTGCTATATTGATGTCGTTTTTATCCCAGAATTAAACCAAGATGCTGTGCAAAACCTCCTCAGAAAAAAATGGCCTACTTACTGGGGTTGGGCCGGTTTTCAAACTGGTTTGGTATTAAGCCAAACAGTAGACCAGACCAGTTTACTGAATTTTACCACTTGACTCAGTAGCTGCTCCTCATGACACCATGTCCCAGCAGAAAACAAAGGCCCAACTATTACGCAGCATCGTGTAACACCTGTGTCACTGTGTCCACACTGACTCATTAAACATGCACCTCTGTCACTTAATGTAAACAAACCATGTAGCTATCAGCTGTGCTCTTGAGATCAGGCCAGAGACGTAAACACTTAAAAGATTTTGTCGGCTTCAAATCTAAAATGTTGTGGTATGGAGTGCCCCAGGGATTACATTTCTCTGTAGGCCAACCCAGAAGCTTACGTCACCCTGGTTCCCTCATCAAAAAGCCTATGGGATTATTCCATTGGATTTTGGATCATTGCAGAAAATAGGCTATGTGGCAAACACATGTTTATGATTCTTACAAGTTTTGTTTAGCAAGATAATCTTCACAAATGAACACCTCTTTCAGGATTTTTGAAGCCTTAATGCAATCACTAGAGGTAAAAAACTAATGCTAGTCTAAAACAAGAAACACTATGGTCACGTCGCCACCACTTCGAGGCTGTAAAGTCGTGTTTGGCATTTTGACGTTCTGTGGTCTTATTTAGCCACTTGTTTGCATCTACCTTTCTTAGGACACATAAAAGCTTCAAAGTTTGCAGATGGGGTATGCATAAAATCAAACCAGTATAGCGGACCAAAATGGCAAATAGCAAATTGACCCAACTCTACTACTTACTGACCTCTTGAGAGATTAAAAACAGGGAAGGATTTTGTTTTTTTAACCCTGGAGCACACACAGTTTTCGCAATTAACTCCAATGATAGTATCTTGAGGAAATCATGTGCCCCTTGCATGCCAATGCATATACCCTTTCTTGCTATATTGTGGCTGTGTGCATGTGTGCGCTCCTGTTTGTGTTATTAATTAACCGTTAGTGTAGGTGTTAAGCCAGAGCAGAATTCACTCGGGTACAATTCTGACTTCTCAGTGCAAATTAAATTACGGAGCGTGGAGCTGAAGGAGACAGCTGGTGATCACTGCATGTAGCTGAAGGCGTGCAGAGCACATGGTACCTATTATACTACGGCAGCCGGATCAGCTACTGTGAAATGGCTACACTTGTCAGTTGTTCATTCAACAGAGTGTCGAATATTTTTCAGTGCTCAACATCTCAGGGCAATGGTAGTATAACTTTCATGTGAATACACTCGAGGCCCAGTGCAAATCGCTCTGTGCCTTCATTGTAATGCATTTGTTCCTTTTGTCCCAAATGTGAGGCTTTTTGTGCAGACATAATGAAATCAGTGCACTTGCTGCAACAGCCTGGGTGTGAAAGTGTTGCCAGGCATCAGTTTAATAAAGATGCAAACATCATCAGTGCATCTCCACAGCCTTGCCCTCCGTAATCTTGTTTTGTGCTCTTTTAAATTAGATCACCCTGACTAACACACACTCGCACATGCTCACACTAACATAGATATGCAGCAAATATAGAAAATTAAAGTTCAAATGCAAATGTTGAGTCTCGCTTAGTGTTTTCCTCAACATGTTAAAATCCAATTAGCCTCCCTCTGCTTGTGGCTGTCACTCTTATCAGTCGCGGTCCCTTCGTAGACTCACACAGAATTTATTAAAAATTTAAGCACTCCTCTTTTAGGGGGATAATATATTGGAAACCCTGCAGCATCAACATGAATCCCTTTAATAATTCATGTGTGTAGCTTGGTGAAGACACAACATGGACTATAGTACTTCAGTTTTGTATTGCTGTGACATTTTAAAAAACTAACCCATAAAATAAATCTTCTGACCAGTAGCTGCTGTATCACAGCTTGGGAGGACCAAAAGTATCCTTTTAATATTTCAGTTGATTAAGGTGAAACATACTCTTACGTTTTGAAATTGAACCCTCGTTAAGCCATCACCAGCCTTAGTTACTGTTGCTATGCCTGTCGAGCTCGCCATTCTAACTTTCTATTAACTTAAAAAAAATGGTCATTTTTAAACTGTTTCTTAGATTTCACACAGAAGTAAAAAAAAAGAAAAGTCAAGCTTTTTATTTCTAGCTGATAATCACCTGATACTTCTGATTTTCGCTAGCAGATATCATCAGCTGCAGCTAGTTACATAAATAATTCCATGAGTTGGTTAAAAAATGACATCACCAGCTGACTTTTTAACGTGTTAAGCTTACTCATTTTAAAACAATTACCCTGTAAAAAGTTAATACCTACTGCATGTACATGTGGCTATATCAAGCGGCAACCTCCGAGGCTGTTTATGTAGTATTGTCTGTCGTGCGTCTTCTTTGTGTCACCTTATATCGTGTGCTATTGTGTATTATTTGTCTTGTGTATGTCTTTTATTTCTCTTCTTGTACAACTTTACATTATCATGTCATTGTGCTGTGTATTTGTTCTGACCTGAGAAGCAAATTAGCTCTAAGCTATAATCTGGTATGGCACATCAAGTGGTGCCATTTATGTTTTAAACTGCACTTTTATCTGAAATAAATAGATAAAATGAAATGGTTTTGGTCTCTATAGCCAAATTCAACATCCTTGGTAACAGCTTTGATAAGCTCCTGGTCCAAATGGCCCTCCATGATGGTGTTTCCTCATTTTAGTCCTCTGTGTTCAGCCATTCTGTTCTGTACCTTTTAAATGTCGTCTTTCTGTATGTGCTATGGGGGGAGGGGATCGGGGGTGGGGGGCCTGGGAAGGGGAGGTCGGTTTATATGTTTAGATGTTTTATGTTTTTAACTTGTGAAGCACTTTGTGCTACATTAAATGTTTGATTTGATTTGATTTGAAAAATTTTGCCGCCACCACAAAACAATGTAAACAAATGGAATGTGGTTTGTGATGTTTAAGGCAATAAAAATCCTTTTGAAAAACTTACCGGTAACATGCCTTTCCAGAGAAAGTGTCCCTTATCGTATTATGCCTTTATGTCATTAGTGTTCTTGAGCAAAAGACCAAAACCCCCCTTGTGTTCAGTAGCTGAACCTGACCTCTGACCTCCTGTGGAGAGAGGAAAGAAAAAGGATGAATTTCTCCCTCAGGGATCAATATCACATTAAGGAACACCTCTTAAATGGTAGTGGGCCTGCTGGCTCAGAACAGTGAATGGCTTTAAGTATAAAGGCACACCTTTCAGTAGACAAAATACAAGACTTTGAATCATCACACACGCCTCATCCAGAATAAGTCAAAAGCAACCAACCGTGCTCCCCAGCGTGTACCTAAGCAATCACATTTAATAACATGAAATGTGCTCTCTGTGGTTTGAAGCAGCCTCTGTAGTATGATTGAAGATTAGTTAATAATTCAGAGTTGTTGGAAGCCGTGTATGGGGATGGTGTTCTCTGCTGTTCGCCTTCACAGCTGCATGGGGCCTGCCAGTGACAGATGGCTCAGCCCATGTGGAGAATTTGGTGCCAGTATCGCCCAGCAGAGTGTGAGACACTTATTGTGTGTGTCTTTTTCTCTCTCTACCCGCTCCTTTTGTTTCATAATCTTTGTCAGTCTCACTCTTATTTAACTGTGTTATGAGCAGAAATACCTCAGTAAGAAGAAAGTAAACAGCATGGGTATTTTCAGTTCAACTATATATCTATTTCTCAGTTGATTCTGGATTTGTTCTTGGCTTTATCACAGCGACTTTGTTGTTAAAAGACTGCTTTGAAATGCTGCAGATTAATGCATCATGTTTTACTTGTCGCCCCATTAAGTTTATCACAGAATGTGGTCTGTTCCATAGTTTTGTAAGTTATCCCTCTCCTGATGCTCTACCGCAGGGCGTCCAGGTGTCGTTGGGAGATATTTTAAGCTCTCTGCATGGGCACAGTTGCCCTCGCTGCCTACAGTCGTCTGCTAGAGGACAGCTTGGTGTTACCTGTTGGAAATCACAGCGACAGCAGGACATTGCAGCCATTCTGAGACCAGCTGATATTTGGTGTGTGGGGCCTGTGCGACATTTTTCCTTTTAAAATCCTGTTTTCTGCTTGGAACCATAGCATCTTACCCACTAAGAGATGCTAGAAAGTCTCAGTTTAACTCCTCGTTTCCACATGGTACACACCTGATAGGCTGACCTCCTGAGTTATCAGCTGTCATGGATTATTTGTCGTGTTTTTGTCTGTGTGCTGGATCATGCCCATATTCCACAAGATGACAGTGAAAAAGTCAAAGTGAACTTTTCTGCCGTATCTGCAGTAGTGTCATTATCCAAGAGAGGCATTTCCTTGTGTTGAACACTAGTGGTGTACTATACGGAAATACAAACACAAAACAAAACTGTGGAAATGAGATGTAGGCCTTATGGGATGAATTCAAATTCAGAAAATATAAGCATAGGGTGGAATATTAGGATCACTTATGGATGGTTTCATTTACAAAATAAACGTGTTTTCATTTAGTAGACTTTGTCCATTTATCTAATTTCTTATCTTCCAACACACACACGATTTACTGGTTTTCTTATTACACAAGTGTAATAAAAACGTATTGAAGAGCTCTGATAGAGTGACATTTTTATCATAGCAGCAAAAAGAATTTCGCTTTAAATGACTAATCACACATAATTTGTGCAAAGTCTGACTGCATATCCACACGACTGTCTGCTCAGCTGTGACGTTACTCTGCCAACCCTCACACTGTCTCTGCTGAGTATTGTAAACAGTCTGCCACACAAACAATGCAATGAAGACTTGAAAACTAATGCTGACACACTTTTGGAGTTTCAAATGTTGTTTCTTTCGACTTGATTTTTTCCTAACGTGTGATTCTCCTTACAAAAATAACTTTTAATCTGATCCCATACACGCCGTTATATGATTAAGTGGATTATGTGTCATCTATCATTTTGCAAGCACAAGTCTTTGAAAATATAACAATAGATCTGCAAGTTTTTCTGGATCTTATTTAGTGAAGCACATTTCACTACACAATTCTTGCAATTATAAACCCTTGTGTGACCGTATCAGAGCATTTTGGTGATTTCCTGTGTTTGTGTCCAACCAGAGCTGCCAGAGAACTGGACCGACACCAAGGAGACCCTGCTGGAGGGGATGGTGTTCAATGTGAAGTACCTGGGGATGACTCTGGTGGGACAGCCCAAAGGAGAGGACATGGCCTCGGCTGCCATTCGCAGAATTGTTGCCACGGTGAGTCACTGGTCCCTTTCTGACTCATACAACCTTATAATAGAAGTTACATTGCATTCAGATCTTGCATACTGTTGGGTATGGGGCGATATGATAATTTCACGTCATGATTATCCTTGCCAAAACAACTGCGATTCATGATATACTTTTTAAAAGATTTATTTGGAGGGCTTTTTTTGCCTTTATTTGACGGGTAATGATATGATATGATGACACGGCATGATAATCTGTAAAAAAAAAAAAAAAATTAAAAACAAAAAAAAAAAACGCCTCTCCTCGTAGTGCCTCCAGTGGCTTTTGCAAGAATCACAACAACAACCAATCTGAGCGGAGGAGTCTCAAACGTAGCTGTCAATCAGGTCAGTCACTGCTGGTGAATAATTTCGATCAAACTGTCTAAACCAGACAGCGCTGTTCAGATACGCAGTAACAGGGTCTTGACTCATATTTGATCAGCACTGCCTAGTTTGGCAGTTTGACCACATTTGACAAGCAGTGATTTATATGATTGACAGGTGCTCTCTCTAAAAAGGTCTGTGTTTGGCCAAAGTCTCCTGCTAGATTTTCTAAAGCCTGAAAACAGAGCCAAGAGAAGGTGCAGAAGTGTATTAGATAGATAGATAGATAGATAGACAGATAGATAGATAGATAGATAGATAGACAGACATATATTTCAAACTTGTAAAACAAACAGAAAATGATAAAAATTAAACAAAATGGCAATAACAAAAACTGCTAATAACTTTTACAAAAACTCAATGAATTTATTCAAATACGCAACAAGAAATTGCATCTTTCATGTTCGAAAAGGTGTAGGAGGAAGTATAGACTTACTATTTCCTACCCCTCCTCAGCTAACCAGTTATTGGTTTGGTTTATGAACTCCATCTCTAACATATATACATATATTGTTCTCCCAGACCACTCGAACCAAATAGGGTTAAGGTTTATCATGGGAAATTTGCCCAGTTACACCAAAATTAAACTGCCTACCCCAGCTTGAAGAAACAAACATTTTGACTGCATCATGGGTAGGACAGACATTTTTTTTCTTGAACATCCTGTTTTTAATGCAGATTTACCAAGATAAACGTATTGCTTTTAAATATCGTTATGCCTTTTGTTGTCCCATCCCTACATATTATACTTATATTACATTGTAACTAATGACTACTGTACATATGGCTGTACTGATTATGATATTTGCAGCCAATGTTGCATATAATTCTGCTGGCAAGGTCAGGACCTTCTATAGCAACGTCAAATTTCACAAGTGACATTGTGAAGGTTTCAATTACAGCGATGCTTTTTATAGAAATTCTCATGGGGATTTTTAAAATTACAGCCTCAAACTGCAGTGCATATCATCTAAAAGGGGAAGAACTGTCAGATGTTGATTTTCTCCATATTCTTTTGAAGAACCAGGCCAATATTCGGTCAAGTTTGTTATGTATGCTAAATAGGCAAATTGTTGCACCTTATCTACACTATAATACAACTTGGAGTACCATGCCACACAGAATTTGAGAAGAATACTTTCTTTTTGTTAGTATTTTAGTCGGTCACAGTGCAGTAAATGTATTCTCATGGCCAGAAAACCACCGTGGACACGTATTAATCATCAGTATTCATGTGGTCTTTGCAGTTAACATGTGGGATAAAGGGTTAATTTATGGGAAAAGCAGTTAGGATTGTTGATTGCAATCAGATGAAAGTTCTCCTGGTTAAATTTATTCAGTGCTCATTGTTCAGAAGGTTTTGACCAGGAGCGAAACATCCGCATTACAAACATTAACATACAACATAAACATTGAATAAAGCAGGATGACGTTAAAAATCTGTGGGGGCTGCGAACTGTGGTAGCTTATGAGGAAATGCAAATGGCCTTAATGAGAGCCACTGTTTGGTTTGTCCATTCTGGCCTACTGTAGAAACTTGGCGATCTCGGTAGATGAGGACCCTCTCTCATCCTAAAGCAACCAAAACACAGCAGTTCTTATTTTCAGGTGATTATACAATAGAAAAGCTACTTATATTGTGTTATATATTATGTTATATTCAATTTCTGCCAGTATATCCCTCTAAATCCTACACACTGGACCCTTAAAACATTTACAGGCATTGATTTTAAACTGAGAAATTAGTGTCATTCACTTTCAGCTTCCTTTTGGCTCGTAGTTATTTTTGGGTTATGTTTATATCAAGGTCAATTTGGCTGCATGGAAATACAACAGCTAATCCAGGATTATCAGGGGTTGCACATGTGGAGCAGCCAGTGATATGATGTTTATTTTAACAGCGCTGAGCCACATGGGGGATTTCCAGGCACGGTTTTCTACATCAATTCAGAATCCTGTCAGTTTTCACAAGACTGCAAACAAACTGTTGCAAATCATTTTTGGATGGTTTAAATGCATGTTTTTTCGTGAACACAAACTTCCACATTGTCTACTCTCTTCCCATTCTTCCTCCTTGCTTTGGCACGTGCACACCTTTTCACCGAACGCTGCCAACAATAAGAATGTCTAATCTACTGGAAGGCTTTTCTCTGCAGAAAGAAAAGCCTGGCACAGACAGCCCAATCATAAACCCCCCACTTCTCAATTAGAGACTGAACCGAACCTAATGGCAGGATTAAGATTCAATTGATTTACACCAGGAAAGGAAAAAGCAAGTCAGTTGTCTCTGTCTGTTCCCTTGGAAACCAATCAACCTGAATGGGATTACTGAATACATTTGTGACTTTTCCCATTTGCTGCATGCTTCAGTCAGGCGTGATAAGACAGGACGGAGGAACCAACATATAGAGAACTTGCGTATCTCAAGCTGACAGATTGGTTCTTGCCTCGTGGCGTGACATAAGGAACATGACAAGAAAATGTGGTTGTTAGCACCTCCTACATACATGAGCTGCTCGAGACACTCACAGCACTCCTTCGCTCTCTATTATAATGTCTGTTTCCCATATCTATTAAAGGTCTCACCAAGAAAAAAACAATAGAAGATGTTTTTTTGTTGTTGTTTCATTGGGGCTATAATAACAAAAATCTTTTTTTTGTTTGTTTGTTTTTTTAATAGGCCCCATAGTTTTTTAAACATGGTCTCTACCAAACATTTGAGAAGGCCATTCATGGTAATGATAAAACAGAAACAAAGATTCAAATTACAGATACTTTTATAATAATTTCAATAATTTACTAATGCATGTAAATTGTTAGCATTCAAAGATATATCAGTTTGTGACCATGGAATTAGTCGTATTACTGGCACTAGTATTATTTTCATGTATTTTTGCTACTTTACTTTGAAAAAAGTTTTAAAGATTGTGAAAAAAATTATACTGATATAATTTCTTTCACCAAACATATGATGGACAAACATTAAATTTAACAACAGTGAGGATTCATGGCTCCTTTATTTCATTAAAAAAAAAGGAAAATCAGTTATCTTAGCATCACTACTTTTACCATAAAAGGCCAATTCAACCATTTAGTTATATAGAATAGTAAAATAAAAAGTTGAAAAATTCACTGTATATATAATGGATAAACAAAAGGCAAAATGTCATCTTGTGGATTTTTTTTAGCATAAAATGCCCAAACTGAATGGCAAAGATGGCTCAATCGGATTAAGTTGAATTCAACACAATTTTCATTAAGATAGAGTGACTCAATGTGTGCTCTACCAAATGGCTGGGCTGGATGTGAAAGGGATATTATAAGTGTTGTGCAGAATGTGCTGTTCCCTGTTACCATCTCCAGGGCATTTAGGCTCCTACAGCAAGCCACAACACCATTCCTGTTGTCCTTCAGATGTCCTAGTTCTTGTTTAAGCAAAGACCCTTTACATCGTCAGTGTCTTTTCGTTGTTGGCCTTTATTTCACCCACTGCAAAAATAAGAGTTCTCCTGCAGGGTGAATGTAGAAATGTGCAGCGAAATCATTTCCCCTCTGTATTTCCTCACAGTCACTCTACTGATTCTTAAGCTGATATCATTTGGCTGTGAAACTAAACTGCTCTCATTTGCCAGCTAATTGCATGGTAAGGAGGTCATTGTCATTGTCAACAGGCGCTCTTGCAGACCGCGTGCTCAGCACTATGGCCGTATTTTCTGAAACTCCAGATGGAGCAGCGCGGCAGGGGGAAGTGAGTGACTGCCAGCCCGACCTCGAGTTGCAATGTGTAGCCCTCGTTCTGGGCTACACGTTGCAGCTGTCCTCCTTCCCGCTTCTGTCACCTTTTATAAATTCCCCACATTTCTGGGACAACTCATGCAGGCTGACTAATTTTGCTCGGCAGCTACTGTGGCTTTTGAGGGTTTTTGGTGTTTAATCAGATGTGAAATCATCTCAGATTTATGTCAGAGTGACAGGGTCGCTGTGTGGCTAGATTTTCTTTTGTGAATTTTAATGTCCGTGTAAATATTTTTTTTTATATTTCATATCTACAGGCCAGAGCCAGTGCTAAGAAGTTTCGGAAAGTAACGCTGACGGTCTCACCAAAAGGCATCATCATGACAGACACAGAGACGACAGACCTCATAGAAAATGTCTCCATATACAGGTAAATGGAAAATATTGTATTCAACAGAGGACAAACACTCCAGAGTGCAAATTTGTGTTGTGTCGGACTAAACTTAGATTCCTGTCCAATAAAAGTCAACAGTCATTTATCTGTTAAATGGAGTTATACAAGGTATAACTCCAATGAAATGTGATCGTCTCACCTCGTTTTACTTGTGCACTGTGATTTAGTCCTGCTTCGCATCTGACTGATATTTTATAACTGTCCATGTTTTCGGATTGTTCTGGTAATCTACCATTAGCAGTGATTGACAGCCAGAATGAGACAGCACCTCACATTCCCACCATCACACCACGCCTTATTCACTGTAAGCACACTCCTCCTCTCCCTCCCTGGCTGGTTTAATCTGATTGGCAAACAGAAAAAGAGTCATCTGGTTGAACAGTGCTGTCCAGTATTTAGCTAAGTTTTAGTGAATCGTAGGATATTACAGTTCCTGATGCGGCATGAAGGTCGTCCAGT